>NC_143516.1:2310777-2614527 GCF_031878675.1 Megascapheus bottae | reverse complement strand
TTTGAGATCAAGTTAAGGACAAAATGTCTCCTTGCTTTTTTCCTCTCTCCTCCTCTCTGTCTCTTTCTGTGTGTTCTTTCTCTGTCTTTGTCCTCTCTCTCTTTCAGAATGCATCTGTGTTGAAGTTCTCCTCTGTTTGGAGTAGATATGCTCACACTGAGTGAGTACACTGGCACTGCAGGTTATTTCACAGTGAGGTGGCACAGGGAGGGAGTAGCTGCCAAATTCCAACCTCACTGACCTTCTCCACATTTGTCTGAACCTCTCTGGTTAATGCCTTTGGGGGTTTTTAATGTCCACACTGAGAAGGGAATGAACAGGTCACTAAAGCCCAGTGTGCTTATTCCCTGGATAGGACTCTAGAGAGAGACGAAGTCATGATCTACTACCCATTAAAAGGTGCTAATAAGCAGAAGGAACAAAGCTGGCTGTCCAGGGCCTGTCCTGGCCCCCAGCCCTGGAGCTCTGCTTCTGTAGGTGCCGGGAGCTAATGAACCTTTTTATATTGCCAGTCATAAAAAGGGCCAATGTCTCCTGGCGCACTCATGGACACTGCAGTGAAGCTTGCCTACCAGGCTTCCTAAGAAACTACAAAAAAAAAATCAATGGCTCGTTTGAGGTCAGGCTCATAGAGTTTTGTGGCAAAGTAATCTAGTCGAGGTCAAACCTCTGCCATGTCATGAAAATTAAATAGTGATTTTGGAACTCTCTGTTACCCTGAACTTTAATGTCATGATTGTGTTGCAATAAAAAAAGAAAAAGAAAAAGGCACCAAAAGTAATAAGGAAGATAGTGATTGTTTCTTCACATCCATATAGAAACAATACGGCTTATATTTTGTGAAGTTTTCAGTTTTGCTGATCATCCTTTAACAGCTTGGTGAGATAAGAATCATTATTCTAGTTTTACACTTAAAGCTTCAAAGCAGCCAACCATACCAGAACCTAGATTTAAACTCAGACCTGTTATTTCCAACTTCCATGTGTACTTTGCACCTATTTTTCCTTCTTATTTTAAACAGATCAGACAATCAGCTCCTTTGTCTCATATAATGATTTTTGGCAAGAAAGAAAGACTAAATTTTTGGAATAAAAAGACTTTACCATCCTTCCTTTCTTCCATCCTTCCTCTTCCCTCCCCTTCTCCCCTCTTAACTCTTTTCTTCTTTTCCTTCTTTCCCTCCCCTTCCTTGCCTCCTCCATTCCTTGCTCTTTCTTTCCATATGTGTCTCTCGTTTTCTATTTCTTTAAAATTCAGATTTCTTGGGGGGGGGGAGCATTTCTTTGTGTCCTAGAGAGAGGAAGCAATCAGAAGCAACCTTGAAAGCCCAAAGCAGAGGAAGGAAGGATGGCCCTGGAGGACAGGAAGAGCTGGTGGAATGCTACCATATAAGAAGTTTTACCCAAAACCTATGCATGCAGCTAATTCTTATAGGCACTGTATAAAAACCCTCGTGATAATTAATAGTATGGCAACTTATCTTAATATATTTATGTTTTCTTGTACAGTTGGCCCTTTGTTTTTTGGTAAGATTTATGCAGTTTGGAGTGAGATTAGAGGGAGATGTGTGTGTGTGTGTGTGTGTGTGTGTGTGTGTGTGTGTGCATGTGCACAAGCTTTCCCATGCGTGAGTACACCCATCCAGGGACTTGTACTTAGAGCCTGGATATTGTCCTTGGATTTTTTTGCTGAAGGCTATCATTCTACCACTTGAGCCACAGCTCTGCTTCTGGCTTTTGTTGATTAATTAGAGATAAAATCTCACAGAGCTGCCTGCCCAGGCTAGGCTCAAACATGAGTCTGCGGATCTCAGCCTCCTGAATAGCTAGGATTACAGGTATGAGCCACCAGTGCCTGCCTTGAAATATCTATGTTTATTCTTCAAAACATCTTAATCTTTTTTAAAAAAGCCTTAATCTTAGAGATGATTCTGCTTGAAATTCATATAACCAGTGTAGTTGGAGATTTGGTTTCATTTGTGGTGTTTTGGGGTTTTGTTTACTTGCCTGGGTTAAGGTTTGCTTTTTGGATATTGTTGGCTGTGTAGACATGTGCATTGGTATCATTTCAGAAATTCTTTCCCATGCTCCAGATGCTTTGGGCTTTCCATCACGGGGACCGCGTGCCTGCCCAGGTGGACGGGGGTGTCTTAGCTTTCGGCCTCACACTACCACTGTTTGCCCTGTCGTTCCACGTCTGTGACAGCACAGTGCACCGTGGGTCAAGAATGGACACATGTCCATCTGATGGCATCCAGAAGGCAACAGGGACAAGGACAAGAAGATGGGGTGGGGTGCCAGGGTCCTTCTTCAGCTTTTAGGGCATATCCTAACACACTAACTGCCTCCTCCCAAACAGCACCACTGAAATCCAACTCTTCAACGTCTGAGGGCAAAACTTCAGCACTAACCAATATCAAATGCAAGTCCACTAAAACGCCCCAAATAGTTTTGTTACAAATGCTGTCTAGTTAAAACAAGTGGTCACTTCATTTCTCAAGTAGAATTAATTTGAAAGAAAGGCTTGGGTGCCATTTATCTGGCTACTTGTTTGGTTGGTTTTATCCTGAATTGCATAGAGTTAAAGCTTCAACAAAAAGCAAAGTTTTGTTTCAGGACGTTGGCAGGATGCCATCAATCAACCGCTCATTTGTTAATTTGTCATTAAAATTGTTAAAATACAGTAATAAAAGATCAATCACCTCATTATGAACACTGTTTGAAAAGGAAATCATTCCTTTTTTATAATAATTTTACTCATTCAAAAAATGAGCACACCATCTGTCAAAGCCATGCCCTCGGGAACCGGCCCTGCAGTCCAGCATGAGCGAGCGCCCCGCCGAAGAGTGGCAGAGACGCCAGGCACGTGGGAAGAGCAGGCTTACATTTTTCTGCTCTAAATAACTTCTGCGTGTCAATTATGAGCAAATGTCAACTTTACACTGAATGCATAAGTATGAACTTATTTTAAGCCTGGTGAGAGGTTTTCCGTATTAAAAAATAGAAAAGAATGAGCAAGACATTTCAGGTAATGACATTATTTCTCAATCTACAAAATTCTTTAAATAAAAATCCTTGCTTATAAAAAGTGGAACTCTTTGCAGTAGCCTCAAAGAAAATAAAGTACTTAGGAATTAACTAAGAATATAAAGGACCTTTTATGATGAAAATGTTAAAATCCTGAAAAAGGAAATTAAAGCAAAACTGAGGAAATGAAAAAACCTCCCATGCTCCTGGATTGGAAGAATTAACATCGTGAAAATGGCAATCCTTGGATCAACAAGATGTGGTATTTATACACAACGGAATTCTATGCTGCCATCAGAAAGAATGACCTCACCCCATTTGTAAAGAAATGGAAAGTCTTGGGAAAAATTAAGTGAGGTAAGCCAGATTCAAAGGAACATAACGCTCAATGGTTTCCCTCATTTGTAATAATTAGTACAAACCTTGGACTCTCCTAGCAGAGGACTATAATAGCTCAAAACCTAGATACATAAGGCCATATAGGATGAAACTAAATGAAATGACCTCCAGGATATGGAAACAAAAGCCATATAATGAGTGGTTGTTGTTCTTAATGTACTATGTGATCTCTCATCTCTTTTGTTGCCCTTGGTTATCTCATATTGTTACAGTATCTTACCTTGTTACCTGGAATAATGTATATACGATTATTTTTTATCTGAAATAGGAAAAGGAAGGGGGAAAACAAGATGAGTTGAGGGGTTGGGGGAGGAAATTGGGGACAAAAACATGAGAAGGGATATCGCTGTGTGTGAAGCAATGCTCCTTCTGTCTGGTGAATATCACTGTAACCCTTCTATTAATTACAACGAAAAAAGAATACAAAAAGTAGAACTCGTTAATAAAGGGCAATATCCCTTGAGTATCTACATTTTCTTTGAAGACTAACTGACATCATCCAATGTAATTGCGCTAATGACCAACTATTAACTAGTACATGTGGTCCAGTGAAGTTATGATTTTAAGTTACACTGGAATGAAAACTTCAAAAAATCCGTGACAGACACCAAACTGCTAAAACAGTGGGGCTCCTTCTTATTTAAGATTCATATCACCCTGTTCATGAGTCTGAAAAGGTGAGTTCCAATCGTGAGAGCACGGATGCTGTTACTGTTACGCGTCCACACCTCAGGCTAAACACTGTCCTGGGCAGGCGGCAGCGGGCGAGACAGAGAGTGTGGACTCCGCAAGTGACTAATGGAGGACAACGAGGGAACATACAGAGACGCGGGACCAGCAAACGAGGCCAACACACGAGGATAAAATGAAGCAAAGTAAATGCTGCACTAGACGCTCAAAGAGGGCAAGGCTAATGGAAGGAAACTGAACAGCTGACACACAACACCATTTTCCTTTACAACCGTGCCAGACACAGATTCCCTGAGGATGCTTGGGATTCCTGGGCTCTGCCCGCCCGCCCGGCGGCCGCTGTCCTGACCCTGCAGGGCTGCAGGGCTCAGCTGGATGTGCTGGGCTTCTTTGTTCTGTCCTCCTGCAGCCCTGGCGACCCGGTGAGCCTCATGCCTCTGCATGTTATGCTCTTCACAGTTTTGAGGGGGGTTGGGTCCGCGTGTAGCAGAAGGCTCCTTCGTGGACCGTGTCTGAGGGTTTTCCCCGGGGCTGCTGTTTTGGGTGTGAAGGAAGGGGACCACAGAACAGAAGCCACGTTCTCACCACAGCTGCACGAGGACAGGCACTGCCCACTTGGCAACCACTGATGGTGGTGCCCGACTCAGGCAGAGGTGGTGCTTGTTAGGGTTCTCCGAGGAAAGACCTTTACTTCTTGTGCGGTCTTTTCCATTTGTTTGTTTTAGGTGTCATGTCTTTGGTTTTCCCTTTGAGGTAGGCTCTCCCTAGGTATCCGTATGGCAGGGCCCCTTCCAGCCTCCTGTCTCTGTCAAGCTCTTGGTTCACAGCTACAGCCCACTGCCTGGTTTTCCTCGTCCCCCCTTTATCTCCACAATGTGCACTTTGGAAATAAACTGATCATGCCCAATCTTAGCCAACAGTGATGCTACCTCCTCGAGGGCACAGTCCCACGGTTTGCACTACTGAGATGACAACAGTTTCACACCAAAGGTTGCCTCACGACGACTCCCAGCTGCCTTGCCTTCCACTGTCAGTGCAATTTTCCACTACTAACCTTGAAAGCACTTCCCTCCATCAAGTCCAATTACCTTTCCAACACATAATAGATGACGCAATGATGTAGTAAGGCAGAGACCAGAATTCTGTCCATATAGAATCTGGTGTTAACTAAGATACTCCTGGAGCTAAGGGATCTGGCATTACCCTCCAGCCATAGAAAAGAATCATTCATTTGCTAATGATGACAAAAACGGGGTCCAGTTTTGAGCTCTGAAAACGCCACACTTGGAATCACCCCTTTGTTCAGTGTTACAAAGTGGCTTCCGTGGCATTTCTGGTACCAGTGGGGATTCGTAGGGAGACGAAGAACAGTGGCTGGGCGGGACAGCTCGGTGCCAACCTCCCTGGGAGAGCACCCAGCTGCCCGCCTCACAGGAGCCCGGGAGGCACCCCTCCGGCCAGGCATGTTGTTTTCATTTGACAAACTAGACAGAAAGTCCTGTTTAAACCTGCGAAGTCCTGTCCTATTATAGTGCTTCACTTTAAATGCACATAGAATGAAAGTTAACTGAGATAAACAAAAGGAAGAAAGGGTGAGCAATTTTCTAAAGATGTCATCCAGAAAATACTCCAAAAGCTGAAGTTGCAGAATGCAAAGCACACAGCACATTCTCTGCCCACAAATTGTGGGTTGTTCCACAGATATTAAACTATCAATAATTGTCTTACATCGCGATTTTTCCTTTTCAGTTAAAAACAGGAAGGGTAAAAATGTGAGTTTCCGTAGGCAGATTGAGAAACCTTCTGTCTATTACAGTAGCCTCACTCATAGATCTAAAGGTTAAATAGATTAAAACCCACTGCCCGACTCTCTGGTTTCATTGGACTGTTTTTAAAAATGGAAATCCCAAGAAGAATCTAAAAAGCACAGCTTTCTTCCTCTAGGTGGGCCCAGCTCTCCATCCTCTGCTCCTCACCTCATCTCCAGCTAGTGCTCCCTCCACCTCCTCCCGGCTCATCTCCAGCTAGTGCTCCCTCCACCTCCTCCCCGTTCATCTCCAGCTAGTGCTCCCTCCACCTCCTCCCTGTCCATCTCCAGCTAGTGCTCCCTCCACTTCCTCCCCGTTCATCTCCAGTTAGTGCTCCATCCACCTCCTCCCTGCTCATCTCCAGCTAGTGCTCCCTCCACCTCCTCCCTGCTCATCTCCAGCTAGTGCTCCCTCCACCTCCTCCCTGTCCATCTCCAGCTAGTGCTCCCTCCACCTCCTCCCTGTCCATCTCCAGCTAGTGCTCCCTCCACCTCCTCCCTGTCCATCTCCAGCTAGTTCTCCCTCCACCTCCTCCCCGTTCATCTCCAGCTACTGCTCCCTCCACTTCCTCCCTGCTCATCTCCAGCTAGTGCTCCCTCCACCTCCTCCCTGTCCATCTCCAGCTAGTGCTCCCTCCACCTCCTCCCTGCTCATCTCCAGCTAGTGCTCCCTCCACCTCCTCCCTGCTCAACTCCAGCTAGTGCTCCCTCCACCTCCTCCACATTCATCTCCAGCTAGTGCTCCCTCCACCTCCTCCCTGTCCATCTCCAGCTAGTGCTCCCTCCACCTCCTCCCTGTCCATCTCCAGCTAGTGCTCCCTCCACTTCCTCCCCGTTCATCTCCAGTTAGTGCTCCCTCCACCTCCTCCCTGCTCATCTCCAGCTAGTGCTCCCTCCACCTCCTCCCTGCTCATCTCCAGCTAGTGCTCCCTCCACCTCCTCCCCATTCATCTCCAGTTAGTGCTCCCTCCACCTCCTCCCTGCTCATCTCCAGCTAGTGCTCCCTCCACCTCCTCCCTGTCCATCTCCAGCTAGTGCTCCCTCCACCTCCTCCCTGTCCATCTCCAGCTAGTTCTCCCTCCACCTCCTCCCCGTTCATCTCCAGCTACTGCTCCCTCCACTTCCTCCCTGCTCATCTCCAGCTAGTGCTCCCTCCACCTCCTCCCTGTCCATCTCCAGCTAGTGCTCCCTCCACCTCCTCCCTGCTCATCTCCAGCTAGTGCTCCCTCCACCTCCTCCCTGCTCAACTCCAGCTAGTGCTCCCTCCACCTCCTCCACATTCATCTCCAGCTAGTGCTCCCTCCACCTCCTCCCTGTCCATCTCCAGCTAGTGCTCCCTCCACCTCCTCCCTGTCCATCTCCAGCTAGTGCTCCCTCCACCTCCTCCCTGTTCATCTCCAGCTAGTGCTCCCTCCACCTCCTCCCTGTTCATCTCCAGCTAGTGCTCCCTCCACCTCCTCCCTGCTCATCTCCAGCTAGTGCTCCCTCCACCTCCTCCCCGTCCATCTCCAGCTAGTGCTCCCTCCACCTCCTCCCCGTCCATCTCCAGCTAGTGCTCCCTCCACCTCCTCCCCGTTCATCTCCAGCTAGTGCTCCCTCCACCTCCTCCCCGTTCATCTCCAGCTAGTGCTCCCTCCACCTCCTCCCCGTTCATCTCCAGCTATTGCTCCCTCCACCACCTCCCTGTCCATCTCCAGCTAGTGCTCCATCCAACTCCTCCATCTCCAGCTAGTGCTCCCTCCACCTCCTCCCTGCTCATCTCCAGCTAGTGCTCCCTCCACCTCCTCCCTGCTCATCTCCAGCTAGTGCTCCCTCCACTTCCTCCCCGTTCATCTCCAGCTAGTGCTCCCTCCACCTCCTCCCCGTTCATCTCCAGCTAGTGCTCCCTCCACCTCCTCCCCGTTCATCTCCAGCTAGTGCTCCCTCCACCTCCTCCCCGCTCATCTCCAGCTAGTGCTCCCTCCACTTCCTCCCCGTTCATCTCCAGCTAGTGCTCCCTCCACCTCCTCCCCGTTCATCTCCAGCTAGTGTTCCCTCCACCTCCTCCCCGTTCATCTCCAGCTAGTGCTCCCTCCACCACCTCCCTGTCCATCTCCAGCTAGTGCTCCCTCCAACTCCTCCATCTCCAGCTAGTGCTCCCTCCACCTCCTCCCTGCTCATCTCCAGCTAGTGCTCCCTCCACCTCCTCCCTGTCCATCTCCAGCTAGTGCTCCCTCCACCTCCTCCCTGCTCATCTCCAGCTAGTGCTCCCTCCACCTCCTCCCTGCTCATCTCCAGCTAGTGCTCCCTCCACTTCCTCCCCGTTCATCTCCAGCTAGTGCTCCCTCCACCTCCTCCCCGTTCATCTCCAGCTAGTGCTCCCTCCACCTCCTCCCCGTTCATCTCCAGCTAGTGCTCCCTCCACCTCCTCCCCGTTCATCTCCAGCTAGTGCTCCCTCCACCACCTCCCTGTCCATCTCCAGCTAGTGCTCCCTCCAACTCCTCCATCTCCAGCTAGTGCTCCCTCCACCTCCTCCCTGCTCATCTCCAGCTAGTGCTCCCTCCACCTCCTCCCTGTCCATCTCCAGCTAGTGCTCCCTCCACCTCCTCCCCGTTCATCTCCAGCTAGTGCTCCCTCCACCTCCTCCCCGTTCATCTCCAGCTAGTGCTCCCTCCACCTCCTCCCCGCTCATCTCCAGCTAGTGCTCCCTCCACTTCCTCCCTGCTCATCTCCAGCTAGTGCTCCCTCCACCTCCTCCCTGCTCATCTCCAGCTAGTGCTCCCTCCACCTCCTCCCCGTTCATCTCCAGCTAGTGCTCCCTCCACCACCGCCCTGTCCATCTCCAGCTAGTGCTCCCTCCACCTCCTCCCTGATCATCTCCAGCTAGTGCTCCCTCCACCTCCTCCCTGCTCATCTCCAGCTAGTGCTCCCTCCACATCCTCCCTGTTCATCTCCAGCTAGTGCTCCCTCCACCTCCTCCCTGTCCATCTCCAGCTAGTGCTCCCTCCACCTCCTCCCTGTCCATCTCCAGCTAGTGCTCCCTCCACCTCCTCCCTGTCCATCTCCAGCTAGTGCTCCCTCCACCTCCTCCCTGCTCATCTCCAGCTAGTGCTCCCTCCACCTCCTCCCTGTCCATCTCCAGCTAGTGCTCCCTCCACCTCCTCCCTGTTCATCTCCAGCTAGTGCTCCCTCCACCTCCTCCCTGCTCATCTCCAGGTAGTGCTCCCTCCACTTCCTCCCTGTCCGTCTCCAGCAAGTGCTCCCTCCACCTCCTCCCCGTTCATCTCCAGCTAGTGCTCCCTCCACCTCCTTCCTGTCCATCTCCAGCTAGTGCTCCCTCCACCTCCTCCCTGCTCATCTCCAGCTAGTGCTCCCTCCACCTCCTCCCTGGCCATCTCCAGCTAGTGCTCCCTCCACCTCCTCCCTGCTCATCTCCAGCTAGTGCTCCCTCCACCTCCTCCCTGTCCATCTCCAGCTAGTGCTCCCTCCACCTCCTCCAACTCCAGCTAGTGCTCCCTCCACCTCCTCCCTGCTCATCTCCAGCTAGTGCTCCCTCCACCTCCTCCCTGTTCATCTCCAGCTAGTGCTCCCTCCACTTCCTCCCCGTTCATCTCCAGCTAGTGCTCCCTCCACCTCCTCCCCATTCATCTCCAGTTAGTGCTCCCTCCACCTCCTCACGGCTCATCTCCAGCTAGTGCTCCCTCCACCTCCTCCCCGTTCATCTCCAGCTAGTGCTCCCTCCACCTCCTCCCTGCTCATCTCCAGCTAGTGCTCCCTCCACCTCCTCCCTGTCCATCTCCAGCTAGTGCTCCCTCCACCTCCTCCCTGTCCATCTCCAGCTAGTGCTCCCTCCACCTCCTCCCTGTCCATCTCCAGCTAGTGCTCCCTCCACCTCCTCCCTGTCTATCTCCAGCTAGTGCTCCCTCCACCTCCTCCCTGCTCATCTCCAGCTAGTGCTCCCTCCACCTCCTCCCTGTCCATCTCCAGCTAGTGCTCCCTCCACCTCCTCCCTGTCCATCTGCTTTTCACCCCTGTAGCCACCCCCCTTTCTGCCCTGGGAGACATTTGCATTCACTTCATCCACACACCGCCTTCGTGGCCTGCTCCAGGCTCCATTCCCCTTCCTCTCTGGACACAGGGACCAGACTTCTGTTCTGTTTCTCGCACTTCACTAACAAGTGATGTTCCCTTTCAAATTCGCTTACTATGCAACGCGCGTTGTTTGATGTCTGGCTTCCCTTTAATGATGTTTCCTCACCCACATTTCTTTTCTTCAAATTTCCACTCTGCTCCGGGACCTCCCAGATCTTCTGACCACACACACAGTCCTTCCTCACTCCGCATGAACATCTACCATGTTTCCCTCTAGTATGGGGGACCTCTGCAGACAGCTCAGATATGCACTTCAGTGTGAGAACTATAAGACAGATGACTGCTGCTGATGAGAAAGGTAGATGGATAGATTGACAGGATGGATGGATGGATGGATGGATGGATGGGCAGGTGGGTGAGTGGGTGAGTAAAATAGTGGATGGAAGAAGGAAGGAATAAAGGAATAGAGGGATGGAGGGAGAGAGGGGACGAGAAGGGAAGAAGGAAGGAAGGAAGGAAGGAAGGAAGGAAGGAAGGAAGGAAGGAAGGAAGGAAGGAAGGAAGGAAGGAAGGAAGGAAGGAAATATTAGTATTTCTTTCTAGGTGGCATGTACCAAAAGCAGGATATTTTTTCAAGATTAATTTTTTTCTTGTCACCACAAACTACCTTTTCTTTTTGGGGGAAAAGACTCAAAATCGAACTATAAGGTAAACAATCTGAGCACTTTTCACACAACCTGGTCCTCTTCCAAGCGGGGACCCCGTGTCCCAGCACACCTCCTGGCTGGGAGCAGGCAGCAGACCCACAGGGAGGCGGCCCTCTGAAGGACCCTTCCGTAGAGCTCCGCTGCTGTGCATGGTAACAGGTGACGGCTGAGAAGCAATGGGAAATGAAAGGTTGTTACTCAGCTCTATTAAGATGTAAGAGCATCTGGGGCGTGGCTTTACCGAGCCCTTCCGTTCCTGTCCACTCCCGAGTGAGGAGAGAAAGCGTCCAGGGAAGGGACCTGGCTCAGGCGTAGTTTCTGGGCCTCCAAACCACGGGGCCTTCCCTGCCTGCCTTCAGAGCCAGCACACGCGTCAGCACAGCCTCCAGAGCCACATCCACAGGGTCACACGTGTGTCTGCACACAGCCACACGAGCACACACGTGCAGCACACACTCAGGGCCAGCACACACGTCAGCACAGCCTCCAGAGCCACATCCACGGGGTCACACGTGTGTCTGCACACACCCACACGAGCACACACGTGCAGCACACACTCACATGTGTGTGCACATGGACAGCTTCACCCCACTCATACTCTCAAATTCCACACACATGTACACACAACTACACACTTCCCCATTTGAATTCAAATATACACAAAGATATATATCTATATAAATATACACACACAGGCACAAAAACACATGTGCACTCATATACACACCAACACCCACCACACAGATAGTCACATAGGGGTCACAAACATCTTCTTACGTGTACTCACACATATACAAACACATCCTCAGTTCATAGACATATGCCTATATTTGTGTTCCTGGACATAGGTCCTCATGCACAGACACTTGTACATAAACTTACACTAACCCACACATGGCACATGTGCCCACAGTTCACGTACGCAGATACACACATTTACTGGTATGCACTTGTAGAAAACAGACACATTCGCAAAAAGACACTCGCACTCACACGTGCACACTCAAACACACACACACACACAGATAAGCACAGGTGTCCGCACCCAGAAGCCATGTCTGCCGCCACGGACCGCTGCCTCTGGTGGAGGGGCTCAGCGTGGGTGTGGACTCCGGGCTCAGGTAGGAGGGCATTGCACTGCCCCTGTCCTTGGCTGGTGAACGAGCAGCCGCAGCCTCGACACAGGAATGGAAGGTCATGGGTCTTAAACTCTCTTAATTTTGCAATGTTCCTCTCAGGGGTGAAATATTTCCAATCCCACGCAAACTGTTATTTTCAGAAAACATTTCTGTTTTCCCCCAGGGATGAGGGACTCGTCCTGGGGGGAGGGCGGCGCCTGTGTTTAGAAAGTTGTTTTCACGAGGCCCCCGGCCTGCAAGATCATCTGCTGGTGACCGGAGCTGCTCCTGTTGGAACAGCATGGACGCTGAGGTGACCTCACGATGGGGACACAGGCCTCTCACTGGGCTGTGTGTGTCCCTTACCTTGCCCCAGGGACACACAAGGCCACGGAAGTCTAGAAGAGTACATTTTCCCTGGTGGTGGAGTTTCTCAGCACTACTGAGTTGGCTGCGTCTGCTGCTGGTATTGTAGTTAGTGTGCCAGGGGCCACCGCTTCCGACAACTCCCGGCCTCTACCCACAGCCTGCACGGGGGAGAAGACCAGAGATGCCTCCACACACCCCTTTACCAAAGAGGTTAAAGAATTTATTAACATTGATTTTTACATCATATTTCAAATGACGTGTTTAACAAACAAGTATTCAAGAAGGGACTCTCTATATACCATCACCGGCACTAAGATTTTAGAACATAATCAAAATTAGGCTAAGGGCTTGTATATCATAGATACATATTAATCTATGTAATAAAACATTATGTCTGTAAAGACATAAATTTTTATGTCTATGTAGTTGTTTTTATATTTCCAATACCATGTCCATAGCATTGGGTATACAAATATTGAGTCCTTACTCTTGTACTGTTTGGATCTAATAACCATATATTGAGGATACCATGCCTCTTTTGTTCCTTTGGTCTTGACTTGTCTCACTCAACATGATTCACTCTAGATTCATCCACTTCCCTGCAAATGCCATTATTTTATCTTGTCTGTTGGTGATGTAGAATTCCATTGTGTGTGTGTGTGTGTGTGTGTGTGTGTGTGTGTGTGTGTGTGTGTATCACAGTTTCTGTATCCATTCATCTGCAGTAGGGCATCTAGATTGTTTCCATCGCCTGGCTATTGTGAATAGTGCAGAGATGAACATAGCTGAGCAGGTGTCCTTATCATATCTTGGGTTATGATGTTCAGGGTAGATGCCCAGAAGTGGTATGGCGGGATCGTAGGCAAAGTCTATTTTCAGTTCTTTAAGAAACCTACACACTGCTTTCCAGAGTGGCTGAACTCCTTTACAATCCCACCAGCAATGCGGTAGGGTTCTTTTTTCTCCACAGCCCCGCCAGCATCTGTCATTGTCTGTGTTCAAAATCTTGGTCTCCACACACCTCTTTCCTAAATCAGAACCATTATCGTTTTTCCTGTGAAAATAACAAAACTAACTGCATCTTTGAAAAGAGATATACTGGAAAAGAGAAAACCCCAGGTGGGATTTGTGATTCTATTCCATATATCAACATTCCCCCCTCTTCCCTTTTTAAATTTTTATTCTTTTTGCATTTTTCTGGGTCCTTTTCCATGGGGTTTCTTAATTTGCTTTCTTCCTCTATCTCTATTCCAGTGGAATACTCACGTTGATTACAGTCATGTGGCTCAGCACACATGGGGAGAAAACCCCATGTTCTCACAGCACTCCCCTAACAAGAGGTGACAACTTTTCCTACAGCATTGGTATTGTATGAGGTCCTGCCAGTAGGTAGAGACGGTTTTGAGTTCAGTGTAGGACTGAACATCAAAGGAGCCCAGGTGGGGCCGTGATATTTTACCTGAGTGCTCACATCGTCAAAACGTGCCCTGGGCCATCTCCTGTGCTACAAGGGAAGACTGGAAACATCTTACATAAATTTCAAATTCCTCTTCATAGTATGTTAACACCTAAAATCTTAAAATACAAAGCAAGTTTTTTTTTTTTGAAAAGTTCAATCCTTGTGAATACTTTAAAAAAAAATTGAACTGATCCTAGGTTTTGAACCCAAGGCTTGGGAGCTGTCCCTGAGCTTTTTTGTTCTAAGCTAGTGCTCTACCACTTGAGTTAAACTCTGTTTTCTGATTTTTTTTTTGGTGGTTAATTAGAAGGTAGAGTCTCACAGACTTTCTGGCTCAGGTCAGTTTTGAACTGTGATCTTCAGAGCTCAGCCTCTTGAATAGCTAGAATTATAGGCATCTGCCACCAGCAACCAGCTTGAGTAATTTTTTACTTAAAACAATAATGAAAAAGAATTCTAACAATAAATTCTGCCCCACTTTTTTCAAAGTCAATGACCACAAACTACTGTCTCCTGATGCCAGTATTTTTTTAAATTAGGAAGCAATCAATCTATCATGATCACTGTCTCATCTGTCTGTACACTTCTAAAAATTCTACCCTAGTCTGTAAGGAGGGATCTTCTGCTGAGGTCTAACATGGAATCCGGTGGTTATGGCAGAGAACATGTTCACACAGCTAGAGTTGAGTGAACTCTAAGTTGAGCGTGCCTAATTAAAAAAACTGAACCCCAAAGCACTCCAAAATTTTGGACTAAAAAGGCAAGAGGTGAAATATTCAATTTGCTGAAGCATTACATCATGAAAACAATTACTTAAAATAACATGTAGAATCCCCTTCATTCTATGTGCATAATGTATCTGACAAACCTACAGAATTTTGTATGTAGGCTTGAGCGGTACATTCATTATATCCAAAACACTGAGAACTGTTTATGGAAATAAAGAGGGAGTATAAAATCTCATCAAAACATCAAGTAGTTGATGTCTGCATCCACATCTCTGCCTGTCATCTGCACCTGTATTTTTATTTTTCATAGTTTAAGGAATCCCGCACGCAATCCGTTTGACCCCTGAAACTCTCCTGACCCCTTTCTCGCCCTCCTTGAGACCCCTGACCTTCTTTCCAGGACTGGCTGACTCACCCGAGGCGTGGTATCTGTTGTGGAAGGATGGTACCACAGGACCTAACACTGTGTCAAGATACGTGGAGGGTAGACAAGAACCTTTTAATTAATTTTGATGAAGTAGCCTATGAAAGCCATTTGTATTTTCCAATGTAAAATTTTTAATAACTGTGTGTCATGCTCATACGGTTTTCAGTGTTGAGTTGTTTCCCTGCAGCATTTTCTTTTCTTAGTATGTTAGAGGGAAAAAAATGTTATAAAGAAGAGAGTTTATTGTATTTTAAATTTATGTTCACTGCTGAGTAGAAGCGCAAAGGGCACTTGATAAATGCCTTTTCCATCAATCAAAACATAAATAGGTGGACAGAGATTCCTCGCAGCCCCTTGGCCTCACGGGGCCACCCCTGCAGTGTGTCCGCACAGCTCGTCCTCAGTGACTCACCCACGCCTGGCACTAGCGCTTCCCTATCAGCAGTGCTGGTGGAGTATTATCCCTTTCATTCGTAAGACTTATACTAGCAATTAGTGGAGGTGAAGATCTACATGGTATGCTCTATTTGTCCAGCCAATGTAATACATAAATCCGCATTTGCAGATATTAGACAAGTTACCTTCAGACTACAATGCCTTTGGGAAAGGAAATAAGCAAAGTGAGATTTCTGAGCATTAGATTTACACCTATATGGTGGTGTGACAGCAAGATAGAAACTTCAAATACTAGATGGAAAGCAAGGCCAGAGATCTGACTTTGAAGGGCAGGAAGTTTCCAAGCATTCTAAACTCTGAAGAAGAGGGTGTTACCCAAACCCACTCTCCAAAGACTTTGTTCAATCCTAAGGCTAGTATGTGTGCTGGGCGACGTTGTGTGAGGAGTCTAGGGGCTGGGAATTTTAGAATCCCATGGGCCAGTGTGGAGACGCAGATGGTCACCAGACTCCAGAGACCTCCTGCAGTCCCCAAAAGACATTTCCTAGGGTGCCTGCCTTATCTCCCACCACTGCTTGATCAAAGACTGAAAGAGCATTGAAGAACTCATCTAAACCATTAAATGTCTCCCTGGTGAACAGCATCAAGCTCAGAACTCTTAAGAGGATGGTGATGCTCTTAGGTATGCTGAGAAAAGAAACCTGTGACTCACCCAGCAGAAATTGTGCTCTACACTTTGGTTTTGGCCAAACTAGGGGGTTAGGAACTCACTTTACTGACTCCTCAGCCAGGGTCCTGAGGCATTTTCTCTGTTCTAAACTCCATTTCTACCTGCAGGGTGTTAATGACATGCATGTGAACAGCAAACCCAAATCACGAAGTCACATTTTCAGAGTATCTCCTAACAAATGCACGTTTCCTCTGCCCTAGGCTTTCTAAACCTTTGCCAGTGTCACCCGAAGGCCTTTGAGGGAGCCCAGCTCGTATCAGTCCACGAACCCCCATGGCTCTTCTGTTCACAGCTTGAGGTCGCAGGAATAGGTATCTTCCTACATTGCACTGGGCTCCCCAACAGTGCCATGTGGTGGTGCCCACCACCTATGGTACCGAGCTCGGCTGACCCACACCTTACCAAGTGCACACCACGCACTTCAGGTACATGAGCCAGGAGCTACAATGGTAATCCAGGCTACCAAGCCTTCTCCGCGTTGGTCACTGACCTTCCCTGCGTAAGAGCCTATGAGTAGCACCAGGAAGCCAGCTTCCATGACACGTGAGGCGTCTATCAGATCTTGGAACCTTTCTCCACAGAAGCTCACTGAGGCTACCGGCGCCATGTTGGTCCTCAGCCAGACGGGGGGACTTCATGTCCCTGATAAAACCCAACTTCCAAAGAGAACAATTCGCTCATTGTGTTCTGGGAAATCTGTTAAGAGCTATCAACGGTCCTCTTTTGGCTACCACTTAAAGTTCATTTGAAATTTACCCTGGATATTGTATTATGCACAGTGCGACACTCAGGACACCCCCGCTGCTGTGCACTGCTCTGCACTCTGCCTGACCCAGCCAAAACGTCATATCCCCTGGCAAGGATAGCCCAGATGACAATTCTAGAAACATATCATGTTAGAAAGGCTTCCCTCGGGATCAGTAAAGGAGGAACGCTTTCATGTTCTGTCCTTCACAGTAACTGCCCACTTCTGCCTGCACAGTTTAAGCAGATACTTGCAAATGCTACAGAGACCCAGGGTATGGAAGTCTCATGGCATACATTTATCACAGTCTTCAAGTTTCACAACGGTTAGTGCAGTGTATTATAAACATACACTAATCATCTTTAGATAGATGAATAAACAAATGATAAATGCACTTGAAAATTAAACTTCTGTGATTCTCAAATGGTTGTGACATTGAAAAAAAATTTTCCAGTCCTGGGGCTTGAACTCAGGGCCTGGACCCTGTCCTTAAACACTTTTTGTTCAAGGCTGGCACCTTGCCACTTGAGCCACAGCACCACTTCTGGGATTTTCCTGTGTATGTGGTACTGAGGAACCAAATCCAGGGCTTCGTGCATGCTAGATGAGCATGGTCACGTTCTCAACCTTGACACTTATGTTCATAACCATATTAGAGGTACTCAAGTAAATTAGAGGTCCTCTACAGAATGAGAAACAACAGCATATACGATGGATATGTACGTATACATATATGTATATGCATGTGTGGAAAGTATACATACATAAGGAGGCTTACTATAAGAAACTGACCCAAGCAATTGTGTAGGCTGGCCAGTTCTAAATGTACAAAACCTGCAGTGTGAGCTTTCTGGCTAGAAATTGAGGCACTCTGATATTTAGCTTTCCAAGAGGATTTATTTATCCATCCTTCCTTTTTTCCTTCCTTCCTTTTTTCCTTCCTTCCTTCCTTCCTTCCTTCCTTCCTTCCTTCCTTCCTTCCTTCCTTCCCTCTTCTGTCCAGTTGTTGCCTGAAGGGGTCTGCTGGAGACTCTCCTCTTGCTTTAGGAGCTCTGTGTTTGCGGCTCAGATCCCCCACTGGCTGGCTAGGCTTGCGTGACACCTGACAACTCCTTTTCTTAAAGTTCACTAGTTTCCCCGCCGTCCGCAGAGGCATACCCTCCAATCTAAGAGACTGATGGGAGTCAAACCAACATGATGTTTCTCAAATTTCCCTTTAAAATGCTCTTGCTGAATCCACTTCTTACTTCTACTCACTGCCTTTCCTTCTTCCTCCACCAAGCCACCTCTTCCTTCAGGTTCTTTCTCCTTTCTGGTAGGATTAACCATGCTTCAGAGTTTCTGGAAAGATCTAGTATAGCTCATTGAAAATTAGCTGTGCTCTAATTCCAAATGGCATATGAATTCATCAATGCTAGAATCTGTGTCCTCTTAACATGTTTGCTAGAATGTGTTTGTGTCCAAAGTCAAGCCACATATCCAATAAAACGAACATGTACAAGTTAGAATGTACAAATTCATCTGAAATTTGAATGGGCATAAAGAGAGGAACTCCCATATATACCACTTGAAGAAGTAAGGCCACTCTGTAAGTTTTAACAGGTTGAAGTGCTTGGGACCTGAAGTGTTTTCAAATTTGAAGTGGCTTAGATGTTTGAATCTTGGTATCATTGTTACCAATTAAATGTCTGTAATCTGAAAATCCAAAATTCAAATACTACAAAAGCTGAAAGTGTCTGACTTTCACATTAGCACTCAAAAAATGCTTATATTGAATCATCTGAAGTTTTAGATTTTCAGAACAGAGATGTTTAATCTGTGTGAAATTTTGATTATTTAGATAATTCATACCATGTAGGCAGCATCAGTTTCTCTGTTTTGTTTTCAACGGGATTGATTCAGAAAAATAGTATAATTAATAGCTACATAATGTCTTCTTGGAAGCTTTAGATAATAATCCTACAAAAAGGCTAACAAAAAATTAGTAAAGATTTCAACAAGATTTCAGTTCAATCAAAACAGTTACTCAAGTAATGATTTAATAAAGCTTAGCTATTAGATTTTTAATGAAAATACAGTCTTCATTCTCCCTGTCAAACTAACTCTAAATCCAAATTTAGTGTGAGAAAGTAGAGAGAGATGAAATTCATTTTTAACACAAGAAAAACATGATATCCAAGACAATAAACTTAAAGAATGGTTTGGTTGAAGTCTTCTATTAGAGACAAGAACAAGTATCCTCATGAGAGATCTTAAAATGTGTTTTTGCCTCTGTGAAGGCCATGATAAATAATGCCCCAGATAGACTGCAGAAAAAGGGGGCAGCAACTTAATTTGAATTTAAGATAAATGATTAATAATTCTGTAAGGTATATTAGCATTCATATATTTAATGTATTTCAAACGACAAATGGGACATAAACTAAAGAGTTATTAAATGCCTGACAGTCCAACTTAATCAGGTACCCTGTTCATTTTCTTGCTAAGGCCATCCTTATAATCACAGACTCCCGTTCACAGCCCACCCTGCGTACTCTGGCCGGCACAGAGCTGCACTGGCGAGCTCACCCATGGCGTTCTCCCAGGCGGGGAGCAGGGCACCTGCAGCAGGGAGTGCCATACATGGAACAGAGATGGGTCTGAAGAAGAAAGTTGAGCCATGCTCGACGAGCTCAAGAATCCGAGACACAGAGCTGGCAGAGCCTGCCCCGCCCTGGCGCCCTGACAGCCACCCCGGCTGGGAGCACCACTTCTTGTGGTGTCAAGGCCCAGAGCTGCTCGCTGGACTTGAGGCTCCCTGGTGCTGCTCAGCAACAGCCTCGTGATTAGGGATGGACTGGCGTGTGGAAGGGGCCAGGAAGGCAAGATGGAAGCCGAGGCCTGCTCTAACCCACAGGCTAGCCCACCCTACATCTGTAACCCAGGCATCCGCTGCTCACGAAAGCGCAGGGAGAATTCACGGGTGTGGAAGGCTGTCAGCGGTGGCCCTGAGCCTTCAGATACTAACCACGCCAGGGTAAACCGTTCCCCTGCCCCGAGACTCCCGAGTGCCCGGGCACACACACACACACCAGCCCTGGTTTGGCTCGACTATGAGGGCTGAGTGTTCCAGTCGTGCATATATTTTAATGTAATTCAATATTTAGGCTGCTCCAAGCTCAGGACTAGGTTATTATATGTGACCTGATCATCCAATACAGTTCCGTGGGAGAAAGACGAGAGTGGAAAGGGGACTCGTGTGTGCACACCCGCCTGCGCTGGGCTGTGCTGGGCCCCGAGCCTGTGCACACCAAAGCCACCTCTCACGACGGGCCTTGTGAGACGTGCTTCTGTTGCCGAAAGCCTGGAGACAAGAGGGAGAGAAGACCTCTCACTAAAAGTAGATTAAAAATGAAAATGTCCCACTGCCCATCTAAGATCAAACTTGAAATGTTATTCAGACAGGGAAACCCTCCCCTCCTAAGCTCCAATTAATCTTTATGTCTTTACGATAGCTTCAAAAAATCCAAGCAAAAGATGATGTATCTTTATGGTTGGCATAGTAACTGTATAGTTTTAAATCACAGTCAGTGTTGCAGAATATCTCGGGTCTCCTACCGCCCTCCTTCCCTTCTCTTTCCTTCCCTCTTCTCTCTCTTCTCTGTCTCTCTCCTCTCTCATCTCCTCACTCTGTCTGTGTCTCTCTCCCTCACACACACACACACAGCAGATATATACTTATGCGTATCACCTAAACATGTTCAATAAACACAAACTTTTAAACACTTGGTTATAATGACGAATCATCTCCACAGAATAGGAGAACAGTAATAACAAAATGACAGACGCTAAGCAGCAGCTGAACGTCCTTTGTTATTAAGGAAATCAACAAGACCCTCAATAAAATACCAAACTCCATGCTTGTACAATTCACCACACTGAGCCACTGAGCTTTGATTCTTTGCTGGTTGAATGAGAATGACTTGGCTGCTTTGGAAAATATATATTTTATCCTAACACAACAAAATCGACATTCACCATAATTTTGTATATGAATATTAATGATGGATTTGTTAGTAGCAAACCCAAATAAACCCCAACTGGAGAATGATACAAAGTGATAATGAGATGTTATAAGTGAGAAATGATAATCATTATATCAAAGTTATAATTAATGGTGTGTAACAAATGACTAGAAGTGGCTTGATGAAGTCTCGTTTATATTTTTTTTATTTTCTCAGGCAGTTCTAAGGCTTTCTGCTGATAAAGAGCATTGACTATACCACGGTCAGAGTATTTTCTGTCCAGCAACTTCCTCGTACTTAATAGCTCTAGCATTTACACATGGGGTTTGGTGACCGTGGAGGGCCAAGGTCCCCAGAGACCCAGTTGTGAAGGTTTTGCTCCTGGGTGGAGGCGTGGCTTCATGACAAGGTGGCCCGGTTGCTTGAGGATCCGATCCCTAGCACTTCCAGAACACAAACACCCCAAAACCCTTCAGGTCACTGCGGCCACCAGGCGCCGTTTAGGTTACGGAATTGCTTCAGTGAAGAGGACGGAGAGATGTTTGTCTCTTCCCTGCTCCCATTCATTCCTGAAACCGTGTGCTGATTTGACAGAGGACCAAAAATATGGGCCACTTGGTCGTCGTCTGGTGCTTTTAGAAACCACAACAAAAGTACGCTTGCTTTCTTTTTAATTTAATTATCTCAGATAGAAACTCAGTTTAAAATTTTTAATTTGGTAGCGCTATGGTCAGAGAACAGTCCTCCAAACGGCATGAATGTATACCTTAACATCTGGTTTATCCTAGTGAACAGTCCATACGCTTTGATAAAATCACATTTTTGTTGATATGTATAATATTTTCCAAATACAAATTAGCCTGTCAGGTTATTATCTATCCAAGTCTTTAATGTTGATATTTTGTGTGACTGTTTCTACATTGAAAGAAACGTGTTCAATGGTCCACTAGTGACAAATAGTGTAGAATTCCCCTTAGCTTTATGCATCATTGCTTCAAGTTTTTGTTCTTTATTTTAGGTACATTTACATTTTAATTAACTGACCATTCTACAATAATAAAGCCTCTTCTTTAACAAGGCAATTCTTTTTTTTAATGTCTGATTTGTTTTCTGTGTAGCTATATCAATTTGCTTTTATGTTTTGATGTTTAAAGTGTGATTTTTCAACCCAATTATAGTTACCTGCTAAATATAATAAATATATGTGCTTTGCTATCATTGTTCATTGATCTTGGGAAATTTTTGGTCACCTTTCTTCTACTCTTCCTTTCAAATATTACATCATCAATCTCTTCTTCCAGGGTTAAAATCTACCCACGTTGGATATTTGACATGGAGTCTCAGATCTCGAATGCTCTCCCCCTTTTTTCTTTTCCTAAACATCTTCAATTTTGAGAGTTTCTATCGATCTGATTTTTCTTTTAAACCTTGTCAAAATATTCTCCATTCTACTGTTTGCCATTTTTTTTGAAACGCTTTGGTATTTTTAAAAGTTTCACATCTCTGCTGAAATTCCTTGCCGGTTGTCTACTTACTTTTTTATTCTTTGAGACTCTTTTTACCCAGTTATTTTAGAATCCCACCTTGAAAATTCCAACATGTAGCTCCACCATGATATCTTGGGTTTATCCATTCATTCACATGTTTTTGAAATGTATTTCTGTGTGTGTGTGTGTTTCTTTGGCTTTTGCTGTTGTTTTATTTAATACTGAAAGCTGAATAAACGTGTGAGGCTCTGCCCTTTCTTACTGCCTGTGTTGCTGTGTCCTCGTCCTCTGCCCAGGCTCCACCGATGGCCCACAGCCTCAGAGCTGGTCACTCTCTGCAGCTTAGGCTACGCTGTGTCCAGTAATCAGAGCAACCCCAGGCTGTGGACGGTGTGCCCGCCCTCCTTGATAGGAGCTCTGGAGAGGCTCTCTGGTGAACACTGTGTCCCTGGCAGAAGCAGCCGCTCTGAATTCAGTCTGTCTATGCTATTACGGACTTTGCATTACTAAACACCTGAGAAGGTCAATATGGTAACTATTGCGTCAAACACATTTGCACTTAAAAATCTATAGAATGTACTTTTCTCAACTATCCTTAAGACCAACAGAGAAAGAATAACAACCTCAGAATCTTAAATTTTCAAATCAAGGTACAATTAGTAAATCAGAGAATTGTTCTGAGAAGCTCAAATAATATCCAACCATCAGAGCTTATATAACCTGAAAACATGCCCAGACTTTCACGTTACAGGTGACATCATTACAATGCATTTATAGGGTATCCAGGTTTCTTATGTAAAAAGTGGAACATCGATCTGGATTGTCTGAAACGGGAAGAAAGGTATTTAGGGGCATTTGGAGAGCGAGAATCACAAAAAACCTTTCTATGGCCCACAAGGTCACTTTGATCCAGACGAGACAAAGTGGCCTCTGGTTCACTGGGAGTGAGTCTCGGTCCTGATCCTAGAACTTGCCAGTATCAAGCTGTTGTTATTAGTAGAGCATTAGAGTTGAGTTTGAAGTTTGATATCGATATTCCTCCAGCACTGTTCTTTCTGCTAAGGATTTTTTTACTTTATTTTTTACTATATTTTACTCTATTTTTTTACT
This sequence comes from Megascapheus bottae, assembly GCF_031878675.1. Taxonomy (NCBI): domain Eukaryota; kingdom Metazoa; phylum Chordata; class Mammalia; order Rodentia; family Geomyidae; genus Megascapheus; species Megascapheus bottae. The sequence goes on along the minus strand of NC_143516.1, from coordinate 2,591,253 downwards.
ATTATTCCATATGAATTTTGGATTACTTCCTCCATTTCCTTAAAGAATGATGTTGGGTATTGAAAGACCTAATGTGCCCTAGGAGGTTTATTGGATTAACAGTAGCAGGTATTCTAGCTTTTATTTCCTTAGCAGCTATTGCTGCAGCTGCCACTGTTGCTTTGACACAGGGCCTTCATAACCTAAAAGGCTTGCTGATGGCCTTTGTTGGTCCAGGAATGTTGCTTATAATAATTATTATTTGCCTGCCTTGTGTGGTAAAGATCTTGCAAAATTCATTGCTAAACTTTGCAGGACAACTCCACAGATCTAAGCCCCAGATGGATGAGTTTCCCCACGAGAGGAATCGCAGTCAAGGACGGGTAAGAGGGGATGCGCTCTGACCAACCTAAGACAGGGCCTTCAGCTTGATCTGAAGAAATTCCCCATGACGGGTAAGGCAGAGTCAGCGATCCACCCAACCTAAGACAGGCGGGTTCGCATCTTTTAAAATAAAGACGGGGGAGATGTTGGGGACCGACTGTGGGGTCAGTGACCTTGGACCCGCACAATTGAGTACACAAGGAAGTAAGCTCTTATCATGATTTTGGGCTGTGTCAATAGCTTCTCATTTAACCTGTTTGGGACTTGATACAATTTGTACGAATGTAGCCCTGGCAGTTCCCTAGTTTAAATAAGTGTATTTAAGGTCAGAACTGGAAATAAACTAGGCTACAGTCTTGGGCTACAGGCTTCTTAAGCTGTGGCTCCTGATTTGGGATGTAGCCCTCCCGACCCCCCCCCCAAAAAAAAGAATGATGTTGGGATATTGAAGGGTAGTGCATTGAATTTGCAGATAGCCTTTGTCAGTATGGTCATTTCACAATGTTAATCCTTCCCATCCAGGAGCATGGGAGGTTTTTCCACTATCTTATATCTGCTTTAATTTCCTTCAGGTTTTTAAAGTTTTCATCATAGAAAGTCCTTTACTTCCTTGGTTAATTCCTAAATATGTTCATAAACTGCTTTGTTAAAGGCCTTGTACAACTACCTAAAGATACTAAAAAAAATACATTAAGAAACATCCTGACAAATAAGCTTCTCGGCCTAAAATTGACTGATCAGAAATCACAAGTTAATAAATGCTATGCAGCTGTGTGCGAGGTCTTGAGTAAGTTGAGTGTTACAGACTAGACTTCAGATTCGTGTCAGCCCCACGGGAAGATTCAGAGCAGGCTGCTACTCCTGGAGTCTTCCACACCTCGAGGTGGTCCCCGGGATGGGCCTTTGTTACACCAGAGGAAGCCACGCTGAAAACAGCGTGAAGCCCTGTGCGTGTGGGAATTCGTGCCCTGACGTTCACCCATCACAGAGGCTCACCCTGAGCACGTGAGTTGGGGCGCTTCTTCAGAAAGGACTCGACTGGGAATGGATGTGTGGCTCTCCTCCAGGGGGGACTGGCAAATAACGTGTTAAGAGGCAGGCTGCTTTAGATGCGTCTGTCGGCTTGTCGTCACGATGCTGTGAGGCCCCAACCTGATTTCTGGGTCTGTGCTTCTCCAGTGTCCTCATTAGAGGCACATAACAGTCTCTTCACGACCGTGAGACCGGGTCACCATCAAGGCAGTGTTGCCTGTGTCAGATCATCTCAGAAGCAGTGAGGCAGCCCTGAAAGGAAGCTTAGAAGGGAAGAGGTAAGTCAGATAGATGATGCAGGCCGCAGAGAACCAGCCCAAGAAACAAGAAAAGACGGAACGAAGCCGCAGCCAGTGGCCACCAAGCTTCCTATTCCCATGTTCTCCGAAGTTCTCTTACGTAGAAAAAACACCACAAAAACAGCATTTGCTCTCATGTGCCATCGACAAGCAGTGGCAACCCGTGAAATCAGAAACCAGTCCATTTCCACCACGAGCGAGCCAGACAACCAACAATGGGGGTGCCGTGTGACCCCTGGCGTGAGGTGACCACTGGAGAGGCTGGTCCACGCTGGCGGCCTCTCGAGGGACTCCTGCTTCCCGCGATGATCATTTCTTCCATGAAGAGAACACTTCTCAGGTACATGTAAGAGTTTTCCAGAATGTTGGAGATCTCCATGGTCAGCACATACTCTCTCCTTGACCCCCCTCTCTCTTGGGCATCTGCCCATGGAAAGGGTTCTTCTGGAAACACGTTCTTGACCACAGTGGTTCCTGCGCTCATTGTACACTGGCCAGCCCGAGCGATTGACTCGGCCAGCTGGAACATCGCGGCCGGCTGGCATATGGGCGCTGTTAAACTGGGTAAAATCCTTCCAAGGCTTACAGGAATTCACACCACCAGAGCTCCATAAATTAAAGACTGGTAACAGTCATTGGCTTGGGCCCTTCTCCAGCCCGGCACTGCATTCTGCCCTGTCTCCCGTTGGTTTGACTTGGTACATTTCCTAAAAACAAGGACCAGGTGTCCGGCACTGCTGTGCTGAGTGCCATTTCCATTTTGGATGGAAATTAGCAATTCAAATTTAATTCTGCTTTAAATCTTTCCAACTCATTGGCAAAGATAACCTTATTTTCGGGAAGCTAAGTGGTTCTGAGGATAATTTCCTGCTTGTGGGACTCACCCAATATATGGTGATTAATTTTTTAAGTCATCAATTCATTTTTTTACTAACGATGGACAGATAATCAATTTTAAGCTGGACAGGGGAATACACCGCTTTTTTTCAAGCCTAGTGAAATATGACGAAGATGATTCGAGGGGACAGTGACCATCAGGCACAACCACCCCAGACCCGAGTCACACCAGCGAGAGAAGTCACTTCACGGAGCTGATATCAGGGTACCTCCACTCAGGCGTAACTCATCACATCCAAAGGAGGACCCTCTAACGTCACCTGCTAGGCCCACAAGGGCAAAGCCAGGGTGCTTGTGAAACTGCGTATCCATTACGCTCTTTAATCCAATAGCAGACATCAACCCCCAGTATCTCTAGGAATTTTTTAATCTAAATGAAGCTAAAATACCAGAGTATTGACCATTCTTGCTCTAAGACTCCAGATCGATAAGCTCTCCCAACCTAATAGTTTTAGTGATAGCATTGTTCAATCATCCACTCCAGAAATAAGGATGTATATAGTCACAGCCGAGAGTGGATTAAAAGATAATTAAATAAACACTGCTCATCTTCCTGAGGACCGCTTGCAAAAGATGAGAATAAATAAAAGGCCAAAGACAAATTTAAAACTCAAACATTCTGTCTTTCTGAAGAGTTCTAGTGCACGGCAATAGAAAACCCACAGTTAATATCCAACACGGTCTCTCTGCTTCACTAGCAGTGTTTTGACTCTAGGCCATGGGAAGAATGGTGAAGAATGAGGTAATAACTCAGAAATCCCCTTTGAATATCCTGTCGAAGATAGGTTTACTCATAAAGATGGCCAGACTTGTAAGGAAGAAATTGCACCAATTTTCAAACTCTTCTTTGGAAGGAAGAAGCAAAAGTAATCTCTTTTACATTGTTCTATGAATCCTGCATTTCCCTAATGCAAAAACCAGACAAAGACATTGGTAGAAAGGAAAACTACACATCACACAAGAATCTTCAACAAAATATTGGCAGGCCAAATCCCACAATGCATGAAATCATTACAAACCATAACCAAGTGTGACTTACCCAAAACTACTTCTGCTGGTTCAACATCAGAAGTTAACCTTATCAACCAGCTGTAAAAGGATATCCATATAACTTAATTACTCAAAGAGATTCAGTAAAATCACTGGACAGACTCCAAAACCCAATCATGGAAGCAGAATTGTGGCTCAAGTAGTACAGTGCTAGCCTTGAACAATAAAGCTCAAGGATTTTTCCCAGGCACCGAGTTCAAGATCTAAGACAGACAAACACACACACATACACACACGCACGCACGCACGCACACACGCACAGAGAGAGAGCCAAAACATACTTACGATATAAATAAATAAAACTTTCAGTAAACCAGCAACAGAGAATATATTTCTCAAATTTATAAAGAAATCTCCAAGAAAAACTGTAGCTGACATCACATAGGACAATCAGAAACTAGAAACTCCCTTAGTAGGATGGAGAATGAGAAATACTGCCTCTCCTCCTCTCAGTTCTCTTCTCTGGTATATTAATGAAAGTCTTGGGTGAAGGAATATGACAAGAAAATGAAAATGTAAGTCTAGGAAGAAAAGGTACATTGAATTTTTCTTTTGAGGTAGTATTTAGGTCTATGTAGAAGATCTGAAGGAACAGACTAACAGCAAATTAATAAGATCCCTTAGGAAGGGATCAGGATATAAAATTCATATGCAAAAGTAAAATCCCTATTCTGTACAATAACAATGGACAAGAATATTTGAATTAAACATATCATTCATATGAGTACAAAATCCTACAAAAGACTTAAGCCTGGCACTAACCCAATCTATACAAAATGTACAGAAGCAAAACTTGAAAAGTATCCAGTGATAAAAATCTCGAACAAAGTTTCATAAAAGGAAAGATTTTATTTTCATGAGTACAATCAATGTTGTCAAAATATCACTTTTTGCCAATTTGATCCATCACCTGAGTAGCAAACCAATATCTGTCCCAGCAAGTTATTCTGTGGATATTATCAGGGTGATTATAAAGTTTGTAGACAATAAACCTAGAATGGTTTTGGCAATATTGAAGGAGTATAATAAGATCATCAGATTAGAACCACCCAGCCTCAAGGGCAGCTGTATAGCTGTGACCAGCACAGCTGTGGGGTTGCAGTGAAAGAGCAGATGCCTGGAGCAAAGAAACAGAAAGCAGGGCTCAGAAATAGGTGCCGAGGCTCTCCTACTAGAAAAAGCAGGCATTAAATAACATTCCATTAAGCCTGGGAAATATGACAGATTTTTTTTGAAACACTAGGATGCAACCTCGCAGCCTGTGAGAGTTGAAAAGCTCATAGAAGTCAGAGCGAGCGAGCGAGCACGCAATCCATGTGAATCTCTCTATATAGACTGCATCGTTTCCCTCATTCAAAATAACTAGAATATGTCTAGGATATTGTTAGCAGAGGACCACAATAGCTCGAAGCTAGGTGCCTATGGCCATATAAAACGATACTTATCAAAATGAAGACCTAGCAATGGAAACAAGAGGGGATTTTTAGTGCACTGTTTGCAGTTCTTTCTTGCTTTCTCCCCCATACTTCACCTTTGGTTTATTCCCTGCTGTGATTGTTTTGTTTTTATTTAATTTTACATACTTTGTCAGGTAAGTTGATCTGATTTGGAGAAGGAAGGGGACTCACAGAAACAATGAGACAAAGAGTGAACCAATGCTGAGCGATACTCACTAGTTTATGTTAGAAATGAACTTTACAACTTGTGGGAGGGGAGTAGGAGGAAAGGGTAGCACTGTTCAGAAAGAAATGTCCTCATTACCTTACTTGTGTAAATGTCACCCTCCGTACATTACCTTTACAAGACATTGTTAAGGTATTTATAAATATCTGTATATACAGATAGATTTATATATAGGTATATATGGGTATACATAAATTATGTATATGTACATGTGTATATTATATGTAAATAAATAAAAATTAAATTCTACTCTTAACTACATTCTACTTGGATACTATACCCTCACGAGGCTGATCTATTCTCACCCCAAAGCAGATCTACACTGAAAAGGCCATTGGCATTAACATTCCTCTTTTATAAAAGACCACACATCTGTTTTTATAATTCACTCTGCCATTTTCCACCTTCCTTTTCTGAGTAAGAAAACCAAGGAAATAGGCCTTTGATACTAGTGAGAGAAATCAGGAAAAACAAAGTAGGTCCTTTTCAAGATTATTTAATTAATAGTCTGGCATGGTGGCATATATCTGTAATACCAGTTACCAGAGTTCAAGATTAACTCAGGCAAAATAAGTGACAACCTACCTAAAAGCAAAATTGAAACAAAGGGCCAGAGACATGGTTCACTAACCTAGCAAACATGCGACCTTGGTGATGATGATGATGATGATGTGATGATGATGATGATGTGATGATGATGATGGTGATGATGGTGATGACGGTGATGATGATGGTGATGATGATGTGATGATGATGATGTGATGATGATGTGATGATGATGATGATGATGATGGTGATGATGATGATGATGGTGATGATGATGATGTGATGATGATGATGATGATGATGGTGATGATGATGATGTGATGATGATGATGATGTGATGATGATGATGGTGATGATGGTGATGATGATGTGATGATGATGTGATGATGATGTGATGATGATGATGGTGATGATGATGATGTGATGATGATGATGATGTGATGATGATGATGGTGATGATGGTGATGATGATGTGATGATGATGTGATGATGATGTGATGATGATGATGGTGATGATGATGATGATGATGATGATGATGATGTGATGATGATGTGATGATGATGATGATGATGATGGTGATGACGATGATGACGATGGTGATGATGATGATGATGATGATGGTGATGACGATGATGATGATGATGATGATGATGGTGATGATGGTGATGGTGATGGTGATGACGATGGTGATGACGATGATGATGATGTGATGATGATGATGGTGATGATGGTGATGATGATGTGATGATGATGATGATGATGTGATGATGATGATGATGACGATGATGACGGTGATGACGGTGATGACGGTGATGATGATGGTGATGATGATGATGATGATGTGATGATGATGTGATGATGATGATGGTGATGATGATGATGTGATGATGATGATGATGTGATGATGATGATGGTGATGATGGTGATGATGATGTGATGATGATGTGATGATGATGATGTGATGATGATGATGATGTGATGATGATGATGGTGATGATGGTGATGACGGTGATGATGATGGTGATGATGATGTGATGATGATGATGTGATGATGATGTGATGATGATGATGATGATGATGGTGATGACGATGATGACGATGGTGATGATGATGATGATGATGATGGTGATGACGGTGATGATGATGATGATGATGATGGTGATGACGGTGATGATGATGGTGATGACGATGATGATGATGGTGATGATGATGATGATGATGATGTGATGATGATGATGTGATGATGATGATGATGATGATGTGATGATGATGATGGTGATGACGGTGATGATGACGGTGATGATGGTGATGACGGTGATGATGATGGTGATGATGATGATGATGATGATGGATATTTTAAGTATTAGTCATCTTAGTGAAGGAAAATTGTACAACATCTTCTCATCAATAACATGACCAAGCCCTCTGAGTGGTTATTTGGTGTCTACCACCCAGGGCTGCATGAACTGAAATTCTCCTAAGCCTTTGCAGCTGACATCTTCCCACCACTGAACGGAAAGCCTCCCTGCCCAGGCCCCAGGACCTCAGCACCGGGGACTTACTGCCGATCTGTTTGACGTATACAAGGTGAGTAAAGGCTCTTCCTCCCGGGTCCTGGCTGGCTTACAGTATAGAAGCAGTCATCTAGATTGCGACATCATGGACCGTACTTCTGTAAGGTCTTCTCACTCACAGACAATCAAGTTCTGGCAAAAATGACTCTCGAGAGTTTGGTCTGTAAACCAGGATGCCAGTGACACTGTGGATCAATGATCAAAGCTGAGGAAATAATGTATCTTTTGTACAATCAATAGAACACTTGCTTAGCGCTCATATAAGTCTTTCAGATGTTACTTTCAGGGTATTGTGCACTTTGCTAAGTTTATCAGTGATAATATGACCTCAGATCATTTCCCCAGGAATGAAAAGCACGGAAAGCATGTGACACACTCTGTGCCAAGGAGCTATTACCTGCAAAGTTAGAGACAGCACTAATGAAGCACAGCCTGCACTGATGCCAATGCAGTTTCTACATCCTCACCTTTGAACTGCAGGCTAATCTAGCCTGGAGAGTCAATGCAAATGAAAATCTGTTTGTGGTAGATGACAGTTATAACAAATGTTATCACCAATATCTGTTCTTCTCCTTTTTTCTGATTCATAAAATGACTTCATAACAAGAGTTTGTTTTCAAAGTAAATGAGGCACACAGAGATCACATTTTTCTCTCTGGCCAAATGAGTATAATTTGTCCAGTCACTACCTTTGTGCCAAGAAATTGCTCAAGAAAATGGTCCCAGCTTATCCTAAAATTATATTTCACATACCGATTAAAAGTGCACTCTGATAAGCAGAGACAGCAGCGCCAGCTGTAAACTCATCTGCCTTGTGGTCCAGACCTCGTTTTGCTTAACTCCAGGCATGTACATATTGACTTTTCTTTCTAGCTACGTTTCCACTGAGAAATCTGAAGCAGGATTTCTCAATGCAGAACAAATTAAGATGTTACAAGCCCCAAGTAGATTTGATATGTTTGAATGCAGAAAACTGGGTTGTTTTAAAGGTGGCTCCTTGAGGCCTGAAAGTTTTCTGAGCAGACCCTGCACAGGTCCTACAAATGGTGGGTTAGGATATTTGAAGGCTTTTGAAGTACTTCAAAATGTTTGGTTTGACTTGTGTAGAATGAAGATGCTGATGAGACGAGCTCACTGAGAAGCTTGTTGGATATAGTTCTGTGCCACTGAGAGGGGCTAAGTGTGGAGTACTGTAGTGGTATATGGTGTGAAACAGCCCAGAAGCAGTGGGTATAAATATGACGTCGGGCTGTTGCCCTGTGAATAGTGGCACACCAGGCTTAGGGTCAGATTGACACGGCTGGAATTGGGAGACGCAGGAAGAGGCAAGTCACCAGGCTCCATCACTCGTGTCACCTGTGTTTTTTTATCTTATTCGTCCTTGGCCCTTTTCAAAATATACTTAGGGAATAAAGTTAACACCAAGTAAAATGCCAACTTCTCTAAGCAGCGAGAGTGAACTTTGTCCTGGACACTCAAGGCCAGAAGACAGAACCGACGTGGGTGACAGGGCCTGCTGTCACCCACACCAACACAGGATGCACACTACCTCACACGCCGCCACCGTGTGTCCACCACAGAGCGTTCAAAATCACGAAGGACATCTCTGTGGAGAAGTGATTTCTTTTCTGACACTCTTAACATAAACTGAATGGTAGACTTAAGTAAAAGACTGAAAATACAAAATATATAAAAGAAAACCGAGGAGAAAATCTCCATGAGCATATGAAGATTTGTTAGCTCAGATGCTAATAGAAAATAAATTGCGTTTCACTCAAGTATAAACTTCTGTTTCTCAAAAAACAGTGTCAAGGAAACAGAAATTCAAGCCACAAACACACATAAGAATGTTTTAAATACAGCCATCTGACTGTCATCCTACCCAAGACAGATACATTTAAAATCCTTACCACCTAAAGTCAATAAAAACTGGCAAAATAAGCCAGATGCAGTGGCTCACTCCTGTAATCCTAGCTACTCAGGAGGCTGAGATCTGAGGATCATGGTTCAAAGCCAGCCCAAATCTTCTCTCCAGATAAACATTAGAAAATGGGAAGTGGTGCAGTGGCTCAAGGGTAGGGCGGTAGCCTTGAGCTAAAGAGCTCAGGGACAGCCCCAGGCCCAGAGTCCACGCCCTACGTCACAGATGGAGACCTTTATGACACATGACTCACACAAAGATTTTCAGGTACGTGTTTACAGCAGAGCTGTTCAACAACTGAGACCGCACAAATGTCTGTGGCTGGATGAATGAACGGTGTATGCTGCACCCAGTTACGTGAAGCATTCAAACATCCATGGTGAGAGTCCCTAAAGCCACAGAGACATGAGATGAGAAGGGTGGAGACTCTGCAGCTGCACTTGGAGGGGTGAGGAGAGGGTGGGGCTTTCACTAAACTGGAGAAAAGCAGGGGAGTGGGGGCTGAAAGTGGAGAGAAAGTGGCAGGCTGGCTCATGGACTCAAAATGAGACGACAGTACTGCTTGCAGTCCATCCAGCTCGTCTCTGTGCAGAGCCCACACTGGGCAGAGCAAGCTATACCAGCTCAATAAAGTGCAGATAGGATGCAGACAGGAACAAAACGTAAACATTCATTTCAGCAAGAAATTGGGAACTCTGGGACCTGAGATATTGTTTGGGCTTCATTAATGTGTTCTTTAATACAGGTCGCTTGACCTCCTTTGCCTTTCACTTGCCAAGTAAGTAATAAATGTTCTTTCAACCTCACCAATAATGATGATACATTATGGGAAAATTTTTAGTCAATATGATATTATCTAAGTTTAGTGCTCTATATAAGAAATGTCACCTAATACAAAGATGTAAATAATCCTAGCTTTGTTTAAATCACAGAGGAAAGAAGCACTACTAGAATTAAGAATTACCTTAAGGGAGGGCAAAAAAAAATATAATGTTTGATAGAAATGTGTATATAGTCCAGGAGTTTGGCCTAGTGGTCGAGTGCTTGCCTAGCATACACGAAGACCCAGGTTCGATTCCTCAGTACCACATACATAGAAAAACGCCAGAAGTGGTGCTGAGGCTCAAGTGGTAGAGCTCTAGCCTTGAGAAAGACCAAGGACAGTGCTCAGGCCCTGAGCTCAAGGCCAGGACTGGTTAATCATAATGATAATAATAATAATAAAATTTAAAAAAGAAATGCATATATAATGTGACTTCCCATGTCAAGTATTTACCTGCATCCTTCATCCTCCACTAAAAATAAATAGATGGCGTTCGGTGTCAAGCAGAAGTGTGCGCACACGTCACTAGTCGGCGCTCAGCATTCTGCTGGGACTCCACTCCCCTCCCATTCCTGGGTCTTCAGGGTCCCAGTTGGCTTGTGGGTCGGTTGTTTTACCTGGCACAGGCTCTGCGCACTTTATTTTACCCACTTCATGCAGAGGTAAGAAAGTCTCCGGGTCTAATCTCGAGACGGAAAGCACAACTGAGCCTGTTAACAAAGCAGACATGCCACAGACGGACGCCCTGTGTAACACTGGTCTTCACAATCTGGATATGCTGGCGAGGTTCAGGTGAAGAGACTGAAGTTATTAAATGCAAGGCATTTACCAAAGCAGTGCCTTCTAAAATCACAGAGGTCGATGCGTTTAAAAATATCAGCTTCCCATATCGAAGTTAAAACAGCTGCCTGAGATTCAAGCTGGCATGGACAATGATACTGGGTCATCACACAGGCAAAAGGGCTAGCTCCACCCCCTGTGTGCCATCCCTCCGTGCCAGGTGACACTCACCGCTCTTCCTGCCCTTGTGTGGGCGGCTAGCCCTCTCACACCCCCACCTCTGGGGTATCCACACCAGAAAGCAGGGGGAAGAGGCCTCACCAGGAGCCAAAGCCAAATGGAAGGTCGCCAGCAGGCTACAGGAATGAGACCAGCTTATTTATCTGCATTATGAGACATCTATGTTAGCTACTTAGAAATAGCCTCTGGCAAAGACAGGAAATGATTGTGCGGTTAAGAAAATGGTAGTTTGAGGCTGGAGACTTGGCTCAGTGGTAGAACACCTACTAAGGCCTATGGTTCCATTACCCCTCCAAAACAAAATGGCCAGTTCTCGAGAAGATAAACCATTTAATTTGCAGTAATGAAAAGGGGCTGGTACTGAGTCACACACAAAAAGGAAAAAGTGACTTAGTCTGTGTTTTGGAAAGGTATGTGTGGGGGGGATCTGTGGGTCTGTGTCTGTCTGTACGTATGTATGCCTGCAATGCGAGTGCATGTGTATGATGTGTGTGGTGTGTTTGTAGTGTTTTGTTTTTCATGTATGTATGCCTGTATGTTATGTATGCGTGCATGCATGCATGCATGTATGAATGTTATGTATGTGTGTGCATATTATGTGGGGGTGCATGTGTAGTGTGTGTGTGTGTGTGTGTGTGTGTGTGTGTGTGTGTGTGTTGCTGAGACTGAACCCAAGGCCCCAGACTATGAGGTGAGGCTCCAGCTCTGAGCTGTACTCAACCTCATGACTTGAAGTAAAACCTTTCTGAAGCATGTTTTCCCAGACACTTAGTGTGATTCATGAATTGTCTGAGGACAAAGGGGCAGAGGCATGGGGAGAGATCACAGTTCCCTTCTGTAACCACAGACAGAAAGAAGACAGCAGAGATCAATGACTAAGTCTTTGTCACTGATCTATCCTTTTGTCAACTGTGCCATTGAACACAGTTATAAAAATGATGATAGGAAGCGAAAAACAGTGACGTCCAAGTGGACATCATAATATGTGAGTGGGCATGGATGTGGATGGCGACGTCATCACCTCAGCAGAAGCCTCGAGGAGACTGGGGAGCCATCGAGGGAAGGTGAGGGAGAGGAACAAAGACAGGAGAGTTATCGGAGAACATGGAGTGAGGGGAAGGCAGACACAGGTCACACACACAGGTACGCACACATGCCCACAGACTCGTTCCAGCATAAGGACCAGGCTGGCAGCAGCCGCCCATGTGCTCCTGTGAACCAGGCCTTTCTGTTCAGCTCAGTGCCAGCAACACATCGCCAGTGGAAGAATTGTGTTATGACAACTGGTTCCATGCATTTCTCTTCCTTGGGATGCTCTCTTTGTGGGTTTGGGATAACCTTGAACAATATTTTGAATCTAGGTATTCTATGAATTAATTTCATGTGTTAATGCATCCTTATGAGATCTCAAGGTCCTAAAAAATATAACTAAACATAATAGCCTATTTCACCAAATATGGCTAGACTGAACGTGCTGTGAATGCTGCAATGGCTGTCAGCAAGTACTAAATCCATCCATCTTATTTTATAGGTCAACAGTTTGCATCATAAAATAATGAAGTGCAGTGCTCAGGGTCATATCTGAATAGTGCCAGTATTAGAATTCAACTCAGGGCTTAAGACTTCTGCAGGGCCCAGTCATCACCTCTGTGTCACAATGAAAACGACTTCCTCTGCTTTATAACTGGCACCATAAGGGACCCAGACTAAACAGCAATGGACTAAAGGCTTTGTGTCCGAAATTCTCTTTATAACCATTGAATGTCAACAGCACGTGATTTACTATCCTAGGAAATCATGTTTACCGTTCTTCCACTTGCTCTGTGGACACTAGGTCATTGATCTCTAAAACTTCCAAATATTGACAGAGATTGTGAGTTGCTATGATGATGAGAAACACCTCCTTGGACATGGTCAAAGCCACTGGTGCTAAATCCTATTTAGAATACTTCTAGCTGCTGTGTGGCTTTATATCCACGTGTCACTCTAATCCCTTGGGTTATATGAGAAGTTAATTTTTAATGTCATTTCTTGGATTCTTTTTGCCAGTCCTTGGCTTGAGCTCAGGGCCTGAGCGCTGTACTTGGACTTTCTCAAGGCTAGAGCTCTACCCCTTGAGCCTCAGCACCACTCCAGCTTTTTTGAATGTATGTGGTACTGAGGAATCGAACCCTGGTCTTCGTGTATGCTAGGCAAGCAATCTACCACCAGGCCAAACTCCCAGCCCCTCATTTCTTGGAATTTATCATCTGTAATAGCTTCCATTTAGGTAAGTGTTTGAAAAAATTAAGGTAATCCCCTTAAAAAAAACAAAGATGTCACAATTACTATGAAAAATGTTAAAAATGGAAATAAGACATGGCTTGGCTGTGCACATGTTAAAAAGGATGGTAAGGGTTCACTGACAATAGAGAAGTTGGCAGATACCACTCTTGGGCATTTCTCCAGCATGCAGTAGAGACATCTACACACCCGTGTTCACTGCAGCGCTGTTCATGAGAGTCAAGCGAGCCCAAAAGCCACCCCACTGAATGACCTCTGAATGGCCAGAACCATGTGGTACACTCACAATGGAGTATTATTCAGCCACAAAGAACAGTGAAATGGTATCCTAAGTAGATGAAACTGAAGATCATCTTACTGAGCCAAGTAAACCAGAAAAACAAAGTTTGAGGATTTTTTTTCTCCTATGTGAAAGCTACACCTAAAAGGAAAACATATACTTACACATAAAAGGCCATGGTGTGCCCAGTCTGGGTGGGTCTGCCATGGAGCCCTGGTTTGAAGGGATCCGAACGGGGAGAAAAAGAGAACATCAGAAGACAGACAATGCTGAAATCCATTGTAAGTGTGAATGAAGATGGCAAAGCAAAACTCACTGAAAGCTTCTGATTAATGGAGGTAGGGTTGGAGAAATTACATACAGTATATGCCTGTGGGGCATTCCAGGGCGGAGACCCTTACCACAGTGAACACATATTCACCGTGAGGAAAGCAGTCCTGCCTGGGGAGTGAGTGCTAATGCTGGGGTAAATGAAAGCCTACATGTGATCACACCTCTTTATGCACATGTGAGGCTTGTGAGATTCGGGGGAGAGTAATGGTGGAGATGACTAATGGAGGTATTTTCCATCTATAGACAAGCATACCAAAATGAAAGCCCTTGTACAACTAATTCACGCTAGTTACAGCAGCAGTAGAGTCTTCTCTGAATTCACTGGCATGCTCTGTGAACAGTGGTGGACCACACCTTCTCACCTCGGCATGCCTTCCTGGATGACACTTGACACTTGGCATAGCACGCCCTCTGCGGACCCTGAGGTTTCGCTATCAAGTTTCTGTATCACTCAGCTCTCATGGTTCGCTACTTATTTGGGGACTTGTTGGACCAGGATTCGTCAAGTAGGCCACCTTCAGGTTGAAAGACAAGCTCTGAGCCAGCGAGGGATGGAGACCCTAGGCTCATTGTTGAGCTTTAGGGGCAGCATGAAAGCTTCTGCTTTCCACCGAACTGTGGACATTTCACGAAGAATATTTTAGCATGTAGCAATTGTATCTGCATCTGACTGTTGAAGTGGCTGTTTTACATAATGAGTTGAGCTGCAACCCTACAACGAGATACAGCATTTCTACAAAGAAGGTTATTTAGCCATGAAATAGATACGAACCGCAGGACCGTGAATCATCATTTAAGAGCTGTTTGCTGTTTCGCCGTCTGTGTCCAGTAGACTGAAGTCACCCAGTGTCCACATCCACATCACACCCAACCCCTGCCCAGTGTCCCCACATGGCCTGGGCTTGCCCGTGTGAGGGTTCTGGAAAATGAAACAAGAGCAGATGTGACACAGGAAAGGCCTGAGAGCTCTCTGTGTTGGGTTCTGCCTTCTCCTGGGGCTGGGCATTATTCTCTAAAAAGCAGACAGCAGGCTCATCAAGCAGAAATGAGACACACAGCCAAGCGCCACAGGTCCCTGGACAGCCAGCTGCCACAACGACTGACGCCCCCCTGCCTCTCCAGCTGGGGGAGGGGGTCTATCCAGAGCAGAGCTGTCTCCTGGCGCTTCCACCGTCCTGAGAAATAACCAGAAATCATCGTTGTAAACGCTGCTTGGGGTGGTTCGTTGTGTAGCAAATGCTAACTAATGGACTCACTGGACTGAAACAACGGAGCGATGCCGAAAGGTAAAATAGTGCCAATGCCAGGAAATTTCTGTAGCAGAATTATCTAACCTATACAGGTATTCTTTAAAAGAAGAACAGAGCTGGTCTTAGACTTGAAATCTCTACCTTATACTTAAAAACCACCTACTATTCAAATATTACTAAGATGGCCCAAGGATATTTAGATCATCGTCTATAGAAAAATGCTAAGTAAAAATACCTAATACTTGAAATTCTCATTCATGTCAGGATTTATTTTATGCTCAGGATGAACCTAACCCTACAGCACAAAGCAGAAGTCCCGCAGAGGTAAATGTGAGTCAGTGAGACTGTCCTACCATTTCTAGACGAAACAATTAGGGGAAAAGAGATTTCCATTTCGTTCTACATAAGAAGGGCAATAGGAAATACAGATTTGTTCCCATTTGGTGTCAGCTTCAGAACAGGACTTGAAAGCACCTGAGTGCCCCAGGGGGAGGGCAGCGGGCATTCAGCTCCCTCCACACGCTGGCAGAGGCCCCCTGACAGCCAGCAACTCACTCCCTGTTGTGCCCATTCCTTGTACCGTTTCTCCTGGAACTGGAAAGCCAGTTCTCTAAGTCCATCTGAAAGGGAAGTGGGCTGACCTTTTCTGTCTCCCTTACCACTGACCTAGAACTGTGCTCTAATTAGTTATGAGTAAAATCCATGCTTACGAATCAAGTGCAGAGGACAACTTGAGGAAAGACAGAGTAATAAACCCACTGGAAGGGAGAGCAATAGAACTCATAAAAGGGCAGCAGAGGTGCCAAGAGATTGAAGAGAATCTCTCCCGGGGAGGCGTGCACCAAGCCCCACATAGGCTGGTGGTTTTACAAAGACTTATTAGGCAATCAAGACAAACCACCAGAGCTGCTGGCATGCGGGCGGTGCCCAGGACTCTCCTCCAAGCAGGATGGTCACATGGCTCAGCTCCACACTCACTGCAGATGGAATCTCACGGAGCTACAACATAACACACTAGACCAACGGAAAAGCCTGCATGTGTTTTCTGGACGCGTGCATTTGTGCCTGCTTATATTCTTGGCATGGTACTCATGCACATAAATGTATAAAATAAATATAAACACAACATATTTACGTACATTGCAGGCAGTGTATGGCAAAGCAGATTGTTTAGGGTATGGAGTGGTACTGGTCATGTTCACATTGCTTGAATAAAGTTTAAAACAGGTGCCCCCCAGCCAGAGTTTAATACAACACGTCAGATGGGCTTCAAAAGCAATTGTTGAATCCAGGGTAGAAATTTCTATCTATCGCTTCTCAGGTGCTGTGCTAGGTCCAAGCACGAAGTGAGAGTGACACCAGATGGGGCTCTGAGACCTTGTGGCCCATTTGCCTAGGAGCATGCGAGAGTCAGCACACAGTCCCGGAAAACTGACACGAGTGCTGTCATTCCTCAGAATCTGTGCAGTCAACACGGCCTACCCACATCCTCCTCAAACTTTACCAACCAGGCCACTCTCCCTCCCTCCATTCCAGCAACAACTGTGAGTTTTCTCCAGTCATCTGGTCACTAACTAAGCCTTGATGATCATTAGACGATCTCTGCCAAAGTATCTGCAGGACCATAAATAGAGAAGACAAGAGTGAGGAAATGCACTGAGGAAAGGGAAAGAAAACTTACAAATGCAAAATGCAGAGAGGACAAAGTCCTTACCCTCAAGAAACTTAAAAGCAATGTGAGATGGCAGAACACTTACAAAACAATCTATCAAAATTACATGGAAAATACCAAATGAGCTGGAGGATGATGAAGAATCAAGGAGGGGCTTTAAATAACGCTGAGAAGCCTGGCATCCAGCGGGTGGCAGCCACACAGAAATCAGTCACTGCGAACTTCCAGAGAAACGCATCAATCCAGCCCAGTCTAGCATTACACACCGTTCTTGTGACTCAAGTCTTATTTGGAAAGAACCATCGAGAGGGTTGCCTGTCTTCAAGGTCACGTGACTTCTGTCCTTGGACTTCCTGATTCGATGTCATGGGCATGATTTGACCCCCTGACACTCCGTACTTCACCTCTTATTTATTATTCTTCCAAACTAAGGGTTTAATAGGAATCGACACCATCTGAGTTCTTTTCCTATGTATGCCTTTCCCCTTGGATTACTTGAAAGCTCCATTCATTCTCTTCTACTTCTTCTTCTATAAATATTCTTTGAACTCTCACTGACCCTGCAGGGCTATAGGAAGACAATCTATGTCCCTTCTTACAGTCTGGAATTTTCAGCCCTCTTGTTCATATTCAGTAACCACAGCTCCTTAAGGGCGCTCCCTCCCCCCTCTCTCTCTCTGCCTCTCTCTCTCTCCCTCCTCTCTCTCTCCCCTCTCTCCCTCTCTCTCTCCCCTCTCTCCCTCTCTCTCTCTCTCTTTCTCTCTCTCCCTCTCTCTCCTTCTCTCTCTCTCCTCTCTCTCTCCTCTCTCTCCCTCTCTCTCTCTCCTTTGTCTCCCTCTCTCTCTCTCTCTCTTTCTCTCTCTCCCTCTCTCTCCCTCTCTCTCTCTCCTCTGTCTCCCTCTCTCTCTCTCCCTCTCTCTCCCTCTCTCTCTCCCTCTCGCTCTCTCTCCCCCCCCTCTCTCTCTCACACACACACACACACACTCACATACCATGTCTGTTTTAGATTTTCTCTTCAAATCCTATCTTACCTTTTCATCTCTCTATCCTACAGTGAGGCAGAATTCAATTTTCCCAGTGTTAATACGGCGCAATTAACAACATATGTGTTTAATGACATCACTAAATTGAGATAATTAACAGATTCAGCACCTCATTTTTGTGGCAAGACATTTAAGACACATTATCTGAGCAACTGTCAAGCCGCCACGCCACCTGTCTAACTGAAACTTTCCACTCTTCCCCTTGATCTTTCTACCTCCAATCTGCATTCAAATGTATTTGCTCAAGCTTACAAAATTAAATCATGATGGATTTATAGGTATTATATGTTACATATAATTAGTATATGATTTCCCACCAACAATGTGCAAAATTATGGAGCCTTTGTCATTCCCTTTTTCCATTCATTAGATAAATCCAGAATACCTGCAAAACACAGAACTCAGTAAGTGACACGAATCCTTGCCATCCTGGTTCTGATGGTATTTTTTAGTTGGTCCTGGGGCTTGCACTCTGAGCCTGGGTGCAGTCTCTAAGCTCTTCAGCTCAAGGCTAGCGCTCTACGACTTGAGCCACAGCACCACTTCTGGTTTTCTGGCGGTTAACTGGAGATAAGAGTTTTACGGACTTTCTTGCCCAGGCTGGCTCTGAACCAGGATCCTCAGATCTCAGCCTCCTGCGGAGCTAGGATGACAGCGTGAGCCACTGGTGACCGGCTCCACTGGTACTTCTATCTCTATCAAGCATCTGTTTCTCTCTGTGCTCAGTGAACTAAGTCATTATTAAAGGCACAATGTTTCATCAGTCATTTCTTACTCTCCCAGGTTCCATCACCTCTGTGTGTTTGTCTTCACTCTTTTCTGCTTTTGTAAACCATCTACCTCCTGCACCGTGCTTTTTCACTCCCCTTCCCCTCTTTCCTATCTTCTGTTTTCGGTAATTAGACAATACTCTATAGATTTTATTTCTCATTCAGTTCTTGCACGAGGCTTTGGATGTTTGATTGTGAGTGACTGAAGGATGCCTCTAAAATTGATCCATCATTCTTCCTCGGATGTCTATGAGGGGGTTCCAGAAAAATTGGCATGGAATCTGAGCAACTACCCTCCTGCCCCTGCCCCCTCACCCCAACTCCACCCCCTCTGAAGTGGGCAACACCACCCACTGGGTTGGGGGAACCAGAAGGGAACCTTAAACCTTACACCTGCACCTGCTCCAGCCTAGGTGAGAAGGCCTGGTTCCTCTACATTACCCATGTCAGAATTCAGCTTCTTCAGCCTTAAAACATGAGCTCAACGCAGTGGCTTTCCTGGGGTTTCAGGCCGTCGGCTTTGGGCTCCATCACTGGTCTCCTGAAATGTCCAGTGACTCTGTTCCCTGCCTCACCAGCCTGCACAGGCCATTGTGGAACCGTTCAGCTTCTGACCATATGTGCCAACCTAACAATCTCTATCTCTTATAATATGCATGCTACTGATTTTGTATCTTTGGCAAATACTGACTAAAACAAGGAATTTTAATGACACGTAATCTGAGTGGTCCAAGTGGGAGGTGGCACAAACAATGGGTTTCGGGGATTCGTGATCCTGGCCGTGGGAGAGTGGAGAAGAGGCTTCCAGTAATCACCCTCCTGTAGTGGATGTCCTGGTGCAATCGCCCACTGAGATCCGCGAGGCCTGGGGAACTGGCTAGCTCACCTCTGCTTAGTGGAAAGCCTGGGAAGGACAGCCTCAGGCATCCATTCCTCCAGCACTAATTATCAGGCCCACACAAGATTACATTCAGAACAGAGTAGCTAGGTCAGACAGTCTACTTAAACTTTAACTGAAGTTAATTATTCATTGATCAAACTCATTTATAACTAATTAAAGTTTTTCCTGCCTTAGAAAATGCAACCTGATATGGGTGATGTCTCTCCCTGGGGGCTCACCTGGTGCAGAAAGAAATGAAAAAGTTGTGACATTTCTGCCATGTAAATATACACCAGACAGGTGGACTGCACTTTAAGTCATAATCTTCTTAAGAGACTTTATGATGTGAATGGGGTTTCTATGATATTTCCAAACTCTGACATTTTTATATATTTTTATTGTAATTAATAGAAGGGTTACATTATATTCGCCAGATAGAAAGTGCATTAATTCACATACATTGATACCCTTTTCATGTCTTGGTCCCCATTTCCCTTCCCCCCACCCCCATCCCTCATCTTGTTTTCCCCCCTTCCCTATAAATTTCAAATAACCAAATACAAATATATCCCATGTAACCACTAACAAAGTGAGATACTGTAACCATATGAGATAACCAAGGGACAGCCAAAGAGATGAGAGATAACAGTACATTAAGGACAACAATCACTCATTATATGGCTTTTGTTTCCGTATCCTGGAGGTCCTTCCATTTAGTATCATATTATATGGCCTTATGTATCTAGGTTTTGCTCTATTGCAAATCTCTGCTAGTAGAGACCAAGGTTTCTACTGATTATGACAAATGGAGGGAAACCATTGAGCCTATGTTTCTTTGAGTCTGGCTTACTTCGCTTAATATGATTTTTTCTAAGTCTTTCCATTTCCTTACAAATGGGGCGATGTCGCTCTTTCTGACAGCAGCATAGAATTCCATTGTGTATCAATACCACATCTTGACCCACTCATCAACTGAGGGACATCTGGGTTGGTTCCATATCTTTGCTACGGTAAACAGTGCTGCAATGAACATCACTGTGCTAGTGGGTTTAGTATGTCCTTGTTTCTGGACAATTGGGTAAATGCTAAGTAGTGGAATTGCTGGGTCATAGGGGAGCTCTATGTTTAGTCTTTTGAGGCACTGCCACACTGCTTTCCATAGTGGTTGAACGAGTTTGCACTCCCACCAACAGTGTAGTAGTGATCCCTCCTGGCCACATCCCCTCCAGCATCTGTTGTTATTAGTTTTCTTGATCCTGGCCATTCTAACTGGAGTGAGGTGGAATCTTAGAGTTGTTTTGATTTGCATTTCTTTTATGACCAGAGATGTGGAGCATTTCTTCATGTGTCTATAGGCCATTTTTGTTTCTTCTTCAGAGAAGACTCTCTTTAAGTCTTTGGCCCATCTTTTAATGGGATGGTTGCTTCTTTGGAGATTAGTTTTGGAGTGATTCAGTTTTTTGAGCTGTTGATATATTTTAGATATGAGGCCTTTATCTGTGGTATGGTTGGTGAAGATCTTCTCCCATTCTGTAGGCTTCCTAATTAGTTTACTAGCTATGTCCTTTGCCGTACAAAAGCTCTGCAGTTTAATGCAGTCCCACTTATCCAGCCTTTCTCTGATTTGTTCAAACTCTGACATTTTTGTAGCCAGAGGTATACAGTCGTACAATAGACGAACAAAGTATATCAGTGCTTGGTTGAAATCACAGGATAGAAGTTTATGTCTGCAACTATTTACAGTTTTATGAAGCATAATCAACTGTGCATATATAAATATTTAAAACAAGTACAACAAAATAAAAACCTGAAACTAGTATGGAGCTGACATTTTATAATCTATTTTTAAGCCTTTCTCTCAAAAAGCTACAAATTAGTAGGGCTGTCTATGGAATGGTAAAGATTGTCTGCTTTTTCCAGGAAAAAGACCATATGTTATTCCAAAAAAAAAAAAAAAGAGCTCTCCTCTCTCCTGTGCCTTTCACTCTAAGAGTCATTACTTACAATATGCTGTCTGAAACATGGTGCTTTCTTTCAAAGAGTTCTTTTTTAATATTGAGCATATTTCAAAGTTGATTTTTATTTTAGAGTTAGAATTTATTTTCTTAAAGCACAGCTTGAACTCTGGGCCTTGGCACTGTCCCTGAGCTCTTCAGCTCAAGGCTACCGTCCTACCACTTGAGCCACAGTGTCACTTCCAGTCTCATGGTCTTTAGAGCCCAGGCTGGCTTTGCACCGTGATTCTCAGATCTCAGCCTCTTGAGTAGCTCGAATTATAGGCCTGAGCTTAATGATAATTTTATTTCTTAACACTATGCATCCTGAATTAAGATGCTATCTGAAAACATCTATTACAATAAGCAAATTATTATAAGTAAATGTCAAATGAGGTCTGCACTTCTGAAGCTGTTAAACCTCTTTCGATTCCATGAATTGCTCTATAACTTCTGCTGTTATTTTCATTCACAGCAATTATTTTTACTCTAAGATCTGATGTGGTCCCTGTGTGTCACAGCACTGCTGACTGTGGCACACAGGACTCTCCACTGCTGGGTGGATGTTTGGGGGAAGAACACGGCTCATTTCCATAGGTTAATTGGTGAGAAGGACACAGACCAGAGCAAGATCCCATGTTCACTCGCTGATGACCTGGGACTCTTCACACTTCCCTACCATTAAACTGCAGCAAGATGCTCTCTTTATATTGTTGCTCACCATCAAATTGTAAGTACGATACATGTTTTGTTTTTTTCTTTGCACTCAGAAAATAAGAAATACTGTGCCTTAAAATATCTAATGTTTATGAATAATAGGATGAAAGACGGGTGGATGGAGGGACAAATGGAGCGAGCAATGGATGGGTGAGTGGGTAGAGGATGGATGGATGGATGGATGGATGGACGGGTGAATGATAGACAGGTGTATTGAGAGATGATTGACAGGTGGATGGATGGATGGATAGGTGGATAAATTTGGGAATTGCCAAATCATAAACTCTGACGCAGTCAGTTGAACTGCATCCAGCCAGCATTTTTGTCTTTCTGTAAGACCAGTGATGGTATAAAATAAACTTTCTCACTTCACTTTGATTATCAAAAATTAATTATATAGGAGTTTTCATTGCTGCATTTCTATGCATGTTTCTGGCAGAGGCCAATCAATCTCAACATTCCTCTACAATAAACTTTCACAGAGCACAATCATGGGGCTAACTTAGAGACTAAGAAATTTCAAGAAGTCTTCCTCTCACACAAATCGGTTGTGGTGAGGGAAACACGCTGCCATGACCACTCCTCCTAGCGTATCTTAAAGCTAGCTAAGTTTCCCCAATATAAACCAAAACTTAAATACTTAAAACCTAAATGATTTTCAACACGGAATGTACTTACTACCTTACGTATGCAACTGTGACACTCTGTGCATCACCTTGACAATTACATTTTAAAAAGAAAGTTACCACCATCGTCTGGTATTGAGCATCTGCATACGAATGAACTAAGCAGAAGGGGTACTTTCTTTGTTTGAACAAAACACAATAGGGTTCCTGTGCCTCACACAGGAGACCTGCAGTCAGGAGAAAGCGAGGAGTGTGGAGGTAGAGGAATCAAACCACACAGCTCTGAGGTAGCCAGGCTCTGCCTGAAATGGCTTCTGCTTAGCGGTGCAGACTGCACCATCTTAATGCCTTTCCCATACAGTAACTTGTTCTCTGGAGACCACTAGATGAAAAAAAGAGATGCTCTCTGCAGGTACCAGTAAGTCACAGCCTGCCCCACTTTATCACCAGCTCACTTTAAAGTTCTTTTCCTGAGAACAGAAAAGAAACACGACATAGAATTCACGTTAAATTCTAGACAAGCCAACCAGAAAGGAAGCGATTTCCTCTTTTTGAAAGGTAATAAGTCTTCTTTTTAAATAGTCACCCACCTATGTAGGAAACATTATGAAAATGCTTTATTTGGGGGCTTCAAGAATAAAATGTTATTCATGTGTATATATTTGATAAAGAGAAAGGAAAAGATCTCTTTGTTGGAAGGTTTCGGTGTTCAAGTGTTAAGGAAGATCCTATAGGTAGCAGTTTTAATGCACCCCATTTAGAACTGGTAATTTGCCTGATCTGAGGTCCACAGAGAAACTGCAGACACATTTCGATGCCAGCTAAAGTCCCTCCACATACGTCAGGTAAACGGTGTTGAGCCAGCTGTGCTACGTGCACGCAGGACTTCTTCATGAGGAAAAGCAGGCCTTCGCAGCAATCTTTACTCAACATAAATGAGAAGCACATTGCTCCAGCGTTTCTCACCAACATTTAGAAAGAGAGATATTTGTTCCTGAAATTCACTGAGAGCTACCTTTCAGGAACTGAAAATAACTAAAGGAGGAAGACATATATACTCCGAAATGAAATGAATCTGAGATGGTCAAGCGGCCCGTCTAGCAGTGCAGAGGGCCGGGGGGTCCTGCTGCCCCCGTCACCTGTCATCAAGGACCCGGACTGTGATGCTCAGCTTTGGGTGGATGTGGACGCAGGTCTCCACACCCCAAACCACAGAAACTGCTCCAGGGCTGAGCACGAGAGGATGGCCCCGATTTTACTCATCATCATCACTTCTGCAGAGGCTACTTGATTGACCCCGCTCTCTCTGTCTCTGTCTCTACCTCTCTCCATCTCTTTCACTCTTGGTCTTTTCGTTGTTTGCTTATTCCGGCTCTGAATAAATGCAGCATATATATATATTTTTTTTTTCTTTGTACACTCCCCACTCTGTCAGTCACGACTCTAACCCAGAATATCCTCTGCACAAAATTCTATGCTGGGAAATGCATGAGAGAGGCAGTCATTTTCAAAATACTTTTTAAAAGGCAAGGTTCTAACTTCATTATTGATGCTGGGGAGTGAGCTGAGGAAAACTGCAGAGTGTTTCACAGGGCAGGTCAAAGAGCCCACAGGAACAGCAAGAATCATCATTGCTTCAGATTACCTGCTTGTTCTCTTCCAGGTCCTCTCCTATCCTAAAAGGGAAAAAGCAAAGCAGAAAAAGCCCTACTGTGTCTTATGCCTGGAATGTGTCCACCAAGCCATGGATCTAGGTCATTACTTCCTCAGAGCTTTCTACACTAAACAACAACCAAAGTATGCATTATGCACGTTTGAAAATATAATGAACCTATTAAGATGCTCAGACAAGGTGGGGGAGGGGTTAAAAGTCACATCGAGGAAAACAGGATGAAGCACAGCTGGACAAGAGGCCACCTTTGCAATCCCAGCTTACTCCAGAGGCTGAGAGATGAGGATCAGGGTTTGAAGCCAGGCCAGGGGCAGAAAGGCTGTGAGACTCTTATCTCCAGTTTACAACCAAGAAGCAGGAAGTAGAGCTGTAGCTCCAGTGCTGCAGTGCCCACCCTGGGGCAGTGTCCACCTTGCAAGGTGCCAGCTACCAACCAATGGGTCCACACTGGGCACGAGGCAAGCCTTGAACACACAGGACTTTAGCAGACATTCCGTGCCCAAGCCATGCTGCCCATCCTCACTGAACGCAGCTGGTCTGCTCATCCTCAGTCTCTTCACTCCTGCCCCGTCACACCCCAACCGCTTCCACTGCTCCCCCAAACCAGCACCAGGTCACTCCCCACATCCACGCCAGTACAGCTAAGGGAACTCCCCAGATGATGCTTCATCCCTTGGTCCCCGGCCCAGGTCTCTCTACAGGCCATCTCCCTCCAGCCCATCTGCATCTTCAGGGAGTCCAGCACACCATGGAGCTTTTGAGATAGCTGCTGTCACTCAGTGCCAACCTTCTGCCACTTCAACGTGTGAGCGCTGACTTCCATCTTCTCTGCCACCATTCATTTATTTATGTAGGTGTATGTATTTATGTAGCCTCTTGTCCAGAGGCTTGCACTCAGGGCCTGTGCCCTGTCCCTAAACTTGCATGCTCAAAGCTTACCACTCTACCTCTTGATCCACACCTCCATTTTGGCTTTCAGGAGGCTAACTGAAGATAAAAATATCACGGATTTTTCTTGTGGGCTAACTTCAAATCACGATCCTTAGATCCAAGTCTCATGAGTAACTAGGATTACAGGTGTGGCACAGAGCCAGGTCCTACTGACTTTTCTATTCCCCCATATCCATCTGCTTGAAGTTTCATGTCGTCTTTGTCTTTTCTGGGATGGTTTTAGGAAGTATTTTAACCTGACTCATATATACCCATGTATACCACATATTCTCACTCATCCAAAAATTAAATCACTCAATATTCATGGACTGCACCAACAAATCGCTGCTGTGTAAGAGGGCAGTCACCGTCATGTCCGGATGGAGATATAATCAGGGAGATCTTCATAGGGCAAATAATTCCCAACGAGAGCTGTGGCCAGTAGGTAGGCCAATAGGAAGGAAAAACAGAATCTACTTGAAAATGTGTAATTAGAGATCTACTTTAGCCAGAGTTGAAGGCATATTTCATCTTTATCCAGCTTCGAACCACAATTGCCACAGCTCAGCCTCCTGAGTAGCTGGGAGTACAGGCGTGAGACACCAGTGCCAGCTAAAAAAGGCCCTACTGTATAAGGTGCCAAGAAACATAAACTGCGTCATCAAAAATACAGATCACCACTTTAAACCAAAGATCTGAGACACAATAATCAAAACTGTAAACAGTCTAAAGAAAGCCTGGGTACTGAAAGACTCAACGTGGTTCTCTGAGGAGCTCTGTAAGGTAGATCGTCACATCTTCCGGGTGAATACTTGGCACGATGGCCGTGAGATGCTACAAGTTCTGAGAAATCCTGCGGTGAAGAAACTAACTTACCGTGAAGAAAACAACTCCCAAATGTACTGGCCATCTAACCTTTACTAATGTATAACACCATTTCCAAAACTTTTCAAAACTGTGGGCCACATTTTGGATATGCTGCTCTGGAAAGTGAGGAGGTCTGTGCATGGGTCCCATGGAATTTTTGCAGAGGGGAAATGTGACGTGCAGTCTAGAGTCACACATAAGATTAAAGGCATCCATCTTTACCCGATATGGAGAGGCAGCTCTTGAAAAGAGCGAGTAGCTACCATGTCATATCCACTAACTCCACCCCATCTCCTTACCAGGCAGTCATTCTGTGTGTGCTTGATGCACATTGCCACAGGATTTCATACCTCTTTTCATTTATACCTAGCAGTCACAGAGGGCAGAGCAGTTACATTTAGGGAGAAAGGCAGAGGTAAAGAGAAAAGGCGGGCAATCTGAGGAAGACAAGGTCAGAGACACAGAAACAGTAATGCAAGAGATAGAAGAAGGGATAAGTAGTAGAAAAGGAATGAAAGCAACACAAAATCTGCTTTGAAAAGTGATGAATATTATATTTAATAACACAGATAGACTTCAGATTTCTGAGCTATTTTATCTTGCTATTTCCTATAAAATTAGCAAGAATTATACATTTAGGATAATGATCATGGTTATTATTTCTCTTTTAGAAAAGAAAAGATGTTTCCTATTTCTATTTTCTGATCTTCAGACACCTTCCCAGGTCTCTATTTTTGTATTCCAAAAATAACCTTGGTAGGTGAACACACTCCTTGGTTAATTCAGCCGAAGCACAGCACTTAATGCCATCTGGAACCACTAATTTTATTTTGTTTGAATTATCCAAATGGGCTCTTACCTGAATTTCAACGGCAGCTATTTTTACAAAATCTCCATTATTTTGTAATTTTCCACAATTCATTTCCTCCCTTTTTCTATAGTTTAAAACAAATGATCAAAGACAGAAACGCTGAGGCCCGTGGCGGGTCCTGCTTGAGGTGCCTACAAGCTCACAAGAAATGTACTTGCAACAAAACACTTTCACTTCTTTTTGCCCCATATTTCGATGCAAAACCTCTTCAAATAGTGCTTTGAAACCTTCATTTTCAAATCAGCAGGACACTGATTTAATAAGCTTCGAAAGATATTTAATAAAGCACTTCATAAGGAAATATTTCAGTAGCCAATGGAAAAACTGGTATGACTGGGCAGAAGACTAAGTGATTTGCTGAACTAGGCCCAAGGCCCCTGCAACAACCTACCACCGCTGCTCGAAGCAGTGCTCTTAGCCCCCGTCTCCACTTGACGGTACACAGCAGACCTCAGCAGAGGGTCGATTCAAACCTAGACTAACGCTGGCACAGGGAAACACCCAGTGCTGGAGTATACCTGCTTAGTGCCCAGTCAGGTTGATCACCGTAGCCTGTTTCTGGCACCTGGTTTTCACCTGGGCTTCTCTTTTTCCTTGTGCCTAAATCTTGCTTAAAACCATTCCCAGTATCCTTGGCCTCCTGGAACCAGGATCCTGTTTACTGAAAGGACCTGCCATCCACAGCCTTCCGTTGTCTGTCCATATCTACCTGTTCCTGAACTACTTCAACTGAAGACCAGTTTCCTAAACCCCATTCTCTTGTCCACCCAAACTCTAACCTATCATTTGGTATGGACTCCCCGCCACCCCGCCCTGCCCCTGTCTATAGCTGGGTCCTCCCTCCTCCTCTTGTGCCCTTTGGGCTGAACTTTTGTGTACCAATTTTCCAGGATTTATTATGTCCTCCGCTTTGGAGTGTAACATCATGGTGAATGCAGATGGCCACTGAGATCTTTTCTGGTATTAACCTCTCACATTCGAGTTTGTCCTGATAGGGTTTGAAGGAATATTACCTCTAAGGTGTTTGTGATATGTGATAAAAATTCCAACTGGAAAACAGCAGCAAATGACCGTGAAGTATGACCACTATAACAAGAGTGCATACATAGCGTTTTCCTTCCCAGAAATTTTGTTCATAAAGATTAGCAAAGAAATAAAAAAGAGGAGAATCATAATTTCAATTGACGAAGAGCATCCTGCAGTGGCAGAGGGAGAGAAAGCTGTGCAGCAGAAAGAGCGGGATACGGAAACCCTCGTCCAGGGAAATGCGTCTGTGAGTTAGGACCACGGCGAAGTCACAAAACAGGAGGAAAGAACATTTGGGTGATGGAGAGGAAATGAAGTAAGTTGTTAGGCGCAGGAAGGAGAGAAGAGTGAGTCTCCAGGCTTCTGCCCCGTGTGTGTCACTGAGCTGGTAGACACAGGAATCCACACTTTGATCACCCATCCATTCTCTAACTAAACACGAGCTGGCTCCTGTGTGTCCAGGCTGTGCCAGGCACATTTTGAAACATGCAGCTCGTTACACTGCTGTGGAGTCAGCCATATAGATTCACCACGCAATGCTCAGCAGCCACAGGCTGGGGTGATACATCTCAGAAGCCAGTGACAAAAAAGTTTGAATAATTAAAGGGGTACAAATCAGAAGAACACATATTTTAAACATTGGAATTCCAAGAATACCTGGCTCAGTTTTTAACAGAATAAAACAATGACATTTGGGGACAACTGAAGAAACTTGAACCTTGTTCATGAATTATATAATAGTATGTACCAATGTAAATGGCATTATGATTATTTAGAAGAATATCTTCTCCCCCCCCTCTCTCTCTCTGTGGGTCATGGGGCTTGAACTCAGCCTGGGCGCTTTCCCTGAGCTCTTTAGTTCAAGGCTACCTTTGAGCCAAGCCCCATTTCCTTTTCTAAAAGATAATTAGAGATAAGAATCTCAGGTTCTTTTGTGCCTGGGCTGGCTTTGAACCTTGATCCTCAGATCTCAGCCTCCGGAGTAGCTAGGATTACAGGCGTGAGCCACCACACCCGGCTGAAGAATATCCTTTCTAATCGATGTATTTTGAAATATTTAATAGTACAATGATGTGATATCTACCAGTAGTCCCCAATGATCAAGAAAGTAAAAAATATATGTATGTTATTACAACTTAACTACATCACACCACACATGTGAACTATGTAGAGATTATGTACATGTATGAAAATGAGTAGATAGGCAGGTGCCTTTGTCTAGATCTCATGGGATGATTCACTTGGACACAGTACAAATAATAGCTCAATTTTTTGGAGGAAAAGAGTTTCAAGGACTATTTAATACAAATAGAAAACATGTTTTAACACAAGATATATGGGGTATGCCTTATTGTTTAATAACCACTCTTTAGTCAACAATCAAGCCTGTGCAAGCAAAAATATGAAAGTGCTTTATTTAAAATCTGGACAAAATTGGCCAGCAGTGCCAGTGTCCTGAACACCGTGGATTTCTTTCAAGTACGCATGAAAAGTGGACAATGGGAGCCAGCTCTAATTAACATGCTTCACTGGCAACAAGCGTGGAACCCCTGGATAAAGCCTGGCATAGGCTCTGCCCCCAGAGACAGCAGCCTAAGTGCCTGAGCCCTTCTGGCCTCTTTAGTTGGGGAATGCTATGTTATAAAAGCATTTTGCCTGTGTCAGAATGTGGTTCTTTATCCATATTTCAAAAGTGGAATTCAGTACGGCAGGCTTTCTGTTTTTCATCTTTTTTTGGTGGTACTGGGGTTTGAACATGGGGTCTCACATTTGCTGGGCAGATGCTACCTCAAGTGAGCCACGCCCCAGACCTGTTGGCTTCGGTTATTTTTCCAGATAGGTTTTTGGCCTTTTCCCCGAGGCCAGGGTTAGGAGGCACTCTTACCTGTGACCCCCCACTCTCCTTGTGTTTGATAAATACGTTGTCTGGAAAATGACACTCACTCACTGTAAACTCTGTGAGTTGCACAGAACTTACAGTGCAGATGAATTCTGAGGAGAAAAGCCAGGGAGTGGGCGAGGGGAGACCCATCTCCACACCCCTCCTCTGGCTTCCATCCGTTTCTCCTCTCCTTTCCCCTTGTGATTCACAGTTAGACAACTGATACCCAGACGGGCTTTCATGGGCTTTCTGTGCCATCCAGGTGGCAGAGCAGATGCAAGGGAAGGAGGTAGCGTGATGCCCACCCAGGGGAAACATGACTGACACACACCGCAGGTGTGGGTGAGTGCTTGTGTGCGTCTGAGCCTGCACGTGGTCAAGTCTAGACGAGTTACAGATACACTAAAAACAAGAAAATTAACGAGTGGGGATGACTGAAAATTAGAACTGTGACTGGTCATGCTAACCTAACCATTTCACTCGTGCCTCTTCCCACTCGTTTGCCAAGGAAAACAGAGGGCCCCTCTTCATTTGCGGGGTGCTCCTGATTCCACTCCCACTCTGCTACTGACTGCCCATTCCTCGTGCCGATGCACATGTCCACGTGAGTGAAGACAGGTCCTGAAGGTAACGCTACGGCCAAGCTGCTCCCCTGCTCCGCAGAAAGCGCCCGAGGCAGCCTTGCCAGCCAGCCAGCTGGTGCTCACCCCAGCCCCTTTCCTCTGCCAGCACCAGTCCTCAGCTGTGCTGCACCTTGTGGCAAAGGGAAAAGCATCTTCAACCTCCCACCAAGTGGGACGGCATACATCCAATTGCCATGGTAATAGGAAAATTGTCTGGGCATAAATCCATGTGATCAATTGCACTGTTCTTCTCATTGCAAATGGCACACTCCATAGTGGAGTTTTACAATTTCCTAAGCAACCCAAAGTGAGATTTCAACCTTGATTTATTAATCTGTGCATTTTATAGACCGTGCGAAAATCTTCACAGAGTTGAAAATCAAAGGCTCACCCTCATAGCAAAGACCCTATAAGCATGATCATTCACTGACCTTAAAGCTGCTAGATTATCACTTCTATGCCACCCTTTCCTAGTGAATGAACAAGTGTAACAAGAGGAGTTTCCAAACCCAGCAGGAGCACCTGCAGCCCCAGAGGCTCCCGAGGCCCTGGGCAGGCAGGCAGGCAGGCAGGCACACACAGCAGGGTAATGCCTTGTGGCCAGTGCCTGCTGCTCCTTGGTTTTAAGTCTCACTCAAGGTCCTGGCAGAGAGAGAGGATTCTCTCCTAGGGTGCAATTGAAAAGAATTCAATAAAGAGACAATCTACATAACTGTGGGGTTTCATCAAACCCGTGAGGGATGGGGAGTGCAGAGGCCTTGCAGCCTGCAGGTCCGGGGCAAGGGGGAAGCCCGGCAGTCCAGCCTGACCCTGGTGAGTCTCACTGGCCATCTATGGAGAGCCCAGAACTGCTCCGTGAGCCCAGCCCAGAACTGCTCCGTGACAGATGCCATATAGACACGTCAGCCCTTAGAGCTAGGAGCGGGAGGCAGGAGGAGAAGAGAGGCTCAGAATGAGTGAGCCCAAACCAAGAGACCCAGAACAAGAGGCCTGTCACCTATCCCACTCAGGCAACTTCCAGAGCCCATCCATCCCTGGCTGGCCTACCTGGTCCATGCCACAGGGACCAGACTTACACCCCACTCCCCAAGACAGGAGGAGAACAGCTCATGCTCACTGCCGCCTGATGGAGTCACTGCACATCCCGGGGGTCATAATCTCCAGTGTTTCAAGACCACTGTGCCACCATCAAATGCATGCGGAGGTAAGGTATGGATGGAGGAATCAATGCACGCTCTTTTCTCCTTAAAAGGAAGAATCTGAGACGACTACCCACATTCCACACCTTGTTGCCCAGCATTTTCATTACATACGCTGACACTGGATGGACTAAGTGCTCTGGTTGTTGGCACAGCCATGGAGGCCTGGTATTGGCGTGTCACGTGCAAGCAGTGTGGGCAGAGCTAGCGAGAGAGCTAGAGCTGACAGAATCCCTGCTTTCCAGTTAACAATGCCCTTGCTTAATGACACATTGTAATACATCAGCCCTGGAACCAATTTGGTATGTTCAAATGAAAGTACAAAAATCAATTACCAAGGAAGGATTATTTCTGCATTGCACCCTTTTGCCTTCCCAAGTCATTCTAACCTCGTCACAGAGCAGCGCAGCCACGGACAGACACCACCTTGCCACATCTGAGAGATTTTCTTTGTACTGAAAAGGAAAACATGACAACCTGCTTATTGAAGGCGAAGAAGTGACTTTGTTTTGCTGTTATTTCCATTCAAATCCACAGGGAATTTTCTATTTCAATCTTTACAAACTAAGTTGTCAAATTTAGTCTGTTTAAATGAAGATCCTGATTCAGATTGTTAGAAAACCATTTTTCTGTTTTATTCATCACAGCAGCATTCTAGTGCCCTTTAAATGTCACGAGTTCAAGAGTATGACTGTATAAACCCTGAGAATGTTTCTCCTTACTGTAATAAAACATGAAGATGCAATTTCCTAAGGTGTAGGATGACAGAAATGGCAAAATAAGGATGAAAGCAAGTTGGGTGCCATCATAAGTCAGAAGCCAGAGTATTCTTCAGCTGAGGCTTCACCAGCCGAGGAGCTGGGGTCATTGGCACATACTAGTGCATTTCATATGATCATCTGAGCTGCAGTTAGGAAAGTGGAAGTGACACACTCTGAGAGGCGTACGAGTGTTAAGACACAGGGCCTCCTTCTAAAGGAGGGAAGAGAGTCGCCTCCTAACGTGTTCCTCCCTCAGAAGTGCTCGCTGCCCAACCAGGAGCTGAGGAGCATTTCCAGCGCTGTGTTATTGTGGACACAAGTAAGTGTTTAGATCTGTTACTCCACTGATAGGAAGCGGTGAGCCATGGGTGCTGTCTAGGTAACGTAAAGTAGAGATGGGATGACACAGTCTCTGAGAGAAAATGCTGTAACTCAACTTTCCAAACAAGCACGAAGTCCACCAAACCAGATATGGAATGTTACAAGATGGAGACTTTTCGGTAGCCCACCCACCCGAGGGCTGACCTGTCTTTAGTTACTCATCCAGGCAAGTGAATCATATCTTCAGAAGTCAAATGCAATTCAGTCAGTCTCCCCCACCCTGGGGACAGCAATTCTGCCAGGAGCTGATCCTCAGAGGGACCTACACTGCAATAAACTTGTGCAGGTAAAAGTCACTGTCACGATCACTTCTTTTGGTCTTGAAAGTATGTTCCTTTCCTGATAAACTTTCCTAACACTATTATTACATTTCTGCTCTTGCCTTAATTATTCTATTGTTGGACACAGAACCAAATCTGGTAACTAAGCTGCCTTTCAATAACACCACCAGTTCAAAATCTACAGTGAGCTGAAGTAATTTCATTGAATGAAAGACCAAAGAACAAACACTTTTCATACCTTCTCCTGCTCCTGTCCAGGAGTAGACCACAAAACAAGAGTGAAACATAGCCTGAGCCAATCTTCTCACCCAACCCTACGACCATTCCTGGCATTTCATGAGATCTAAAATTTGTATTTCCTTTCCCACTTTGTCTACACGCAGGTCCCTTGTGCTGTGCAAAACACCTCTGTAGCTTGTCTTCCTTCACTTTCCTCAACTTTGTAGCTGCTCTTGACGTTACTCACACACTTTACCTGGGCCCTTGCAACCCCTGCCTCTGGCCCTAATTTTTCCTCTCTCCTCTACTTCATCTGGGTCACTGTGGTCACAATACATGTTCTGACACAATTCCAGACATGCAATTCTCTTGCTAAATAACCCTCACTTTCTTCCCGTTATCTCAGTAACTCCCAAACTGTGGGGAGAACATATAAAGCTTCCTCAATTGCTACATACAGGAGGCACACAGAATCCAGGCTCTCCAGAAGGTGGAAGTCTGTGTGTTAGGTTACATTTCTAGCTGGATGCACTTTCAGCTTTTTGGGAGATAAGTGTTGACATTCCTGCTTGGGTTACGTTCAAACTGAGATCATCAAATCTCATCCTCCTGAGTAGCTAGGAAAGCAAGGGAGAGAGGCATGGACCACTCCACCTGACACCTACTGCTTCTTCGAAGCAGATTTATTGAGATACACGTCACCTATCATTCTGTTTGGAGGTGTCACTGCATGCAGAGCGACATGACCACCCTGTGTCACTCAGAACAAGAGTCTCCCTGTGCCCCAGCATTCACAAGGCTCTGGTCCCCAGCCACTCTTCAGTGCTTGTCTCCTAAGGTCCTATAAATGACTAATTTAATGTCTGTGCACTTAATGTTTACAGACATTTTATACACGTGTAATCTTACAATGGGTGATCCTTTCGTGGCTGGATTCTTTCATGCCTAAGCATGGAATGTGTGCATCTGATTAAGTTCCAGGTTCAACCTTTTGCAAATGACCAGTTTTACAATTGCTGTGTCACTCACATCCTAACCAGTGGAGTCTGGCCTACCCCCCGGAGTTAGTCTGTCTTGTTCACAGTAGCCATCTTACTGCATGTGAATACACACCATGATTGAAACATACACTTGCCTCATGACAAATAATGTTGCACATCTTTGCATTTGTTTATTAGCAATCTACATAGAGCCTTTGTAAAACTATCTATTTAAATTATTTGCCCATTTTAAGTTGAGCTTTCCACAATGCTGAGATCATTTAGTAATTCTAATAGTTTTATCATGCAATCATTCCGATTTTCTATGTATAAGGCCAAATACTTAGCAAATAGAAATAGCTGTACAAGTCCTTCCCAATTTTAAGTGCTTGTTAATTGTTTTGTCTTGCCTAAATTCATTGGCTAAAATCTTGCGTGAAGTGTATGGTAGAGAATACGCTATGTCCCTGGCCCCAGTCCTAGGGGAAAGCATTCTATGCCTTCCTGATCCATACAGGCTCAAGTGTGTCCTTTATCAAGTGCAGGAAATTTCTTCTGTTGCTTATCGGCTGACTGTATATTTTTATTATGAAATTATACAGGCCATATGTGCTTGACTGTCTAGGATGCTTGGATTTCAGCACAAGGGACTCACTTCAGCATTGAAGATCCAGTTCTTTCAGGTTTTATCTATCAGGAAATACATTAATTTCTCATTTGCTTTTGACAGGTAGCCTTGCTAGATGCAAAGTTTTAACTGACTGTTTTCCTTTCACCTTTTTGACTGTGGAGGCCTTTGTTTTCTGTCATCCAACATTTCCTATGAGAGACATGGTCTTCACTTTATTGAGAGGCCTGTGTTTAGAATAAGTTACTTTTCCCTGCTGCTTTTGAGATCTGAATTTCCATTGTCTTTGACTGTAGTCGGTTTGACTATGATGTGTCTTGTTCCAAATCTCTTCAAACTGAGGTCACATGAATTCGACTATACTTAGTTCAGGGGAGGAGAGAGGGTCCCTGGGCCATCTCAGGCCTGACCTGGCACTTCCAAGGTAGTCATCTGTTGAATTTCAGTAAACCCATGGGCTTTTCTCATAGCAACATAAATTGATGCTAAGTGAATCACAATATTAATATAAATTTTGAGGAGCAAGAAAGGAACATCAATTATGGGGTAGAGTGCATGATGGCTGTTTCTCATCAGCTAGCAGGGTCTGTCTGTCTATAGTGCAGTGACCCAAAGGACAGTCAGTGCAGGTGAAGCCGACTGAGAGTTTACACATGGTAAAAGTGGTAACTGACTGTGGTGAAACTACAGAGAACCAGTGCTGAGGAGACAAGGTGTGAAGAGATGATTCCTTACAACACTGATAACCTTGACTGACAGCAAGAAGGCCCCTCCCCTGTCAACACAGGTGATTACTCCAATTCTACCACCATCCACACACCCCTGATAACCCTTAAAAAAAAAACCCTGCACCTCAGGTGAAGGTGACGGCATTAAAAATTAACCTTCACTACATAGATTATTATGTATCTGTGACATACAAACCCTCAGCCTAATTTTGATTAAGTTCTAAAATGTAAGTGCCAGTGATTGTATAAAGAGATTCCCTTCTTGAACACTTGTTTGTTAAACTTGTCATTTGAAATATGATGTAAAAATCAATGTTAATACATTCTTTAATAAAAAATAACCTTAAAAGCCAATGATCAATGATATGTCAGTTATTTTCTAAACCCAAGACACAGAATTAGAACAGTCATGAAAGCTAAATAAATTGCTAGAGAACATTTTCACTGGCTAATCAAACTTCAGTGGTCTGACACCTTCTAAAGGGAAGTAAGGAAGGGAAGTTGAGACAGCCATGGACAAATGATTGCTGTTGTTGAAGTCAGAGGCAAACTATGTGCCTAGTTTGTGGTAATACACTTGCGGTAACAAGGAAAGCCAATCTGGAAGTCATCACCGCTCAAAACACGCTAAAGTCAATGCATCGGGAAGCCAAACGCATCCACAGAAATCAGCGCTCCTCCAAGGCTGTGGGAATCACAAGCAGCTTTGGCTCGGCTTCTCTGTGGCAGAGATGGCATTCAGACAAGTGTGTACTACCGAGCAGGTCGCCAGTGGAGGCCTCGTGTGGAGGAGAGAGTATGAGAGTGTGCGGTGGCCGCTGCAGAGAGATCACCACCAGTCCATTCAGGGCGGATGTCTTGGGGCGCTCATTCAGACCAGATGACTGACTTAGCACAATGGATGGAAAAACATACTATAGTATCCTTCAGGAGATCCCAGGTTTTCTTTAAGGCTTGTGACAAGACAAACAAGCACTGCACAGTTGGCTATTTTCCTTCCTGGAGTAAATGCAGTGTATGCTAATTGAGAGTAACTGCTCTCACTGGAAGTAAGCACTCTAAAAGATGAATGACTGGTGAAGAGATTACTCTTATCAATTAAAATAAACTTGATTTAACTTTGCAAAAGTGGAGTTCTATCTACAGATGAAGCCCAGCCATGGCTGGCTGAAAAAAAAAACAAAAAGAATGAGTTGCATTGTCAAGAAAGAACTGAATCAGCTCAGTCTTGACCCACAGATCTAATGACACGCC
Source organism: Megascapheus bottae (assembly GCF_031878675.1). Classification (NCBI taxonomy): domain Eukaryota; kingdom Metazoa; phylum Chordata; class Mammalia; order Rodentia; family Geomyidae; genus Megascapheus; species Megascapheus bottae. Next base: position 2,553,894 of record NC_143516.1, on the reverse strand, counting down.
ACTGCGTCACACACTGCGCCTCTGCACTCTGAAGCTCAACAATGCACAGGGTTTCACAGGCACAGCGGAAGGAGTCATCTCGACTCTCGGTACAGCAGCCTTGGGTATCTCTGGTGTGGTGGCTGAGCACATGTGGGTTCACAAACAGGTGCCTGTGGTGTGAGGAGCTGCAGCTAATGGAGCGGAGCTCAGAGATGGGGCGCCGGTGCTCCTGTAATCTAGGGGACACCGGGGATATCACCACACACCCTCCAGGGCTAGACACACACCTACAGAGCCCAAACCCGCCTGTCAGATCCCTGGTCTCCAACATGAAGTCATATGAAACTAAGTTAGGGTTGTGGCAGGTGCAATTCAAAGGAACAAACTGTGTATTTCCACACTCTGGAAAAACAAGGACATCTCCCATACCTGACTGTGTGAAACTCACTGAAATGTTTAGTGAGGGACGCAAGGATGGAAAATAAACAAGCAGAAGTGCGTGCCTCTGCTACGCCTCCATTGTGGAACCAGGGGATGTGACTGAGGACCTCCAACATGAAATCATCCAGTGGCAGAGACATCGGGTGAAAGCTGTGAGGACAATGTTTCATGTCTTCCTGTTGTCAACATGGGAAGGGCTCACCGCATGGCCCAGGAATTCCACGTCTGGACGGTATGTCCTCCCCACCCCACCCCAACCCTCCCCCCACCCCCACTTCCACCAGCCTTGATGCCTCCACCTGTGCCATGTGGGCTGCATGGAACCGCATGCCTCCCCCACTGGGCAATTTACACAACAGCCTCCACTTCTACTTCCAACCATGCACAGCCCCAAGGTCAGCCAGAGGTGATTGACTGGTAGCTTCTCCTGCCCAATGTCTGCATCAGCCAATACAGGCAACTTCTATATCACAATTAATACATCAAACCTCTCTATCACAATTAATATATCAAAGTGCCAATATTTATTTTCGTTAAAGTTTACTTCTAAATTCCACCCAGATTATTTTCAGTCTCAACTGAGATGACAACTACAGACAGCAAGGATGTTGCCAGCCTCAATTATTTTGGTGGTTGTCAATAAGTTTGAAAACTTAGCCAAAAGTAGCTAATGCCTTAAAAATAAAACCTTTTTAGGACATAGGCTAGTAAAAACAAGAAAGAAAATCTGATTAAGACCACTGTGATCAAAAATAAATAAATTTATAATTATGGCTTAATTAGAATAAAACAATTTTATGAACAAATCTTTCAAACTGTCAAGGTAGAAAATGCAATCTTATTTTTTTAATGTGTGGACTATGTTTTATTAAAAACAATCCAACAGAAGAAGCAAGGTAAATGAGGTAAAGTGATTTACCCGACCTGAGCAAAACCCAGAGGCAGGTCTGGTATCAGGATTCACACCTGTCACCTTCCAATAAGCTCTGCTTGTGTTAGAAAGGGTAAGGTGGAATGTCACTCCTAGGGAGGCAGGGCCATTGGAGAAGCTGGTTTCTTTTTGTTTCCTTTCATTGCCGGTCTTTGGGCTTGAACTCAAGACTTAGGTGCTATCCCTGAGCCTCGCCCAGTGACTACCACTTGAGCCACAATACCACTTCCTGCCTTTTCTGAGTACTGTATTAGAGAAGAGAGTCTCATGGACTTTCCTTCCCCCGCCAGCTTCAAAACAGGATCTGCAGAGCTCAGCCTCCTGAGTCGCTAGGATTGCAGGCGTGAGCTACCGGCACACAGCAGGAGAGGCTGGTTTCTAATTGCCTCTGTTCAAGGAAGTTCTGGCCTATCTTCACCTCCACTCTTTTAAGGCCCACCTCCATCTCTACACTTACTCACACATGCCTCGGGCAGATTCTAGGGCTTCATTACAAATGGATTTGACCGCTGGAGAGGACACTCCTCAATCTTGCTTCTGTGCCCCCTTCCTTCCTAGCATCCCTCCAGGGAAGGTCAGCAGACCACTGTGAAAAAGGAATCTGAGGACCAGGGATTTGCTTTCTCTAAAGCCCTTCGAAGCAACCACCAAATCCTGGCTCCAGCCGAGACTCTCCTCGTAGAAGAACTTAGCCGTCCTCTTCAAGGTCCTCCATGTCTACGCCTCGGGGGGCTTTCATCTGCTTTTGTCTTCTTTTGGGCTGTGTCTCCCCAGTCCTGGCTGCCTTTGAAGGGGCTTCCACTTCCACAGCGGCCTTTTCTTTCTGTGCAAGCAGAATCTGCTGGAGGGGTTTTCTGCGTTTCTTCCCAGGCAGCGTAATGTTGGCAGGAGCACTGGATGCCCTCTTCCTGAGGGGACGCCTCGTGATCAGCCCCTCGTCTGTCACGGCCCCCGCCACCGTGCGCTTCAGTCTGCACTCTCGGTTCAAAACCCGCCAGCGCTTGAACAGCGTCTTCTTCAACTCCAATCGGGCTGGTTGATCGTTCCTCCCGGGCACCCGTAACTGCAGCGTGGTGCACTCGTGGGCCGGACTTCCACTTCTTGCCTGCAATCTTATTTTTAAAGAAATCTACAAAATAGCAAAAGGCATTGAAGCCTTAAAAACAAAGCCTAAAATATTGTAAGAAAGGAAACGCAGACCAGTTTAAACTCAGGAACACAGACTCAAAATTTTCCACTATTCACTGTTCACCAATGTGATGTCATAGAGAATATGAAGAGGCGAATACACCAAGTACAGTAAAAGGAAGTCAATGTTCTCACTATTCAATGGGATAATTAGGGGAAATAATATTATCAAGTCAACAAATTTAGAAAATGTTATAATATTCATACCTATGATAAAAAACAATTTTCAAGCAAGCTAAAAATAGAAGATAATAAGCAAATCCTGCAAAAGGACCTATAAAATATACCACCAAAATACAAAAATACACATACATATAAATACAGAAGAAATCCAGATATGCACACACATACAAGCACCCACATTACACACATGCACCTGTATGTAGACATTTAAATATTCTCTAGCTCCATCTGTAGTCAACTGAATGATCTGAGAGGAACTACACTCTAATTGGTACATTGATACACCATTTTTAATGTTATTTCTGTTGAAAGAAACGATTGCTCCTTGGAGAAAAGGCTGATTTGAGATCTGCTGCAAGAAAAGTAAAAATGTGCTGGAAATATCACATTATTCCAGAAAGCAAATGTATTAAAAAAATACATCAGGGCCAGGAGTTTAGCCTAATGGCAGAGTGCTTGCCTAGCATGCACGAAGACCCGGGTTCAATTCCTTGGTACCACATACATAGAAAAAGCCAGAAGTGTTGCTGAGGCTCAAGTGATAGAGCTCTAGCCTTGAGAAAGTCCAACGACAGTGCTCAGGCCCTGAGTTCAAGACCCAGGATTGGCAAAAAAACAAACAAAAAATACATCAAAAAATCACATTTGAAAGTATACCTGTTGGCCAAATTGGAACAATTTGAGCATCAGAGTAAATTAAATATTCATCACAAATGCCGATCCATGTATACCCAACATCTTGAACATGATATGTACTGTCTTCCTGAATTAGGGTTTAGCTAATACATTATCTCAATAAATTTAGTATGTGGTAATAAATTGTAGCATGCAAACAAAGCCTTACAAAATTAATAAGATGAGTAAAGTAATACTCCACACAACCATCTCAATGAAGCACACATAATAGTATCAGAATAAAGAACAAGCATGGCTGATTAAATGATTAACTGACTGATACATAAATAGAACTTTGGTTGGCAAAACAAAGTATAAACAGTGCATTGTATGGTTGGGTATTTTTATATGACACAAAGAGGAAAGTACTTAGCTGCTGTGCTAGAAGCTAGCCACTTGATTACCTGTGGGGAGAGAAGGACTTGGAGGTGGGCATACTGGATATGGGACTGTAACTTATCACTATCCCTTTGGCTGATTATATAAAAGTAGATATTATACAACTGTTGTGAATTCATTATTGCAGAAAACTTTTTAAATGCCTGAAGGAATTCCTCCCACAGGCTAACAGGCCCAACATGAATTTCACCGCTTTACGACATGGAAACCCCCGCCCACTTTTTCAAAAGCATGTGTCATGTCTTCACAGATCCTCAAAAATCAGGTTCAATTTATTTCTTTACAAAAAGAAATACATTTGGTCTTGTAATAGTAGTGGATAGTGAAATTCACACAAAGAAATAGATGTTCTATCTCGTAAAAAAGTAGAACTCACCGCTCATTGGAATAGCTACTTCCAGGTTTCCGGGTGAACTTTATGGTGATAACAACTTCCACAAATGACTCCTGGGATAAAATCTTGAGTTAGCATCATCATCCTTTAGTGTGTGGTTACAAGTCCAACAAAACTTTCTTGCACAGTCATGGTTATCTAACTAGATCTATGAAGGAACTAAACGTGATCTCACCACTGTAACATCCTTCTTATGATCTGTCCGGAAGGAAAATTCACACACCTTTCATCATTTCTGATGCCTCTCGGGGGGTTATATTATTTGCTAATTGCAGCATCTCATTTCATCACTATAGGTCTCTGGGGAATACACACTTTACTGTGACTGCTTGTACAAAACTCCAGGCACAAATCACTCTTCATTATCAAACTATGTAGCTGTCATCATTGTCAGAGGAAAACTTCTCTTTGAAGAAAAAATTTACAAGAAAATTGATGTTTTACTTATATGACCCATTTTTCCTCATCTGTTCCAGGGTTAGAAAATAACAACAGCAAAATAATATACTGGGTAAGAAACCAAACCATAAGCTGGAATACAAATTAGCCTTGTCTAAACTGCAATTCATTAGAATAGCATTAGAAATCAGTTGTGGGTTAGACACATCAAGACAAGATTCGCTATCGTTAGAAGGCCAGAGTAGCCTTTCTGGAAACTGCAATGATGTGAAGGCTTCCGAAATAGGATTTTCAGAAACGACTCTGCCTTAATTCTTTTATAGTCCTGTGAATACAGTCCCAAGAAGCCCTGGCACGGATTAGACATTCTGCATGCTTTTACAGCCCGTCAGTCAGGCCTGGTTCCACTCTCCTCACAACCCACTTTCCTCAGAAAATGGAATGTTCTCATACCAATCAAGCTCTTCCTGCTTGATCAATAAAAGAAAAAAACTGAAAAAGAAATTACACCGTCATGTGTAGGTGATGTAATAAACATGATACATCCCTTGTGCACACATCTGAAACCCGAAGCCCTCCAAAATCTTGGTGTAGACTTAACACTGAAAATGGAAAAGCCCATCCTAAGAAACACTTTTACAGAAGATTATTAAAAGGATAAACGAGATTACCAACAGGATAGTCTTCCTTGGTATGTCTTCAATTTGTTTGTGTGTGTGTGTGTGTGTGTGTGTGTGTGTGTGTGTGTGTGTTCCTAAGCAGATGGGAAAAAGCAAACACCAACACCATTCTTGGAAAGGGGCTTCAAAAATATGCCATCATACAAAAGAAATTGATGAAATATCAAGAAGCACCACTGATTTAAATTCTGGACCCCTGAAAATCCCGAAGTCTTTTTCATGAAGAGTTTTAATCTTGCCTTTGAACACAACCACTTCATGGACTAAACGTTCTGGAACATGGAACTTCCTGGCACTCTAGTTTTTCAATCTACTATGAAAGAAATAAAACAAATGATAATAGAAAAAGTGAGGAGACAATGTATAGATCATGAAAGAATATCCAAAGATACAGTTCCTATTTTCCACCTCCATTTCTGCTTTTGAACCTGAACTTTATCTGCAAGTGTGGCAATGTCAAGATTCTGAGGAAACCACGTCTGCAGGGGAAACCCCAAACTCCAAGTCCAAACCCTAAAATATATCATGACCCTTCGTCTTCCATTTGTGTTTGCTTTTCCTTGTAGATTCAAGAAAGGGCAGAAAGCAAAACCATGTACACTTCCCCAACAGGGGTTTAGTTCTCCATTGCTGGCTTTGTTAGGTAGCTGCTCGATCTTAACATAAAGCTACCATTGCTTATGTGAACCAAAAAATTCACAGTTCACATATTTCTCTGTCTTCTTTTTCATGGCGTGTGGTATTTTAGTTTCCCAATTGGACATTACAGCATCGGCAACTTGGACAATGTGTCAAACCCAATGAAGTCACAGTAAAGTTAGGATAAATTTAAATTCTCATGCACATTAGTGTGGAATTAGGATCACGGGTCAATTTTGAAGATTCTTAATTTTACTATTTTACTTTTTCTGAAACTCAGTTTTCAAAGTCAAGCATTTTAGTATCATATTGAATGCCTTTCAATATCAAGAAAAATGTAAAAGCAAATTAAATTGGAAAGCCTAGTTAAGTCTGTCCTTTATTAATCCTGTATAAAACATATGTACGAGAGAAAAATCAATTCTAAGAATTTAATAATATGCAGTTCAAAAGATGCAGAGATATAAATTAAAGGGTCAAAAACAGGGATCCCTCTTCCTAAGTGGAATATGATGAAATACAATATTAATTCTTGATTAATCAATCACATACTAGTTATATTAGCTTCTTTGAAAATCTGTATAAAAATATCCACTTATTCCATATACTGGGAGACAATCTCAGTAGGAGGGATATGAATCCTAAAACATGAAAGCCTTTGTGTTGAAAGTGTAGAGAGGCCCAGCCGTGGCTGTGGGGCCACGTGGTCCTGGTCAGGCAGTGGCCCAGCGGTGGCTGTGGGGCCATGTGGACCTGGTCAGGCAGCGACCCAGCGGTGGCTGTGGGGCCATGTGGACCTGGTCAGGCGCAGTGGGTACTTGGACAACCTAAAATCTCAGTCCACACAGGAAAATACCGGTGTACTTATTGAAAGCAACAAAACATGTACAGTAGTATGTACAATCAATTTTGAAATCTGCAAAAGGCAAATGATCCATTTGATTGTAGTTGTGATTCTAGTACTAAAATGCTTGGGATAACTCGTTGAATTGTAACTAAAACTTTGCGAACCCTTTTATATGCAAGGCATACTTTCACCTTAGCTTTAAAAATACACAGAAACAGACATACACAAACTCGAACACAAAGCCAACTCTAGAATCTAAAAGTAATTTACCTAGATGCTCTTTCTGAAGGCCACCTGTGGAAACTCAGAGGAAGAGCTCTGAGTTACGTGGCATCTGCACACTGAATTCAGCCTTCTCTGCAGTGCTCAGAACTCAACTAAAACAACTACCAACAAAATAAAAGTGCCCCAGTGACACCGCCACACTCCCAGTGTCCGATGGCAGGTGCACAAAGTTCTGTTTGACTGCAATCATCTGAACTGTCTCACAAGCAAAGTGTATTTTTCAGATAGTGGAATGGAACTGACTTTCTGCTCTTTCCCTGCAGCGAAAGTAGGGGACGGAAACCAAGCTTCCAACATTTTCCACCACTTTGTACTCTTGCACAGAGAGGAGGGGGTCTTCTGAGGGTCCCTTTTATTCTTGCATGAATGTTGGCAAGCACTAGGAGATTACCAGTGAAGACTGGATGCCCAGAGCTGGTCCCTGTGGAGGGGCAGGGCCTGTGGACAGGCCTGGGCCCACGTCTGCTGGGAGCCTCCAGCACTCGAGCCTTCATCAGACACTGAGCAGACTTTTCCGTGGGTTAAAGACCAGCTCTCCTCAAGTTTGCCTCTTTGGCTTTTAAGCAGACAGACTTGAGAAGTATGATACGCTCCACCAGATGGAGTCTGTCTTTGCTGGCCCTCAATTTACGAGTTTATGGGTATGAGCCTGAGGAAAAAACACAGTTCATTCAGGATAAAGTATAAAATCAGGCCTTCCTTCTACCATTGACCCCGAAGGACAACTCAAGGAAACCTAATGTGCACTGAAGATCTGCATTCTAATGTCTACCTGTTCACCAGATCCGTTTTCTAAACCTCTCATAATAGAAAGCCATGCAACCCAGAGTTTTCATGACTACATGTCATGAAAACTCACAAAAAATTGTTTGTCAGTTGTACCACAGGGCTCTAGTTTAATGAGAATTCTGATTATGAATATAGAGAAATTCTGAGAAACAATAGTATGTCACTGGGAAATCTTTAAATTGAGTCTCTTAGGAGTTTCACTGCCAATCTAGCTGATGTGTGTCTCTGAGACGTGAGGGTCCCTCGTGAGCGTTTCAGGCCTGCCCTGCAAGGACTGTCATTTCTCAAGAGGCATTTATCGAGCCGTGGGGTGTGTTTTCCATTTTCATCGCTGGTCATGCTCTAATGTGCCTGCCGAGGAGATAGTGAAATTGAAATTGGACTGGTCCTATCTCTCCGTGCCAGCTGAGGGCTGCCAGGCTGGAAAACTGTACTGAGTAGCTCTCACTTTTGTGAAGAAAAGACCAAAGATTTCTTTAAAAGAATTTTAAGTTTCTAGGAAAGACAAACCCCACTACCTATCTGCATATGTGAGAAGGGCCAGACTCCTGAACACACCCCCGAAGGCCCTCTGACTGCTGACTCCCACAAAACTTTCCCAGCCCACCTACCGGCACGCAGCTCTATTTCCTCCACATTCTCCTTTGAATCCTCCCACACTGTCTCCCCTGAGCCATTCCTTGGGTTCTACTCTCCAGAGCCACTCTGCTCAGGAAATGTCTGCAAGGTAAACCTCCAGTTACCCTGGGTCTCATAAGCCTATGCTGCTAGAAACTGCCTGCTGTAAAGCAAGCATTCCCCAATGGATGTGTATTTGATTGTGTGCAATAAGACTAGAAATGTGTCTTTCTCAAAGATATTTTATTTTATTTGCCAGTCATAGGGCTTGAACTCAGGGCCTGAGCTCTGTCCTTGGACTTTCTCAAGGCTAGAGCTCTACCACTTGAGCCTCAGCACCACTTCCAGCTTTTTTCTATGTATGTGGTATGGAGAAATCAAACCTGGGTCTTTGTGTATGCTAGCCAAGCACTCTACCGCTAGGCCAAACTCCCGGCCCCAATATTTTTAAATGTTCTTTGCTACGCACTCTGATGCCTGGCATTCAGTGATAAATTCAGTAACAAAAGGAACAACAACAACAAAAATCAAATAATGACTTTAAAAATAGGGGCTCTTCACTTCAAGAAGTTCTTATCCACCTCGAAGGCGTCTTCCCATTCCAGGTAAGGAGAGAGGAAAAAAGGAGGCACACGTGAGCAGTGGAAGAAGGAAGAACCATGACTGACATGCTTTCCACGAAAGCAAGGAGAACATGGGCGAGGGGCGGGGGAGGCAGAGTTACTTCCTCCGAATTCTGTAAAAGAGAAGCATGAGACACTCAACTGGCGTTTATGTAAAAACAACAAGACTAATTTTGTAGCAGATTTAAATCCAACGGTCTTAATCGTCTTCCAGGCCCAGCGTCTAGCTGCCGCTGGAGACTTACAGCCGTGCTCTCTGGATCCACTTGGCCAGGTGGGAGAGTCTGAGAGCACCCCCCTTCCACTCAGTTACATCCAGAGGCAGCGGCCATGTGTGGAGGCCATGTGTGGAGGCCGGGAGGCCGGGCATTCCACAGGCAGTGCCTGAGGCCAGGGCCTGGGGTCAGGGAGGCAGGGGCTGCTGGGAGCTGGAATTCAGCCTGGCTCCCTCTCAACTACGAATATTGGCTGTCTGGGGAAACTTGAAGAAAAGCGCATGACATCCTTTACATGTGTTTCTAAAACTATATTTTATTAAATACTAACTTTATGTATTTCTAAAATCTCATGACACCCTTCAATTATAAGTATTTCTAAAAATTTTTGTGAGCCAAAGACCCTATGCTTTTATGTCCTTAGTGCAGGACAGCCAACTTCTACCAGCGAGCCCAAAAGACATACCGTCCACTAAAGATAGCACACTGGATTATCGGCCAACACGGGGCATTTTTCTTTTATTTATAAAAGTTATCCTGAGAGCAGTATTTCGCACACTGGGCAATGATCCGTTTATTAAAGAAAACACTGGATATTTCAAAGAAAATGTGTTTGGTCCAGGTGATTTCTGGCATTCCTCTTATAACCATGGGGGATATTTTTTTCTCTGTATCTTTTAATGAATGAGTTTAATTCATATATACCATTAAATTTATCACTAAGTATATGACCTTTCTGTTACATTCACAAATGGGAGTTTCTCATTCAATGTATTCTATTTTTTCTGTGGATGAGGACTATTGATTTTGGGGTCTGAAGTTTATATTCCACAACCCTGAAGAATTATCTTATGGAGCTAGTTTTATTATTGCTTCCCTGGGGCTTTCCAGATATGCAGTGCTGTCCACTGCTGGACCCACTTTCACTCTGCTCTGTTTCTGGCCTCTTGCTGTTCTCCTATCTGGCTCCTTTGCCGGGCTTAATGCAACAAAGACAGACAACTCATCTTGTGTCTTTACTCTCCTTCCAAAGAACTGAGGCAATCTGATGGTGTGATGATGGTGTGATGTGAGGACGTGATGATGGTATGCGGTGATAATGTTATAGAAATGCTTATCCGTGCCCGTTCTCTTAGAATACTGATATTAGGATTAGTATTTTTCACATATATACTCATCATTGGCATTGATCCATATTTTCTTTTTATTATATACATGGGTACACATTTTATCTTGATCCATGAGAAATTCTTGCTTATTTTATAACTCTGAAACTGTTTTTAACTGTATTTTGTTGTCTGGATAATGTATGGAGGGGTTACAGTTACATTCATCAGGTAATGGGTACATTACTTCTCGAACCTTCATGCCCCTTCCCACGTTTTTGTCCCCCTTTCCCTCCCCTGACCCCTTCCTCCTTTTTTTAACTTTGGGATAATCCAGTTCTTTGTTTCCCCCTCTTTGAAGAGACTCATCTACCCCCTCTCTGACGAGTATTCCTGATTTTTTAAGCAAGCATTACAATCCTGGAGTCTCCAAAGAAAGGGACCAGTTATCTGAATACTGTTCATTTTTCTTTTTTCTAAGAATTTCTCCTTTGACATGCATGCATTTTGTTGTAATAAAGTACATTTAACATTTTAAGCATTTTGAGTGAGAAATTTAATAGCATTAACTATATTCAGATTGGTGTGTCAGCAATCATTTCTCTCATTCTGAGCAACCATCCTTATTCACCCCTTCCCCGTTCCTTCCGTGCCTGCTCGTCTATATGTTCCCAATTTGGCTCAATCCAGTCAACCACTGATAGACACTTGGACAGCCATAGATATCTAGACAGTTTCTCCCCTACCACTGTTGTAAGTAACGCTGCTGTGACCCTGAGAACACAGAAGTCTCTTCAAGTTCCTGTTTTTGATTCTCTTACGTACATGTACAGATGTCAAGTTCCTGTATGATGTGGTAACTGCATGTTTAGCCTTTTCTCACATTTTTATCAGTATCAATTAGTTGCCTGAGCAAGTTTTATTTTGACATACATGTACATGGACTTGACTCACCCCGATGTCGCTCCCCCTATTTCCCAGCCCAGTCTGAATAGTCTCCTGGTCCCATTTTCACCATATACTTAACACAGTTTGATAATGTTCCCTATCCAGTCTTGATGCTTTGGTAGAATTCTCAATGGCATTTGAACCTTGTAATTTTTTTGTCAGATAATACCTGATAATTCTTTCTATTTTTGCTATAGTACTCTAATTTAGTGTAAACTTTCATTTTTCAATGAAATCAACTTGTATGAAATTTCTTTCTCTAAGAGAAAAAGCGTTTTCCTAAGAAATTTCATAGAGCTAGAAAAACAACACTCTTGCATTATGTCTAATTTCCCTTCTATTAACAAGTTGTATGTTTTCTTTTCTTTCTTTTTGTCCCCAGTGCTAGAATTTGAGCTTGGGGGTCTTGCATGTACTTCGCAAACAATCTACCACTTAAGCCATGACACATGACTTCTCCAGATTCTCATGACGAAATTGGCCAGTAAACTTTTTAAATATCCTCAAAGAATGAAGATTCTTACTTATTAGCTCAATCTAATATTTTTCTATACATTAAAAGGTTTTATCCTTTTATTATTATTTCCTTATATCATGCCTTTTATCATTATTATTATCTTATCTTACTATTTTAGTAACTTAAATCAATATATTCTTATACTTGTTTTTCTTTGTATTTTATTTATTGCTGTAAGTTTTCCTCTAGTCCTTGCTTAGAATTTATCATATTGCTTTTAATATGAAAGTCTCATTAAGTTTCCAAGAAATTCAAATTTTTCTTTTCAGGTTTTCCTTTTCTTCCAAAAGCTGTTTTATAGGACATTTTAAATTCTCACAGATGAAATCTTATAAGTGCTTTCTTTTTAACAATCCTCTTTTGTTTCACTTTTGGAGTTTTATATTGGTTTCGGGGCTTTCTTTGTGTATTACTTACTACATGATACTTACCAAGTCTTTCAGCTTTATATTAGCGAGTTAGTAATGCCCCAGGGTATAATTACTCATTTCCCAAATACCATTCTAAAGAAGAAAATGTCAGCTATCAGTGGAAGACATTCCACCAGACTGTAGCTCACCTTGCTTCTTTGACTGTGTATCAGACTACGCATTCAAGTGACATTCCTTTACCCTGGTCACCGACCAGTTGACAGCAACTGAGACTGGTGACCAGCCATCTGTCTGGAGGCCATATGTCTTCTGTTCTTTTCCAGTTCTGCCACTGGCTGCTTCTCTGGCCCTAACAACCTCAAGTACACTACACTGTCTTGTTTGGTTCCATCAGTTATTAAGTGAAGAATGACACCCTAATGGAGTAGATAATGACAGTGTCCTGCATGATACCACAAACAAAACATGCTTCGGATATAAAATGCATGGTCCTTGTGATTCTTCATTCTCTTTTCACAGTCTTCTCTGGAGGAATGGGATCTGCTTTCTAAATCCTCACACATGAGTGAGGTGCAGAGCAGCAGATAAGCAGAGGCAAATTCAGAGCTCTAGGTGACACATCTGACACTGCTCACCAAGGAGGAAAATGAAGAGGCATCACAAGAGAAAAAAAGACTACAGCAGGCCAGGCCTCCTGACCCCTAATCCTGCCACCAACCACCACTAACCACCCACAACACTGTTCATCTCAGAGCAGGAATTATCCTCCACAATTTCATATTTTTAATAGCAAATGTGTTGAAATCTTTGGTAATCCAGTTTGCTTTATAAAATTTATGCAGGAAAATGCCCATAAAGGCTTACATGTGAATATGTACAAAACTGAGTATCCACCTATCCTGGAAAGAGGAACTTCCATAATGAGCTTCAAGGGAAGAGTGTTCTGCATATCTCCCTTCGCGTTGAAGGCTGGATGGATCAACTCAGCTGCTGTCCAGCTCCTGCTTACATTGCAATGGCAGCAGTATTCTGAAGAAATCACAGACGAGGCCAGAGACTTCCAGCCATGTCATGCCACACAGGAAGAGAGGTGGCAATCTAATGTGTGTGGCCTTAAGCCTGCTCAGAAAAACTGTCTACATTTTCTTCCCATTCTTCTTCCTATTTTAGAATCTGTGCATTTCCCATCTCTATCCAAAATGGATTCATTACAAATGAAAAATCAGTAGGCAACAGATAAGGTTTAGATAATTACATGAGTGCTTGAAAGAAAGGTTAAAAGCTATAATTTAAAACACTCACTGAATGAGTTTTTTTTTAATTCAGAGAGGGTAGAGAAAAAATTTTATTTTTTTCTAGCAAAATACTTTTCAGTCTCCACTGGCTATTATCCCAGACAACAGGGGTTTTCTCTGTTAGAAATATATCTTATTAACATATGCAATTATATTTGGCAAAGAGTCATTAGTAGAAGCCTAGAACTCACAGAGTTATATGTTATAATTGTGTAATTTGCATATTACGTAAGAAAGATGTAGGGAATCTGAGATTTTTTTGGTAGGAATAGATCCCAATGCTGTCTCACTCAACCTTAATATACATCCAATCTTATTCATTTTTATACTAATATCTCCTTTCCCACCTCCTCTACACAACTTCTCCTCCTTAATTCTGGAGGGTAAAGAGCATTAACTGAAGCTCTAGGGAACTGAGTTGAACTAAACTGGCTTCCCAGAGGCCAAGCCAGAAGACTGTGATGCATAATGTGAATACATTATTTATAATGACAAGAAAATAGACAATTTTCCAATGACCCATGCACCCGTGCACTGTCCCCACAGAAGATCCTGCTTGAAAAGCTGACTTTAGAAGACAGTAGGGAGCACATAGAAAATAAGCACATGCAATAATCAGGAAGGGCTCTGTGTGTGAAGACAGTAAGAACACTGAAATCTACAGCTGTAAGGAGAATGTTATTCTGCCTATAAAAATAAGGCTGTAGCTGGATGCCGTAGTTCACCCCTATAATCCTAGCTACTCAGGAGGCTGAGATCTGAGGATCCAGGTTCAAAGCCAGCCCAGGCACAAAAGGACCTGAGCCTCTTATCTCCAATTAACCTCTAGGAAATGGGAAGTGGGATTTGGCTCAAGGGTAGGATGGTAGCCTTGAGCTGAAGAGCTCAGGGACAAGGCCCAGGCCCAGTTCAAGCCCCATGACCCACAAAAATAATAATAATAAGGCTATAGAAAAAGGGAAATTCATGTTGAAGCCCATGGTTGGACAGACACAGAGCTACCTCAGGTAATTCTTGAAAAATAGCTTTGATGGATTCATGTCTAAATATCAAACCAAAAGAGTCTCCTTAGTAAATATCATGGACTCACAGTAAGATTAAACTAAAACAAAAACAGTCTCATCTCTTAGTTTCTCATCTTTTTTTTAGTATCTATGACCTCAAAACTATGTAGAATATTATATATTGAAACATTTAACAAAACTGCAATGCTGTTTTCCCCTATGTTTGAGTAACCCCTGGTATCTTACTGCAATGCGGTCAGAAGAATCCTTGGAAGCAAAATAAGAAGGCATGTGTACAATGAACATGAAAACTTGTTTGAGAAATACAACAAATACCCAAAAACATAATTTCCCAAATAATTTCTCCCTTCTTCACTGATCTAACATTAATTCCATTCATATACCTGTGTAATCTTCATGGGTATATATTGTTTTGTACATTGTATGGGATCTTTAAGAGTCTGCTCTTCACTAAAGTAAGCTGGAGATGAGATTGCTAATGGCTGAAAATGTGCTGCTTCAAGTCCGCCTGGAAGTATCCAGCGCCAGTGTGTTGGCCTTCTTTAGGGCTCATGGGCCACTAGAATATTTTAAAAGCTAGCATGTACTACTGATTCTCTAGTTTCTGTGTGCTAAACCCAATCCTAAGCACTTTGTAGATATTACTTACTTATCTTAATAACAATATCAAAGTGTGGCTCAATGGTGTGACAATGAAAATTGATGATACATGTTGTGACTGACTGATAGGCAGGGGTACATACAAGTGACTAATAAATAGACAGACACTTATTTTTCGGATGAATAAGCCCACATACAGAGAGATTAATCACCCTGCTCAGAGCCACACAGAAAGAGAAAGCAGCATGCCATCATGTTGTCTTAGTTCTTACTCACTTCTGTAGACATCCAGAAGATCAGTTAATATAGTATAGGCAGCAAAAAATTCAGGATTTAATGGTTGACAACAGCTGTCCGGTATCATGTATGTGTGCACATATGCATCATACCTTATGTGCTTGCTCTTGCTGAAAGAGAATAAGATTTCTGGGGGGAAGTAACTAATGTTGCCATACAGATGGTATCAGAGCACTTGGCAAGAGTCTTGCTTATGATTCATTTGCCAGTAAGGACATGGTTCTTCCCCACATTCTCACCTGTATCCCACTGGGCGGAAAACGGAGAGTGGTAACAAACAGTACTCAGGGAATTCTGCCCAGATGAGTACATAAAACATTCAAACCTAGGGGATCTTTTGGAAACAGAACACCTTGTCAGTACCTACTAGAACATACAGTTTTATCTGAAACCAGCTACCAAGACCATGTACCAAATAAATTCTCAGTAGCCAGTACTGTGTACCAAATGAATATTACATATACACCTATGCAAAGCTCAAGGACCTTCTTCAAAAACCCAGAAAATCTGGACAGCAGAGGAACTATTAAGAGAACCTGAAGACTAAACATAGAGCTCCCCTATGACCCAGCAATTCCACCACTTGGCACAACGATGTTCACTGCAGCACTATTTACCATAGCAAATATATGGAACCAACCCAGATGCCCCTCAGTTGATGAGTGGATCAACAAGATGTGGTATTTGTACACAGTGGAATTCTATGCTGCTGTCAGAAAGAACAACATTGCCTCATTTGAAAGGAAATGGAAAGACTTAGAAAAAATCATATTAAGTGAAGTAAGCCAGACTCAAAGGAACATAGGCTCCATGGTTTCCCTCATTTGTCATAATCAGTAGGAACCTTGGACTCTCCTAGCCAAGGTTTACAATAGGGCAAAACCTAGATACGTAAGGCCATATAGGATGAGGATAAATGAAAGGACATCCAAGTAATGGAAACAAGAGCCATATAAAGTGTGATTGTTATTCTTAATGTACTATGTTATTTCATAGCTCTTTTGTTGTCTCTTGGTTATCTCTTATTGTTACAGTATCTTACCTTGTTATCTGATATATTGTATATATGTTTATTTGTTTATTTGAAATAGGATAGGGAAGGGAGGAAACAAGATGATTGGAGGGAGTGGGGGAAGGGAAATGGGGACAAAAATATGAGAAGGGGTACCAATGTATCTGAATGAATGCACCTTCTATCTGGCGAGTATAATGTAACCCTTCTATTAATCACAATAAAAATATATTAAAAATAGAACCTGAAAGGGAGGAACCTTCTGATCAAGTCACCAATTCACCAAGAAGATGCAGTAATGACAAGGGAAATACATCTAAGTGCAGACCATCTGATTTTATTAAACACGACTAGATCTAAAGTGAGAGACAGGTAATAACAACACAGCAATAGTGGTGCCTCCATTGTACCCCAGTTTTACCCATAAATAGATTGTCCAGGCTCCCTCACCTTCCTCTCCCCCCCACACAAAAAAATTGACAATGAAACGTCCGAGCAGAACTACTCCAGGGACTGAAGGGGACATTTAGAGACTGTTGCACTCAACCACCACAGCTCA
The DNA here is from genome assembly GCF_031878675.1 of Megascapheus bottae. Classification (NCBI taxonomy): domain Eukaryota; kingdom Metazoa; phylum Chordata; class Mammalia; order Rodentia; family Geomyidae; genus Megascapheus; species Megascapheus bottae. The sequence goes on along the minus strand of NC_143516.1, from coordinate 2,536,876 downwards.
GCGTTCCTGCTGTCCACATGTGTCACCCTCTCTAGAACAGAGCATATTTCAGGCCACAAAACAAATCTTCCCAAAAATACGATCATATCCTGTATCCCTGCTGAGTAGAATTAAATAAAACATACTCAACATGGAAAGAAACTTTAGAAAATGTACGAAGTCATGAAGGATGAGCCGCTTACTTTTGAAGTAACCACTATTTCACTGAAGACATCAAGAAAAATGTTAATTCTCTGAGAAAGAAGGGAAATTGAAAACCAATATACCAAAATATAGAATATTTTAAAAGTTGTAAATGAAGGGGTAAGTACATAGCATAAGTTTATAGGAACAAGTGCTTTTTTAAAAAAAGATTCAAACAATTAACTTACTGGTACTTCTAAGGATCTAGAAAGTAGCACCAACCAAAACCAAAATTGATAAAAGAGAAAACAAAGAACATAAAGATGAACAAAACAGAGACATTAAAAACACAAAAGCTCAATTTAAAAAGCTGTTTTCTAAAGATAACAAAATAAAAGAGAGAGAAGACCCAAAATAAGTAAAATCAGAGATAAAAAGAAGACGTAAGAACTTAAAATACAGGAATATAAAGTTTATGTAAATAAATACAAAGTATATAAAGATAACTATGACAACTATTTGCTAGCAATTCAGAAATCCTACAACAAATACATTAAATACAAGGAATACATTAAATTTTGAATGTCTACTAACAAAATTGAACCATGAGGATGTAAACCAATTGAACAGACCACCACAAGTAATGAGACTGAAGTAGTTACGAGTTTTCCAGTAAAGAAAAACTAAGACAGGATAGCTTCACTTAAAAATCTTACAAAACCTTAAAAATAATAACGCCCATTCTGCTCCAATTATTCAAGGGAATTGACAAGAAAACTACCAACCAGCTTCACCCTTTGAGGCAGGCATTACTCTAATGCCAAACAAGTCAAGCCATAAAACAGAGAGCTATGGACCAGTGTTCCTGACACAAACAGTCTCAAAAAATATTGGCAAGTAGTGTACACCACCACCTCAAAACATCACTCACTTGATTAATTGGGATTTATCCCTTAATGTAAGGAAGCTTCAAAGCACAATTCGTTAACAGAATATATCACATTATCAGAACAAAGGGGATAAAATCATGATCATTGTAATAGGTTCAGGAAAAGCATTCAATATAATTCAACCTTCCTACACAACAAATGTTGAGAAGCATTTCTTCAAAGATTGAAAGCAAGACTAGAATTTGCATTCATACCATTCTTACTCAATATTGAACTACAACTAAGTTTGATAAAGAAATAAAACCCATACCAAGAAATTAAATTATCTATGATTACAAGATCTGATTCTATTTATAGAAAAACAACTAAAGATTTCACCAGCACACAACTATAACTGAGAAAAAAGACTTCAGCATAATTACACAATGCAAAAATCAACATTAAAAATCACCCGCATAGGCCAGGTTCAGTAACTCACATTTGTAGTCTCAGCTTCAGTGGAGGTAAAAATCAGGATGGCAGCAGTTGAAAAATGAGCCTGAGTCAACAAAAAGGGAAGAAAAAGAAAGTTAGAGAAACGTATTCTCAACAAAGCAAGCTGGGAATGCACTAGGAAGAAAGCAATCCAAGGCTAATTCTGGGTGAAAACTCATGACACATCCTGAAAAATAACTATATACATAAAAGCCTGGGAATATGGCACAAGTCACAAAATATTGGCTTGGCAAACACTACATCATCAGTTCAATACAAAAAAAAAGAGTTATTGGCTTTGTCCACTAAGAAGAAACTTTCTGGAAAAGAAATCATAAAGTTATAGTATTCATAATTGCTAAAAAAGAAAATAAAATCCAGGAATAAACTTAACCCAGTAAGTAGATGATGTTACAATGAAAAGTACAAAATGCTTATCAAAGAAATGGAAAGATCTACACACACACACACACACACACACACACACACACACACACACACACACACGAAGGAATTCCTGCATTCATGGATAAGAAAAATTAATGTTAAAATGTCAATGCTAGTCAAAGTAATTCACAGATTCAATGCAGGCCCCATGAAATTACAAGTGACATTCTTCATTCTTCACAGATCTAGAAAAGCAATTATAAAATTCATAGTAAAACAGAAGGCTACAAATAGCCACAAAATTAGTAAAAGTGGAGGCACAATGAAACCATAGTAACCAAAATGGCTTGGTATTTATATGAAGAGAAGTATATGGAAGAATGGCACCGAGAAGAATCTAAGTCTATCCTTGCATATACAGCCAACTGATCCTTGAGGAAAAGTGCCACGATCACACCCTGAAGAAAGGACAAGCCTGGTGCTGGTAGTGTACAACCTGTGATCCCAGCTACTCAGGAGGCTAAGATCTGAGGATCACAGTTTGAAGCCAGCCCAGGCAGGAAAGCCCCTGAGACTCTTACTTCCAATAAACTACTCAAATTAAGCCAGAAATGGTAGAGAGCAAAAAGGAAACACAAGGACAAAGCCCAAGCCCTGCGTTCAAACCCCAAGACCAGCACAAAAGAATGAAAGGGGGGAGGGAAAAGGAGGAGGGAGGAAGGAAGGAAGGAAGGAAGGAAGGAAGGAAGGAAGGAAAGCCTTTTCAACAAATGGACCTGTGAACACTGAATCTCCACATCCAGAACAGAGTCCCATCTCACAACCTACACACACACACACACACACACACACACACACACACACACACACACACACACACCACTCAACTGAAAATGGATCAGAGGCTTAAGACCTGAAACTAAAACGACTAAAAACACAGGAAAAATATTTCGGGGCAGGCATATAAGCAATGAACTTTTAGGCATGACCCCAAAACAGGAAACAAGATTGAAAAGTGGGATCTTGTCAAAGTAAATGCTATGCAAAAGGGAGTGCGTACACACATGTACCAGTCATTGCCCAATACGCTGCCAGCTACTCATCTGCCTGTTCATTCAGAATGTGGATGAAACTCAAAGACACAAACAAGAAGCTTAAGAAAACAACTCTTCATGAGTAACTCGCCTTGACAGACCTTTTCCAAACTGGAGATACAAGCTGCCGGGAGGCCAGAGGAACGAAGACTCCACAGGCCTGGAGGACAGGTAGGCCAGGACATCAGAGAGGAGGCCGAGACATCAGAGAGGAGCCCAAGACACCGGAGAGGAGGACGAGACACCAGAGAGGAAGACGAGACAGCAGAGAGGAGGACGAGACAGCAGAGAGGAGGACGAGACATCAGAGAGGAGGACGAGACACCAGAGAGGAGGACAAGACACCAGAGAGGAGGATGAGACACCAGAGAGGAGGACAAAACAGCAGAGAGGAGGACAAGACAGCAGAGAGGAGGACGAGACACCAGAGAGGAGCCCAAGACACCAGAGAGGAGGACGAGACAGCAGAGAGGAGGACAAGACAGCAGAGAGGAGGACAAGACAGCAGAGAGGAGGACGAGACAGCAGAGAGGACGAGATAACAGAGAGGAGGACAAGACAGCAGAGAGGAGCCCAAGACAACAGAGAGGACAAGACAGCAGAGAGGAGGACAAGACAGCAGAGAGGAGGACGAGACATCAGAGAGGAGGACAAGACAGCAGAGAGGAGGACGAGACATCAGAGAGGAGCCCAAGACACCAGACAGGAGGACGAGACACCAGAGAGGAGGACAAGACAGCAGAGAGGAGGACAAGACAGCAGAGAGGAGGACGAGACACCAGAGAGGAGGACGAGACACCAGAGAGGAGGACGAGACAGCAGAGAGGACGAGACAACAGAGAGGAGGACGAGACACCAGAGAGGAGGACGAGACACCAGAGAGGAGGACGAGACACCAGAGAGGACGAGATAACAGAGAGGAGGACGAGACAGCAGAGAGGAGGACAAGACAGCAGAGAGGAGGACGAGACAGCAGAGAGGAGCCCAAGACACCAGACAGGAGGACGAGACACCAGAGAGGAGGACGAGACAGCAGAGAGGAGGACAAGACAGCCGAGAGGAGGACGAGACATCAGAGAGGAGGACAAGACACCAGACAGGAGGACGAGACACCAGAGAGGAGGACGAGACAGCAGAGAGGAGGACGAGACACCAGAGAGGAGGACGAGACAGCAGAGAGGAGGACGAGACAGCAGAGAGGACGAGACAACAGAGAGGAGGACGAGACACCAGAGAGGAGGACGAGACACCAGAGAGGAGGACGAGACACCAGAGAGGACGAGATAACAGAGAGGAGGACGAGACAGCAGAGAGGAGGACAAGACAGCAGAGAGGAGGACGAGACAGCAGAGAGGAGCCCAAGACACCAGACAGGAGGACGAGACACCAGAGAGGAGGACGAGACAGCAGAGAGGAGGACAAGACAGCAGAGAGGAGGACGAGACATCAGAGAGGAGGACGAGACATCAGAGAGGAGGATGAGACAGCAGAGAGGAGGACAAGATAGCACAGAGGAGGACAAGACAGCAGAGAGGAGGACGAGACACCAGAGAGGACGAGATAGCAGAGAGAAGGACAAGACACCAGAGAGGAGCCCAAGACAACAGAGAGGAGCCCGAGGCAGCAGAGAGGAGCACGAGACACCAGACAGGAGCAGGAGACAGCAGAGAGGAGGACAAGACACCAGACAGGTGCACAAGACACCAGACAGGAGGACGAGACAGCAGAGAGGAGCCTAAGGCAGCAGAGAAGAGGATGAGACAGCAGAGAGGAGCACCAGACACCAGAGGACGAGACAGCAGAGAGGAGCCCAAGACACCAGAGAGCAGCCTGAGACAACAGACAGGAAGACGAGAACCTGAGCAGAGAGAGGGGACAGCCCAGAGCCGAACACAGGGTCGACACGTCAGGAGACCTGAACACGTCCACACCTCAGGAGAGGTGAACACGTCTACACCTCAGGAGAGGTGAACACGTCCACACCTCAGGAGAACTAAACACGTCTACACCTCAGGAGAGGTGAACACGTCCACACCTCAGGAGAGGTGAACACGTCCACACCTCAGGAGACCTGAACACGTCTACACCTCAGGAGACCTGAACACGTCCACACCTCAGGAGAGGTGAACACGTCTACACCTCAGGAGAGGTGAACACGAATCTACACCTCAGGAGAGGTGAACACGAATCTACACCTCAGGAGACCTGAACACGTCCACACCTCAGGAGACCTGAACACGTCCACACCTCAGGAGAACTGAACACGTCCACACCTCAGGAGACCTGAACACGTCCACACCTCAGGAGACCTGAACACGTCTACACCTCAGGAGAACTGAACACGTCCACACCTCAGGAGACCTGAACACGTCCACACCTCAGGAGAGGTGAACACGTCCACACCTCAGGAGAGGTGAACACGAATCTACACCTCAGGAGAGGTGAACACGAATCTACACCTCAGGAGAGGTGAACACCTCCACACCTCAGGAGACCTGAACATGTCCACACCTCAGGAGACCTGAACACGTCCACACCTCAGGAGAGGTGAACACGATCTACACCTCAGGAGACCTGAACACGTCCACACCTCAGGAGACCTGAACACGTCCACACCTCAGGAGAGGTGAACACGATCTACACCTCAGGAGACCTGAACACGTCCACACCTCAGGAGAACTAAACACGTCTACACCTCAGGAGAGGTGAACACGAATCTACACCTCAGGAGAGGTGAACACGTCCACACCTCAGGAGACCTGAACACGTCTACACCTCAGGAGAACTGAACACGTCTACACCTCAGGAGAGGTGAACACGTCCACACCTCAGGAGACCTGAACACGTCTACACCTCAGGAGACCTGAACACGTCCACACCTCAGGAGAGGTGAACACGAATCTACACCTCAGGAGAGGTGAACACGTCCACACCTCAGGAGACCTGAACACGTCTACACCTCAGGAGAACTGAACACGTCTACACCTCAGGAGACCTGAACACGTCCACACCTCAGGAGACCTGAACACGTCCACACCTCAGGAGAGGTGAACACGTCCACACCTCAGGAGAGGTGAACACGTCCACACCTCAGGAGAACTAAACACGTCTACACCTCAGGAGAGGTGAACACGTCCACACCTCAGGAGAACTAAACACGTCTACACCTCAGGAGACCTGAACACGTCCACACCTCAGGAGAGGTGAACACGTCCACACCTCAGGAGACCTGAACACGTCTACACCTCAGGAGACCTGAACACGTCCACACCTCAGGAGAGGTGAACACGTCCACACCTCAGGAGAGGTGAACACGAATCTACACCTCAGGAGAGGTGAACACGAATCTACACCTCAGGAGACCTGAACACGTCCACACCTCAGGAGACCTGAACACGTCCACACCTCAGGAGAACTGAACACGTCCACACCTCAGGAGACCTGAACACGTCCACACCTCAGGAGAACTGAACACGTCCACACCTCAGGAGACCTGAACACGTCCACACCTCAGGAGAGGTGAACACGTCCACACCTCAGGAGAGGTGAACACGAATCTACACCTCAGGAGAGGTGAACACGAATCTACACCTCAGGAGAGGTGAACACCTCCACACCTCAGGAGACCTGAACATGTCCACACCTCAGGAGACCTGAACACGTCCACACCTCAGGAGAGGTGAACACGAATCTACACCTCAGGAGACCTGAACACGTCCACACCTCAGGAGAACTAAACACGTCTACACCTCAGGAGAGGTGAACACGAATCTACACCTCAGGAGAGGTGAACACGTCCACACCTCAGGAGACCTGAACACGTCTACGCCTCAGGAGAACTGAACACGTCCACGCCTCAGGAGACCTGAACACGTCCACGCCTCAGGAGACCTGAACACGTCCACGCCTCAGGAGACCTGAACACGTCCACGCCTCAGGAGACCTGAACACGTCCACGCCTCAGGAGACCTGAACACGTCCACGCCTCAGGAGAACTGAACACGTCCACGCCTCAGGAGAACTGAACACGTCCACGCCTCAGGAGACCTGAACACGTCCACGCCTCAGGAGACCTGAACACGTCCACGCCTCAGGAGACCTGAACACGTCCACGCCTCAGGAGACCTGAACACGTCCACGCCTCAGGAGACCTGAACACGTCCACGCCTCAGGAGACCTGAACACGTCCACGCCTCAGGAGACCTGAACACGAATCTACACCTCAGGAGAACTGAACATGTCTACAGCTCAGGAGAACTGAACACGTCTACACCTCAGAAGACCTGAACACGTCTACACCTCAGGAGACCTGAACACGTCTACACCTCAGGAGACCTGAACATGAATCTACACCTCAGGAGACCTGAACACGAATCTACACCTCAGGAGACCTGAACACGTCTACACCTCAGGAGACCTGAACACGTCTAGACCTCAGGAGAGCTGAACACGAATCTACACCTCAGGAGACCTGAACACGTCTACACCTCAGGAGACCTGAACACGTCTAGACCTCAGGAAAACTGAACACTACTACACCTCAGGAGAGATGAACACGTCTACACCTCAGGAGAACTGACCATGTCTACACCTCAGGAGACCTGAACACGTCTACACCTCAGAAGAGCTGAATGCGAATCTACACCTCAGGAGAGGTGAACACGTCCACACCTCAGAAGAGCTGAATGCGAATCTACACCTCAGGAGAACTGACCACGTCTACACCACAGGAGACCTGAACACGTCCACACCTCAGAAGAGCTGAATGCGAATCTACACCTCAGGAGACCTGAACACGTCTACACCTCAGGAGACCTGAACACGTCTACACCTCAGGAGACCTGGACACGTCTACACCTCAGGAGAGGTGAACACGTCCACACCACACGTCCACACCTCAGGAGAGGTGAACACGTCTACACCTCAGGAGAGCTGAACACGTCTACACCTCAGGAGACCTGAACACGTCTACACCTCAGGAGACCTGAACACGTCTACACCTCAGGAGAGGTGAACACGTCTAGACCTCAGGAGACCTGAACACGAATCTACACCTCAGGAGAGGTGAACACGTCTACACCTCAGGAGACCTGAACACGTCAACACCTCAGGAGACCTGAACACGTCTACACCTCAGGAGAGCGGGTTGTTCCTAGAAAACAAAGCAGGCCGCTGTGCAGATAGACGGCCTCCCCATCCCCCGGGTATGCAGAGAGACAGAGGAATGGACAGACGGACAGACAGACTGACAGACCGTCGCAGCACTGACACCTGTGGAATTCCTCACTCTGCCCCATCATAGCTCCACCCCATGCATGCTTCCATTCGGGGCCGTGACCCCCGCCCTCATGACCCCTGCCATGTGACACCTCCCCTGTGACGCCCTCCCTGAGACACCCTCCCCGTGAGCCCCTCTGTGTGCACAGGAGCCCAGCAGAGCAGCCCCAGACACGCCGGGAGCCCACGGAGTCTCGGGACCTGACACCACATCCAACCGCAACACCACGTCCACCCCCGACACCACGTCCACCCCCGACACCATGTCCACCATGACACCTCGTCCACCCCTGACACCTCGTCCACCCCGACACCACGTCCACCCCTGACACCTCGTCCACCCCTGACACTGCGTCCACTGTGATACCTCGTCCACCCCTGACACCGCGTCCACCATGACACCTCGTCCACCTCTGACACCTCCTCCACCCCTGACACCTCGTTCACTGTGACACCTCCTCCACCCCTGACACCTTGTCCACCCCTGACACCTCGTTCACCCCTGATACTGCGTCCACCCCTGACACCTAGTCCACCCCTGATACCGCATCCACCGTGACACCTCGCCCACCCCTGACATCGCATCCACCCCTGACATCGCATCCACCTGACACCTCGTCCACCCCTGACACCTCGTCCACCATGACACCTCGTCCACCCCTGACACCACATCCACCCCTGACACCTCGTCCACCCCTGACACCACGTCCACCATGACACCTCGTCCACCCCTGAAACTTCGTCCACCCCTGACACCTCGTCCACCGTGACACCTCGTCCACCCCTGACACCTCGTCCACCCCTGACACCTCATCCACCCCTGACACCTCGTCCACCATGACACCTCGTCCACCAGATACTGCATCCACCGTAACACCTCGTCCACCCCTGACACCTCGTCCACCCCTGACCGCGTCCACTGTGACACCTCGTCCACCCCTGACACCTCGTCCACACCTGACACCTCGTCCACCCCTGACACCGCGTCAACCCCTGACACCTGGTCCACCCCTGGCACCTCGTCCACCCCTGACACCGCATCCACCCCTGACACCGCGTCCACCCGACACCTCGTCCACCCGACACGTCGTCCACCCCTGACACCACGTCCACCCCTGACACCTCGTCCACCACGACACCATGTCCACCCCTGACACCTCGTCCACCACGACACCTCGTCCACCCCTGACACCACGTCCACCATGACACCTCGTCCACCCCTGAAACTTCGTCCACCCCTGACACCTCGTCCACCGTGACACCTCGTCCACCCCTGACACCTCGTCCACCCCTGACACCTCGTCCACCCCTGACACCTCGTCCACCATGACACCTCGTCCACCAGATACTGCGTCCACCGTAACACCTCGTCCACCCCTGACACCGCGTCCACCCCTGACACCTCGTCCACCCGACACCTCGTCCACCCGACACCTCCTCCACCCCTGACACCTCGTCCACCCCTGACACCGCGTCCACCCCTGACACCTCGTCCACCCCTGACACCACGTCCACCCCTGATACCTCGTCCACCCCTGACACCTCGTCCACCCCTGACACCACGTCCACCCCTGACACCTCGTCCACCCCTGACACCACGTCCACCCCTGACACCTCGTCCACCACGACACCATGTCCACCCCTGACACCTCGTCCACCACGACACCTCGTCCACCCCTGACACCACATCCACCCCTGACACCTCGTCCACCCTGACACCTCGTCCACCCCTGACACCACGTCCACCCCTGACACCATGTCCACCCCTGACACCTCGTCCACCCGACACCACGTCCACCCCTGACACCTCGTCCACCCCTGACACCGTGTCCACCCCTGACACCTCGTCCACCCCTGACACCTCGTCCACCCCTGACACCGCGCCCACCATGACACCGCGTCCACCCGACACCTCGTCCACCCCTGACACCACGTCCACCCCTGACACCTCGTCCACCATGACACCTCGTCCACCCCTGACACCACGTCCACCCCTGACACCTCGTCCACCACGACACCGCGTCCACCACAACACCGTGTCCACCGCGACATTGCGCCTGTGGCAACACCGTGGCCTCCCTGGCTCCCACGCCATTCTGTCCCCCACGTCCACAGTGATGGCGCCCACGGTCACAGGAAGCCATCCCGTCCTCTTCTCCAGAGGCGGTGCCATGACGCCGGGCGTGCCCTGACCCGTGCTTCTCCAGAGGCGCGTGTGGTGCCACGTGTGTGTGTGTGTGTGTGTGTGTGTGTGTGTGTGTGTGTGTGTGTGTGATCCTCGACGGGTCGTCAGAGCCCTCCCCCTCCCCACTTCCCACGCACATGCCAGGGCTATGCTAAAGAGCTCAGGCAGACCTAAGCAGGACAGGGTCGCCCTTCCCACCTGCCACACCACGATGGCCACCTCCAGGCCCACGGGGAAGGAGTGGCACGGCCTTCTGTGGAGCGTGGACGTCAGCCTCGTCCCATGGGGTAGACACAGCCACTCCTGACTGAGTCAGCTCCCTCAGACATGGCCACAGTCCTCCCGCCCCTCCAGAGAGGACACACAAGCACAGGCTGCCCTTTCCACAGGGCACCGGGAGTGACACCGCATCCGCAGAGGCGCGGCCCAGCTCCAGCGCTTCTCTCCTCGCTCTACCCGGTGACACGTGCCTGGGCCCTCTGGGGTCTACAGGGACTGTCGCCTTGCTCTCTGGAAGTCCTGCCTTTTGTTCTTCGCGGGGTCCATGCTGTGAACTCCTCCATGCAGATCAACTCTTTTAAAGCAACTAAGACCAACTTGGACAATGAAGAGTCGCAAAACAAGCCTCAAGCCTGCAGCTCACGTTCTGCTACCCTAACAGGGTTTGTTTGAAACTAGGCAGCCCAATGACCCTTGAAAATGTAAATAAACCATGGAGGGTTGCTTCCTATTTTACGACTTGCCCTGCTTTGAGTACTTTGTGGCTCCATGTCAACCATATTCTACAAACTTCAGTTACCGATCTCTGCGCCACATCTGAAGCCCACTGGGTTACTGAAATTCTGAGTTTCCAGGTTATACTGCTGATGGAGAAGTGACATAGCAGAGGGTAATGAGCCTACAGCAGGGTACCAGGAATTATACTTAGGACAGGATAGGAAAGAGGCAAAAAGAGTATTTCACAGAGTTGGAAATTGCTCAAAAAATGTGCAGTTACTATTTTGACCATATAAGTGATCTTGTATCTTTGCATCGAATCTTTTGTTATGCTAGTAAACTAACCACCACCCTCGTTTTTGTTGGGAAGAGATTAGATTAACTGGCCATTTTTTCTTTAAAATGTGTATCGTTCTAAAAGAGCCTTTTGGTTCTCCTGGCAGACAATCAATGAATCCACGATCTACCTCTTGTCTCTCTGGTTTTTTCGTGCATGCCAGTCTTGGGGCTTGAAGTCAGAGTCTGAGCAATGTGTCTGAGCTTCTTTGCTCAAGCCTGACATTGTGTCATTTGGGCTACGGCTCCACTTCCAGTGTTTTCGGTAGTGAACTGGAGATAAGTCTCACAGACTTCCTTGCCCAGGCTGACTTCGAACCGTGCTCCCCGGATCTCAGCCTCCTCAGTAAAGCTAGCATTCGCGGCGTGCGCTCAATAGCTCCTTTTTCTTCCACTTCTTAGTGTACCTTGGCCCATTCCTGCCGTCTCCACAGTATCTGCCTTGTTGGCTCAGAGACGAGCAGGAGCCTAAGCAGCATCCAAGCATCTCCAGTCAGCTCGGCACATGGGCAGAGCACCGCTGGGGCAACTTTCCGTGTATGAAGTTCTTCACATGGCACACGCACAGGACCCTTCGTCTGGAAGATGCTTCACCACGTCCAGGAGCAACGGGGAGACAGATGTGATTGCTGGAGCCATGGTGAGGCCCAGACATTTCGACATGGACGCCTTTCATTCTTTTATGAGGCCCCACAGAGATGAGAACTAAATGATGTCAAAGAGTCCAGCGTGGCTGTGTCCTCAAATGGTCGTGTAAAGCAGGGATTGCGTTCCACTCCCCGCACCAAGCAGGCCGCAACTCAGCCTCGGCCATGAGTCTCGGTGGTTCTGTATAAGAACCAATATGAGGTTGAGAAACGGAGGAAAGCCTGAGTCAGTGGCTGAACCTCCCCCAAGAGAGGGAGATGAGGGAGGCTGTGTGGCTCAGCCTTCTAATCCCAAAGCAAGGGAGGAGATGGAGAAACCCTGCAAGTGTTTCAGCATCAAAGCACGGCTCTCCCGCCCTGCAGAGGCAAACTCCAGGAATGGGGTCTATGGACATTCCCTTGTAAATGTGGTTGGGATTTTTATATTGTATGGTCTAGTCTTCATTAAACTCTCTTGGGCACATTTTTGTCTGTTACTTGCGCCAAAGCAGTTTCAATTCTGAAGGATTAGTCAGTTATATTTTCATTATTAATTAGATGGACTGTTACTGCCAGCATGTACATTGGAACATACTGGAGTTACAGGTAGGTTGTGCACATATGTATGCATGTAGAATGTATGTATGTCTGCATGCATGCATGTCATCTCTCATCACCCATGACAGACTGATTGCAGGACACTCTGAGATACCAAAACCCTCATGCTCAATTCCCCCACAAAAATGGCAGCAAATTTGCCTACATCTGTCCATACACATTCAATCAGCTCTTCATTACTTACATAAACTAACAGAATCTAAGTGCTATGGGAAGAGTTATTATACTATACTGTCAAAGAAATAAGAACAGGGCCAGGAGTTTGGCCTAGTGGTAGAGCGCTTGCCTAGCATGCACGAAGACCCCGGTTTGATTCCTTGGTACCACTTACATATAAAAAAGCTGGAAGTGGTGCTGAGGCTCCAGTGGTAGAGCTCTAGCCTTGAGAAAGCCAAAGGACAGTGCTCAGGCCCGAGTTCAAGACCAAGGACTGGCAAAAAAAAAAGAAAAGAAATAAGAACAGGCACATTGAAGCACAGACGTGTTCCATCAGTGCAGATGCAAAGGACATATCGGCCAGGTATTTTTTTTTTTATATTTCTGATCCCCAGTTGGTTGGATAAAAAGGACAGGGCAATAGATAGATCATTGTCGTAGCATGTCCGTATGTCTGTGGCTCATTTTTGACAAGTACACAGCCTTCCTTAACAGATACATTTTTACCTTCATCCCAGTCTGTTTTGGTCCCTTCTCCTCCTCTAACTCTTTCTCCTCCCCCTCCCTGTCCTTCCTCTTTCTTGTCCTCATCAAGCACCAACATCTTCATCAGTTAGCTACCTTTGAATGTCACCGAGATGCTTTTAGTAACCAGCTGAGGTACAAAGTAAATAAGCACTGGATTTGCCTGAGAGAGCAGCTCCCCTGCCTGAGGACACATCAAAGAGCCGTGTTCTAAGTGCTCTGGCCCACTGCAGAAGCGTTTCATCTTCAGAGTTCTGATCTTCATTCAAAATCAAAGCAAACAACGTATTAGAACCAACATTGAACAAAAGTAATTACTCCTCTTACGGCACTTCCAAGCTGCACGAGACCCAAAAACATTTCCCTAGTCACAGAGCTGGTGGGAGGTCAGAGACTGCCTTCAAGGTATTTGCATGTGGTCGTTAGCAGGCAACTAAAAAGCAGCATGTCTCAGACAAAGTTACCTTTCCAATGATCACAGAAATAAATACCTCTGTCATATACACTAGAAACAAATTTGATTCTCATCCCAGACTGTTCATACACCCCACCCTAAATAATGTGAATAAATATAAATAATTACTGCTTAATACTTCCTGAAGTTTCTGATGCAGCCTCTCTATGAACCCTGATTTGGAATCACTGTTACAGGAATCCAATGGTGCTTTCTAATTTCAAAATTAATACAGACTCGTGTTTCTCATGCATGCAATTATGTCATATGCTACGATTGAGATTTGTCTTTTCTTGGCATTTTGTGTTGCTTAGTTCTTCTTGCTTTTCTGAGTTAGGCAAGACTAAAAATAGAAAATCCATATACAAAAATCTGTTTTATTTCTATATATTATCAATAAATAGAAAATCAAAGTTTTGATAAATGACATCTACAATGAGTCTCAAAACATGGAATACTTAAGAAATAAGTAAATTTTAATGCATTCAGTTCCTATATCCTCAAAACTATATACCACTGTGTAACACTTTTGAGAATAATATAGGAAAATGAGAGAAAAATAAGGTGCTCTAGATAAATGGACTGAAAGACCATGTCTCTGAAATGGATCTATCCAGTCAATTTAGCCACAAGCAAACCGCAGCAGATAGTTAGAAAAGAACAAAGCATTGTTAAATTTGTTTGAGAAATAAGAAAACTCTGAAATTTTGTAAATGAAGAACAAAGTTGAAACACATGGATTAATTTCAAGACCTACATAAAATTACAGCAATCAAAACAATGAGGTATCAGAATAAGAGACAAGAGAGATAAACAGACAACAAAAGCGAATGTAGTGGAGACACCACATGCCCAGGCTCTCCACAAGGAGTAAGAGAATTCTTCCTGTACTATGGGTTGGAATACTAGATGGTCACTGGTCGAACCAAAAATGCAGTGCACAGCTGGGAGTTTGGCCTAGTGGTAGAGTGCTTGCCTAGCATGCATGAAGACCCAGGTTCCATTCCTCGGTACCACATATATAGAAAAAAGCTGGAAGTGGTGCTGAGGCTCAAGTGGTAGAGCTCTAGCCTTGAGAAAGTCCAAGGACAGTGCTCAGGCCCTGAGCTCAAGCCCAGGACTGGCAAAAAAACAAAAAATGCAGTGCACAAAAAAACTCCATCTTTGCCTCTCACTGCCACAGAATTCATTTAAAGGGCTCACAAATCAAATTATAAGATGAAACTATAGAAATTCAAAGAAGAGGAGTGAAGTGTGATCTCACACCTGGCACCCCAGCCACTTGGGGGGTAGGGACTGGAGGACTGTAGTTTAAGCCCGTTCAACACTCCAGCTCACACATACAGGAGTTCCCAAAGAAGAAACCTGATGTGAAGCCATGGCCTCCCACGTCAGCTGACGTCAGCTGAAGTCTTTCATGTCTGGCTTACGTCACGTAATATCCTCTAGGCTCACCTATGCTGTCACAAACGACAGGATTTCTTATGTCTTAAGAATGAACAGTACTTCATTTTGTATACATGGGACAGTTATTTCTTCACTCGTCTCTTGATGTACAGCTTGGTTGTGTCAGAATGAGCAGAGGAATGATTTTACTTCTTTTATGAACCCAGAAATATAACAGCAGATCCGCTGGTGGCTCAACTGCTCACTTGTGAGGACTTTTCTTGCTGTCAGCAGGACTAACTTCCAATCCCATCGATACTGTTCAAGGGTCCCCATTCTGCAGTCTCGCCAGTGTTCCTTTATTTATATTTATTTATGTGTATTTATTTATATTTTTTATAATAACCATCTTAATGAGGAAATGGTCTCTCATCGGGCTTCTGATTTTTATTATACCGTTGAGAAGTAATGCTGAGCATTTCTGTACAGCTCCTGACTATAGGATGCTTCTTTTGAGAAGTATGTTTTCAGGTCACTTGCTGCCTTTACCCAGTTGTTTATTTTCTTCATACACAGTTGTATGTATTTGAACATTCGCCCTTTATTGGATATATAGTTAATCTACACTTTCCCCCATTCTGTAGTTTAGTCAGGCTATCTCTTCTCTGTTATTCAGAAGTTTTGTGATTTATCTCCTTTCCCAAAACTGAGTGTGCAATCCACAGAGGCAACATGACCACTCAAGCCCGTGGCGGGGGTGCAGAGATGGAGCTGGTGTTGGCCCGGAGCTCCCGGGAGCCGAGGAAACATGCTTTGAATTTAGACGATAGTGGTGCTCTACGGCGCTGAGTGTACATTCAAGTGGGTGGACTGCATACTGCATGAATTTGCGTAAGTTGTACACCAAATTTGTATATGTTACTTGCTTTCCATAATTTCTACAGGTGACTATATAAAACAATGGTGTCTTGTTTGCCTCTCTGCTCTGCTATTCCAGCCATTCTCCAGGGAAAATGAGAGGTCTGAGGACACAGGAACTGTAGGCACATAGCTAGACGTGCGAGTTGCAGGCACACAGCTACCGGTAGATTTTGCTCATGCCTGGTTGCCAGAAGTGTCCAGATTCATGCATTTCATCTGAGCTCCCCCTCCACGAGAGGAGCCAAGACACCCCAGTGAACCCGCAGCGATGAAATATGCCAAGGGACCGCAGTACTACCACAAAGTTTCCAAAGAGAAAAAAATGATCAGGAGGAAAGGTAGACCTCACACTTTCTGCTCCACAGCCTCCCCTTGCCCAACTACTATGTAATGGCAAATGGACAATCTGAGAGTAGGGATGATAATAGGAAGATTTCATCATCACTGCTCCATGGAGCTGCTCCAGTACTTTCCCATTTTATATTTTCCTATGAAAATGTTTATCACTGATTTATTTTAAAATGTAGCTGTCCTGCTCCTTTTAAGTCCAAGTAACAGTTGATGCCTTGAAAGACAGCCATAGTTATTAGTGATGTCTATATCCTCACTAACTAAACATTCGTGACAAAAGTGCTAAATCTTAATCAAATTATGCATGTATACATGAATGAATGAATGATGAATGAATGGAAAGATTTTCTAATCGCAAAATTAACAGTAATTGATCATGAGTTTTTATAATACTGGTGCTCGTGGTTCATGAACTAGATAAACAATATTATCATTAGTAATTATTGAGTGTCCCTTCAAAGTAGGAATCAATTATTATCTACTGTTTATAACCTGCTACATCATCAGGCCTCCAGAGATGCTCACTATGTACTTTTGACCTGAAGGAAAACTACTTAATAATTGTCTCATTGTCTCATCATGAAAGCCACAAAAAGCATCTGGAAAATCCAGATGGTCAAGCGACCTGCACCTGTTGAAAAACACCCGAACATTCTTAATGAAATACCTTTTGCTAAGGTTTAAATGGTGATTTAAACAGATGATCTTAGGCCAAAACAGAGGGGATGGTTGTAATTAGCTTTCCTGTAACAGATTTAACTTTTATTGCTTAAAGCATCACTTTGTCAACTGCTGAAGGTAATCCACTGAAAAAATAAAATAGATATTAAAATTACATTGAAAGAAATATAATATGTAGATTCTAGTAACTTAGTGCTTTTAATTAGTGGGTGTCAAGAATGTGATGAGTATTTCTCATGACCCTAGAAAAATGAAGCAAGAGAGACATGCTTCCCAGCTTAATCCAATTTCCTCTAACCATCTCATGGGGAATTTCTTTAGAACATGCTGTCATTATGCAAGAACATCTGTAGAAAGAACTGTGGTCCAGAAGGAAGAGCCACAGACAGGATCTCCCACCCTTCTCGTGGCTGCACGCATGGGCACTCACTCAGTTCACGTGGGGACGCTTCCCCGACTTCTAGCTTTCTTCAAGGAACTTGGTCCTTTCTACCTTACCAGTCCTCTCTCTTTCTTCTAGGGGCTTTAGGGTCCTGTGACCTTCCAAAGGGGTGTCCAGTCTTTCGGTTGCGTTCTTTTGAGAAGACTGAATCATCTGCTGTTGTTGCTGTTGTGTGTGGTGCACATGGGTACAGGCATATTTAACATGCTGATGCATCAACGACATTCAATTCCAGTCCCTGGACACAGTAGTTGAAAACGACGATGCAGCTCCATGCTATCTCAAATCATTTTTACTTGGCTTCCTTTGGAGCTTGTCCGGTGGCACAAGGATAAAATGAAGAAATAAAAAAGGCAAGAAACATGGAAGGAAAATAAGGCAGGAAAAAAAAACCCTCAAAGAACTTTCTGATATATTCTTCTTTAAACATTTTTTGACCTATGCAGTGGTGGAATTCTTTTCTAATGGTTTACAGTTGCTTCGTATCAGTAGTGGCTCTAAGAAACTTTGTAATATGTGTCTCAAGTAGTAGACATAAAGAAATTGCATCAGAATTATTGTCGGCAATGAAAACAGCTCAGGGTGAAGAGAGGCCGTGCAGCTGGTGAGCAGTGCAGCTGCCTGAGTGAGCACAGAAGAAAGAAAACGCTCTGGGAGACAGGGTGCATTTGTTTTCATGATCAGGTCAGTTTTCAGTTCAAGTAATTATATTTTATGGGCCTAATATTCCTGATGCCATTTCAATTTTGGAATTTACTGCTGACCTCTTCACTGGGAGAGTGACTTCTCACAAACAGCCACGGCACCACGTACTGGCCCCACCGCTGGCTGCCCACACCCCTCACATGCTCAACTCCAAAACCACGGACAGCGGACAAGCAGCCCACCAAGACAGGCAGGCTGCTGTTTCTATGCCACTTGCACACCATCAGAAATAGGAATGATGGCCCACATGAGATTATTCCATCTTATTTCTAGAGCACAGCCCTTTCTATGTCCTTCATGTGCTTGAATGCATTGAATGTTTGCTGCCTTAACGTACACAGACAACAGCATGGGGGAAATTAATTAACGGAGATTTCAGCTTGGCTTTAACTATCCCAAAGTCTTAACTCAGACAGACATTGCCTTTTTCTCAACTGGACATTCTGCAGAGATAAATGCAGGCAGATGGCATCCTCTCCAAGCTAGTTATCGTGATGAAAGATCTCGGGGAGTCCCAGCTGTGAGCAACGGTGACCTTTGACATCTCACATGGAGACAGGCTGGGGAGAGGGGAGGCAGCCTGCTCGCACAGCTGCTCTGTGATGTGAGTGCCAGCAGGGCTGCTGTGATTTGGGGGGGTTAAACTCAGCACCCTCTCAGTCCTGATATGAAAGGCCAATCCTGGGACTCTAATGTAGTCACACTCTGCCCCCAGGAAAAGGCGCCAGCGGATTGAAAGGACTCTAACAGCAAGGAGACCAACCCATTACAACCCAAATTCTACGCGTGTGTCACCTATATTATAAGAACCAGTCAAGTTGGTTATGTCAAGTGATATACCGTCAACAGGCAGAAAGAATAATGACAACAGGGCTATCTTCAAAAATAAAAGCCACTTGGGCCTCTGTAACTGTCAGGCTGTTCGAGCAGGAAATGAATGCTGGAGGCTCTTCTCCCACACGGGGAGCTCATTCCAGTGGGCAGTGATGAATGGAAAGGTGAGGGAGGCCTCTTATCTCCACCCAGAGTAAAACCACTCGACAACTGTTTACATTCTCTGTCTGTGTGCAGATAAAGAGTGCTTGATTGGCTCCCCTTGGAATCTTACTTGGAGTGTGTCTGCCTCATTCCAACTGAGCACTGTTCAGAGAGTGGGGATGTCACAGACAAACATCGTAGAAACAGAGGCATGTGAAAGATGGCAGAGTTGACTGGAAGGAGGCATGGGGAATAAATTTGGATATTCTCATGGATTATTAGTTTTAATGTCTCAAACTGGCAAAGCATTTAAATATATCAGGATGAGACTTAAGCAGACGGTCAGCTCCCTTCAGCACTGAAGTGTGTCCATCACCTCTGGGATAAGACAGAGCAGGAAAGCCAAAGGGAAGGGCTTGTGGGGGTTAAAAGTTACTTGCCATTCGGTTCATTAGAGTGTGCATAATGAACAAAGCAATGATAGTTAAAATTATTTATTGAACAGGAGACAGGGTATAACATACGTTTTTACTAGGTGATGATACTGCCAATGAAGTTACCAATCAAAACATTTGTCCTCTTTTTTCCCAGGCAACAGTGGAATCGCCACGATTTGTGGAAGCATCTCATTCTTTGGTTACAAGAAATAACAGTGCCCTATTGTTGGGTGAAGGCCAGACTGGGCAGATTCAGTCTGAGACCTCACAGAGCCACACTGCACGGGCCTGCCTCGTCCCCACACACCACAGCACCCTTCCGCAGCCCAAGGCCCTGCAGAGCCGCGCGTCTCCCAGCTCCAGCCTGCTTCAGCCGTCAGATCTAAGATCACTTTCAATTAACCAGGATGGAGAGCGTGTACAATCAGGCTTTTTCAGTCTGAATTTCTGTTGAGGACAATGGATTCGAAAGACAAACAAAGGCCACTGCAAAACCACAGCAAACAGGTCACAGGCCACATCATCAACTACCGGAGCTCTTCTACCCCAGCAAAGAGGAGTGGTCAGCAGAGGAGGAAGACGGATGGCAACAGTTTGATTATAAAACATTTCTAAGAGGTCTGTGTGCTTCCTGTCCCACAGGATGGCAGTCACTGTCCCCAGTCCAAGCCAGGTAAAAGGAAGAGTGACTATCTGTTTAAAAACAATGGGATACGGAGCTGGGAGTTTGGCCTAGTGGTAGAGTGCTTGCCTAGCATGCACGAAGACCTGAGTTCAATTCCTCGGTACCACATACATAGAAAAAAGCCGGAAGTGGTGCTGAGGCTCAAGTGGTAGAGCTCTAGCCTTGAGAAAGTCCAAGGTCAGTGCTCAGACCCTGAGCTCAAGCCCAGGACTGGCAAAAAAAAAAAAAAAAGACAAATGTCACATGTGTTCTCTCTTCTGTAGAAGCTAGATCTAAAGTACAGTTCAGCAGGCTGACATACATAGGATTCAATGTGTTTACACACAAATGGACTAGAGGAGGCTATGCTTGGGAGGAATCCAATGCCATGACACCTCTGAACAACTGAAGTGTTGATCATCATGACAGGTTCCAGGAAAGGGCAGGGGGGGACAGGAACATGAGCAAGAGTGAGCAAAGGCTGTCGCTATATTCCATGTCCAGTGAGTGAAAAACGTGAAGTGTGTGACCTGAAGGCAGGAAGAGGAGGACGAAAACGGGGGAGAACAAAGGAAAGGGTGATGCTGAGCAGGAAGCCTGGTTCCGGAACCAAAACCCTTTGCATAATTTGTTAATAATAACAACTAAAATGCAGGAAGGAAAGAAATCACACGCAGGGACTGAGCACTTAATTCTTTTTGAGAAGCAGTCTAAATGGAGATGGAGATTCACTCTTGGATGAACAGATGAGAGCAGCCAGTGCCCACCAGGGACCACAGGGCTTGTCTTGGAAAACGGTCCACCAACGGTCCACGTGACACAGGCCATTCCTAAGGAGAAGTGACTGAGGCATATCACAAGTTCATGGTCTAAAGGACAGTGGTTGAACTAAGTGGGATAATCCATACAAACATTTTAAATAGCTTCTTTCTAAGCATGAAGTCTCGGCAGAGGCTAGAACTCACCAGAACTCCCTGGTTCTGGAGGGAAGAGGGAGGACAAAGCCTGAGGAGGAATGTGGCAGGGACAGAAAGCAAGCTGCTGAGGCTCTGCGTGTAAAGCCATGAACCTGGCTCACAGTGGAGAGATGGCACTCGGGGTAGATGCAGCCGGGTATGCTTCCGGTCCTATCTGCACTCACACGTGCGTTCATACCAGCTGTGGGGTCTGAGGGATCCCTGACCTTGGGTGACCTCCAGGAGTACTGGTCCCCACTGCCCGTGACTCTCCTCCTCCACAGCAGCTGCCCAGTAGGAAGGGAGTCCACAGCACAGTCCCCAGACGTCCCACTGTCTGGACTCAAGGGAGCCTGCACGCCCTCCATGTGCCTGGACTCAGAGCCAAGCACAGGGCTGGGGCCAGCCCACCACCTGGTGGGACACGCTGCAGAGTCCCGGGGGCAGGAGACAGGGATGAAAATGTCAGGACACACACAGAGTGCAGTAGGGAGGATAGGAGATCACACGGGGAACCTGGTGAGATGTGAGCCAAGTGCCACGGAGGCCACTGTGAGAGAGTGAGGTTCATGTGCCCACGAAGGATGGTGACAAGGACAGAGCAGAGGAGAGCGATGACTTGGAAGTAAATGCAGCGATGGAGACAATGGCTGATCATGTCTTAGGTGAGCTGCATTACGCTTGAGAAAATGCATTTAAACGATAAAGTATTCATCCCCCCCCCCCCCGGAGGCCACGGAGGAGGCGGAGTCACAGGTGGGAGAAAGCGCTTCCTGTATTAGGTAAAGGATGCTACCCTTCACAGTGACAGGTTTGCAGAAGCCATGTGCAGTCAGTTCATGCTCACGATCACATGTGCATCAGTGGAGGTAAGGAGGTGATTAGCAACGCAAGGTCGTTCATCACGCGTTTAAACTGCACGAATCAGCACACTAGTGTTTAAAAGCATGGAAATGTATTTGCTTATGCGTGGATGAAATGGAGATAGTGAATGAGGTTCAGAACTAAACTGTATAGAAACCAGTTTCCAAGCTATGCTGCGCCTAAGAAAAAGACACATCCAGGGGATCAGGCAGTCACTGGGAGAGCGACCAGAGGGCCTGGCCCTGGCTCCACTGGGTGTAACGGTACCTCCCCGTTCCGTGGCCACAGGAAAGCCACTTCCCAGGGAGACCAGGGTCTTTCCAACTTTGTCTTGTGAGCTTCATTGGTCAGACTAGACACATCTTCTCTGTGGCCCATCTTAGATGAAGGCCAACAGTCAGGGTCGTGCGTTTGTTCCTGTTTATCTCCAAACAGCTGACACCCTGTAGAGGAAGTGACAATCCACAGGCTCATTTCAAAGAGCTATTCATAACAGCGTGCTGGTCTCCAGTCTCTTTACCACACTCAACCCTGCATTCCCTACTTTTTTGCGATTTTTGTTCTTGTATCACTCGGTTTCTCCTCAGGAGGCAAAGCTAATCTTCCTTGGCTAGGTAGTTAGGGCTCAAACATGGCAGGGGAAAGGCACTGAAAATACCTTTCAGGCCCGCAGGCTCTAGGTCCCAAAGGCAAGCTGCCCTTCCTGGCAACTGGCCAGCCAGTGTGTGTCTCCTGTCTCCCACCCCCACCCCCATACCTTCCATCCAATCAGGAGACCATTCCGTGCACATGCATGGAGATGGCAGCAGTACATGTCCACTGGACCAATCAGATTGAGGACATGGCCCTAGTAGGAGGAGACAAGGACCCACGTTCACCTTGGGGACCCCTCCTCGCACAAGGAATATGATTTGCTGTTTCTTTTGCTTTCAAATAAACCTACTCTGACTGCTTTAAACACTTTTCTGCCACTTAGTTATTTAATTTGCAGGGAAAACAAGCCCAAACCCTGGACAGTATCACTCATGTGCCATAATCAAATCATGGAGCATTTTTGCCGCTCTGCCTTCCAGACACTTACAGCAACATCCGACAACAATCTCCTAGAGCGCCAGGATTCCATATTTTGTTCACTGGTGAACATCAGATGCCAACGAGAGTGCCCACAATGCAACTGATGCTCAATAAACCCAAAATAATGAATTTTCCCCAATAGGTAAATTGTTTGAGGAAGAACAAAGGAGCCAACCAATCTAACCTGTCTCCTATTTTCTCTTTACTCTTTAAAAGAAAGCAGACGGCTGAGAAGCGTCTTCTCTTCACCTTCGCCGTGTCCCTTTGCCAGCTTCTATTTAACCTTTGCTCTTAATTCTAATTTGATTAAGTGGATTCAGCAGAGCTGACTCCTGAGGTATTCTGCTTGCCATTGTTTCCTAGCTGAGTGAAAAGCAGTCATGTTACCCTTCCGAAAGCACGATTTCTGACCTCGTGTCTCAGGGTAGCATGCAGCCCCGGTGCCTGCCTCCCGGTGCATGCGCTCAGCCAGCCGTGGGAGGGGCTGAGGTGCCTCTTGATTAGACTCTGCCACACAGCCATCAGAACCCGTGGCAGGGACCAGTGGTTTACAGCACTCTGTCTACTTGAACCAAAGCCAAACCACAAGGCCATGGGGACCCATTTCAGAACTGTTTTCTCCCACTGGATGGCGTGGAGCGGACTGTAAGCCCCTCCTCGCCGTGACAGCTGATCCTGTAATTTCAGTTTCATAAGTAAACTCATTTTGACTCCGTGTCCTTGACCGATGGCCTTTGATAATGAAGAAGCTTCCATGTCCATTTCTGAGAAGGACAAGGAGAGAAATCCCCCGAAACACAGGGAGTCCTCAAAACTGACCACACAACATGCTTCTCTGCTGGGGCACCATGTAGTTCTTGTCCCTGAGCAAAGATGCCATATAGCATTTGTGTTTTTAAACATTCTAGTTTTTTCCTCACAGAACAAGGACCTCTTCGAGCAATGTATGGAGCGGTTAGGAAATCCCCAGATGCTCAGATTCACAGGCTAGTCCCTTTCACAGTGGACTTTCTGAAACCCTCCCGTCAATCATTACAACAGCTACGGGGCTTTCGGAAATGGAAACAATATTAAGCATGGGTTTTGTCCTGAAGGCAAAATCAATTGAGAAGATAAAAAGTGTTTTGTGAAAAGTTACCTTTTTATTAGCAGTGCAAGTTAATAGAGTATGACTCATAATATACTATGGCTAGCAGAAGCAAGGATGACCTCAGTCTCAAATGGATAGGAGAGAGAAGAGAACAGATGAATGATGGATGCAGTAGAACAAGAATGGATTCAGCATGGCCAAAGGCTGCCTGGATGACACTGACACACAGCGCATGGCCGCTGCGGGTCAACAGGTTAATTTATTCACCTATTCATTTATTAATTCATTAGTGCCATAGATTTTTGCTGTATGTGTCTAATATACTAGACATGGGCATCAACCGTGTACCAAGAATGCAAAGTGAGCCAAGAGAAGTGATCCTTTTCAATGGAGATGTCAGCTAGACGTGTCAGGGTTGGAAAGGAAAGAAGCAGGGTTTGTGAGGTTGTAGGTGGGTGAGGCACCCCTGGCAGAGCTGGGGGGGAAAGCGCTCCTGCAGGGAACTAGCCAGTGTGGCACAGTAGGAAGCAAAGTGCCCAGTGTGGCGGTCTGTGGACAGACAAAACCGTAAGGAGCACAGAAAGAGGCTATCACGGGATCTTGCATGGGAACAGAACCTGCCCGGTCTCCTGTGCCAGCAGTAACTAGAACACTTCAGAGTGTGTTAAGCCACAAAATGATTATGACAAATACATGTATAAAAGAGGTCAATCACATTGATTTGTGGAGGACAGAACTGATGGGCACAAATAGAAGTCAAGAAACCAAATACGTGGGAAAACTGCCTAATTTCAGAGTAGAGTTGCTGAACTCAAGATTTGTTTCCAGAGCTATGATCAAGGTTTGGTCTTAGAGGTGGTGCCTGCCTGACAACATTCCACACGAAGATAAGCCCTTCCCCTCCTTCAGTGAACTATCTGACTCTGTCTGTGACAAAGAATGAGGACAGATCGCATGACGAGTGAGGCACAACCATAAATGAGATGGAGACATGCCAGTTGGAATGCTTGGGCTGTGAAATGAGCCTCCTTTTGTACATTGACTGGGTTGGAAAGGAAGATGGACGTCTGGCTGTGGAAAAAAGCAAGGCTTCATGGTAGATCCAAGCCCAGAGCTGCATGAGTACCTGGCCCACGGCGCCTGTCTGTTCCTCACCTGCCCCTGGCTGTCACCACCTGTGACCAGTCGGCCCTTCTCCCATGGTGCCCAGGGGGTGCCAGGGAGATGCTCAAGGTCAAAGGCCCAGTGCCATCCATCCCTGGAGTAGGGTAATAAAATCAGGGCTGGGGAGGAACTAACTGGGACTTCAGCAGCTACCGAGGGCAACCCGCCTCACACAGAAAGAGCAAGAGCCGGCAAGCCAAACCCTTCCCTTCCCACAGACATCCCGAGAGAAGGTAGAATGTCGGTGTAAAGACACGCCAGGAGGCGACAGCAGGTGAGCCTGGCCGAGGGTGGACTGGGAGAGGGTGGCCTTGAACCAGTGAATTGTAGGCCTGAGACTCAAGCCAGAGTTTCCAAAATGCAAGTGCAGACCTTGCCATGAGAAAACCAGGAAAAGTAAGTATGCCTGGAGCAGTGTCCAAGTTCAAGTTGCAAGAAAGCACAGGATGTGGAGAGAACCAGAACTGGTCAGGTCACACGTCAGTGAGCGTGGAGAGCTGCCTTACCAGCCAGCACAAGGTTCCCTGCGGGCAACGGCCACGATCCCCGGCACAGGCCTGCGGCTTCGTCCAGGAAGAAGGAAAACAAGCCAGACAGGGAGGCCACACAAGCCCTGAAAACTCATTTGTGGGGATGATATGTACATATCACAGCTGCTCGTGGCCTGTACTGTTCAGTCTGCATGGCCTACAATGACATAATAAATAGCCACGTGGTCCTTGGCAGAAAAGTCCCCTCATCCCTGCACTCAAGGCTTCTCACATTATGTTCCCTGGTGCTGGGTTATCATCACCAGCACCTGGATTCATCCAAGGTGTTGGTGTAGCGTCTGTCTGTCTGTCTCCCTCTCTCTCTGGTTTCTCAAGCTCTATTTCTTTCCTTTCTATGCCCAACTGGACTATTCTCTAACAGGTGAGAACCAGCACTCCTCTTTGGCACCCTCACTGATGGTTTCTGCTTCAAACAGTACATTCTGACTCTATTACACAGTATGGCTCTGAAACCACAGTAACTTGAGGGCAGGAATTTGAGTCATACCTCTAATGATGAGCAATCTCAGGAAGGCGATGGAAATTGTGTCTCTTAACATTTTTTCAGCACAAATCCTTGCTGGAATAGCTCTGACTTGACATTAAGGAAATAGCAGCTTAGGTCCACAAGCCACCAATTGGGACGGCCCTTCTCATCATCTCATAAGGCTTTGCAGGGTCAGAGGACGCTGTCAGCCATGTCTAGACATTGTATAAATCAAGTCTCTTCAGAGCCTCGTCACTCTTGTAATTTTGCTATTTCATCTTGGTTCAATCTAAAACTGTGGTTTGTCTGAAATGTTACAAGATAGGCACAAATCAGAATGCTACAGAGGCAGTGGGGGGGGTTTGGCAGTATGTGGCTCTATTAAGTAGAGTCAATTTAGTACTGGATAAAGGAAAGGACTAAATTAGAATCATGGTTGGCAGAAATAGTCTCCCATCTGGCAGTGTAATTACATACTACCTTGACCTGAGCAGCCTTTGCTGTTCCAAGCACTGAGATTCCTTCAGAGAGGAGAGAAAAAAAAAATAAATCAAGGTTTAGAAAATCTATTATTCAGAGTATCTTCTACATCACTTTGAGACAAAAGTTGTATAATTTTTTCCTAATGTGATTCTGTCTTTTATGATTAAATAAGACCTTCCGTCACTTAATAACTGCCACCACTAACAGTGGAATAAACAAATGAGATCTGTAAGACCATTTTTGCCAGTGACATCAGACACTATTTCATCTTGGACACTGAGTCAGTACCCCTGGTGTCCTCGTCCAGAGGATTTTTAAGGGTCAGTCTTAGATGCTGCTGACATGTGGCATTTCAAAGACTCACAGTGGTCTTTATTCAACCCTTGACTGCACCTTCTATGCCAACAGGAAATTTTATACTGCTCTCATCTCACAGAGCACAGCTGTGCCAGGAAGCTTTGCCCTGCTATGGCAGGTTGGTGCCACCTACTGGCAAAATGTGCCTACTTTGCCTGCTTGTTTTATTTATTTATTTCTGTTCAAATATTTAGTGCATCTTCTAAATCCACATAATTTCGGTTTAAACATCATGCTTGAGAATACAACAAGCTGGACTGGCAATCCGATGAAATCACCCCTCGATTCTTTGCTATGCAAAGCATGGAAGATCCCCACTGGGGGAAATGTGAGCAACAGAGAACCAGGCTTCTAGGACTGGTTAAGTGCTAAACTGGCTCAGTTCTCCAGCTTCCTCAGACCCCATGTCCCCCACCCCGCCGAAGGCCAGGCTTTCCCGGTCCCAGCCTGGGTGGACCTGACCACCACCGAACATAGACGCCTTTCCCTTCACCTCAGAGGGCTCTGGCACCCCAGGCGTCCAAGTGAGTGGATTGCTTTTGAACGGAAAGTGACGCTGATTGTCATAAATATAACAAGCGCCTATGTACATCTCACTGGAGGCGCAAGCTCAAATTAGCCTGTCAGAATCTCACTACTGCCGACGCCAGCATGTCAAGTGACACAATTAGCTCAAGAGAATAAAGAAAGGGCTTGTCAGAGCTTCTCTCTTCTGATTCCATCCCTCTCTGTGATGCCTGATTTAATTCAAATTCTTTTCATGCTTATAGATGTGTGTGTGTGTGTGTGTGTGTGTGTGTGTGTGTGTGTGTGTGTGTGTGTGTGTTGCCCTTCAAGATAATCAAACAGGGAAAGCAAAGTTAAGGTAAAAAGTGATATTCATAAGCTCCCAGATTCCCTTTCCTCCCTTTCTCTTACTTTCTGCAAATGGGAATCTTTGTGATAAAAACAAAGTATGCTAGCAAAAAAAAAGATCTAAAATTTACATTGCAGCTGGAGAGATCAAAGTTTTAGGACTACTGGATAGTTTCTGAATCTGACTCCAAGATGCATAGTCCACTTTCCACGACTCTGCGAACACAAATGAGACTATCAGCTCCAGGGAAGGCTCGGGACTTGGTGGCTTCACCTGTGGCTCTGGGATCAGTGCTTGGGAAAAGTATCTGGCAGGGAGCCATCCTGAGCAAACCTGTTCACCAGGACCAAAGATGCCCACCTGGCCCAGGGCTGCTTCCCCAGACCACAGAGGCCCACGGACCACATCAGCTCCCCTGAACTGGAGCTGCTCACCGAAGCCAGAGCTCCTTCCCAGACCAAAGAGGCTCATGGAGCACGGCAGGCTGGCTGGACGGAAGAGTGCTCATGGTCGCCCTGAAGCTGCATGCTGGTGGGAACCACATCCTGGACAGATGAGGTCACCGGAACCTGTGTGGGACACGGGGGCCCCTGGAGACCACGGCCTGACCACCCCCTCATAGGGTGTGCAAGGTGACCATCCTATCTGTCCAGCCAAGCCGTGACGGGAGGGCTTTGTGACACACGGCCCAGTGTCCATAAATTAATGACACACACCCAGTGTTCCAGGACTGCCACCCCTGTGTCTGCAGACCACCACACCCAGACATCCTGGGATCCCACACCATCCTGCTTGAGCCTGCCCGCTGCCATCTGGAGATCTGTCTGCACTCACATTAATAAACCTCCCCCTGCTTAATGCTCTTCAGTCTGTCTTTGAATTCTTTCTCCAATGAGACCAAGAACTTTCTGTCTCACAGACCTTGTGACACCCATCACTGAATCTCTGTTTCCCTTATCACTGGTCAGGAGACAACGGAAAGCAACATGCGGCACTCAGTGCCCGAGTTGACTCAAAGCTTCCAGAAAACAGATCCTGCTAGGTTAGGAAAATGAGGGCTCAGACCACAGAGTTTCTAAAATAGTCGTTATTTTCCATTGTGGGGGAATAATTCTCCATTTTGTGCCTTTGGGGTTTGTGCTTAGTCTTGCCCTTATTAGATGGGTACTTTACCACTTAGTGACCCCCCTCCCTAGCCTGTTTCACTTTAGATGTTTTTGGATTGGGTCTGATGCTTTACCCAGGGCCAGCCTTCATCCGAGACACTCTTACCTACACCTCTCACCTAGCTTATATCATAATCACGTACCGCCACACCCAGCTTATTTGGTTGAGATGGGGTCTCACAGATCCTCCAGAATAGCTAAGATTACAGACAGCCATAAGCCACTATGCCCCTTGACCTGCACTTTGATTTCTCTTCAGTCAATATTCAAGAACAGTGGCTTGGGTCACAGGGGAACCTATAGTCAAGCTCCTATGAACTTGAACATGAGCATCACAGATGCTCCCTATCACAAATCACCAGACACTCGCCAACACTCTGTGTGGCCACTCTTCTGTGCCATGTGACTTAATGGGCACTTCCCCAAAGGTTGAATATCTTCCGTGAGCTTATCTGTCATGGTTTTGTTGGTGTGTTTAATTGCTCGATGATCACCATTAATACCACTGACTCTGCCTTCCTGATTTGTTGCTATTTTGCCCAAGATACATGGCTCCAATCTTCATTGTTTAGTTATGGACCATACACCATGCTATCAATAACAAAACAAGGGCCTGGAGTTTGGTCTAGTGGCAGAGTGCTTGTTTAGCACGCACGAAGATCTGAGTTCGATTCCTCAGTATCACATACATACAAAAACCCAAGAGTGGTGCTAAGGCTCAAGTGGTAGAGCTCTAGCCTGGAGAAAACCCAAGGACACCATTTGTAAGGAAATAGAAAGATTTAGAAAAAAATCATATTAAGTGAAGTAAGCCAGATTCAAAGGAACTTAGGCTCAATGGTTTCCCTCATTTGTCACAATCAGTAGAAACCTTGGACTCTCCTAGCAGAGATCTACAACAGAACAAAACCTAGATACATAAGGCCATATAGAGGATGCTAAATAAAAGGACCTCCAGGATTTAGAAACAAAAGTCATATAATGAGTGATTGTTGTCCTTAATGTACTATGTTATCTCTCATCTCTTTTGCTGTCCCTTGGTTATCTCATATTTTTACAGTATTTCACCCTGTTATCTGATATATTGTATATATGCTTGATTGGTTATTTGAAATTGGATAGGGAAGAGGGGGAAACAAGATGAGGGGTAGGGGGAGGGAAATGGGGAACAAGACATGAGAAAGGGTATCAATGTTTGTGAAGTAATGCACCTTCTATCTGATGAATATAATGTAACCCTTCTATTAATTACAATAAAAATATATGAAAAAAAGAAAACTCAAGGACAGTACTCATACCTGGAGCCCAAGCCCAAGCCCAGGACTGGCAAAAATAAAAATACAATAATAATAATAATACAATAATAATAATAATAATAATAAAACAAATTAACCAAAAAGCTATTTGGGTTAATTTAAATTTTAGAATTTTATCTGAATCCATAGGAGATAAACCTTCTATACATCAGGTATATTTACCAGAGAAAACTATGCACTTTCCAATGAAAGCTTATTTAAATTTAAGAAGCATGATTTGAAATTACATTAACAGAAACAAAGGCATGGCTCATATGGGAGAGTACTTTGCCTAGCAAGTGGATGGCCCTGATTTCAACTCTCCATATTGTCAAGAATGAATAAGCCAATTATTTCACAATGTCTTTATTACATCTACTTTTTAACTGTATTTTTTAAAATATTTTTATTGTAATTAATAAAAGGGTTACATGACATTTGCCAGATAGAAGGTGCATTAATTCACATACATTGATACCCTTTCACATGTCTTGGTCCCCATTACCCTTCCCCCCACCCCCCATCTTGGTTTTCCCCCTTTCCCTATCCAATTTCAAGTAACCAAATACAAATATATCCAATATATCAGATAACAAAGTGAGATACTGTAACAATATGAGATAACCAAGGGACAGCAAGAGATGAGAGATAACACAGTACATTAAGGACAACAATCATTCATTATATGGCTTTTGTTTCAATATCCTAGAGGTCCATTCAATTAGCTTCATACTATATGGACTTATGTATCAAGGTTTTGCTCTATTGCAAATCTCTGCTAGTAGAGCCCAAGGTTTCTACTGATTATGACAAATGAGGGAAACCATTGAGCCTAAGTTCCTTTGAGTCTGGCTTACTTCACTTAATATGATTTTTTCTAAGTCTTTCCATTTCCTAACAAATGGGGCGATGTCATTCTTTCTGACAGCAGCACAGAATTCCATGGTGTACAAATACCACATCTAGTTGATCCACTCATCAACTGAGGGACATCTAGGTTGGTTCCATATCTTTGCTATGGTGAATAGTGCTGCAATGAACATGGTTGTGCTAGTGAATTTAGTATGCCCTAGTTTCTGGATGGTTGGGTAAATGCCAAGTAGTGGAATTGCTGGGTCATAGGGAAGCTCTATTTAACTGTATTTTCTTAAGTATAATCACTAAGAAGCTCAAGAGGTTTTGATATACATTTTACAATTACTACCTCAGGTTAAGGTATTCCAGAACATTTAGATATTGCTTTCTTATGCTTATTTTATGATTGTCAGCTGCTAAGTCTATCAGAATTTCAAAGGATAAGGTATTCCAATCAGGTAAATATTTGAGGATGAATCATTCAGACAGATACACAGAAAGAATGAGAGGGAGGATGAATGAACCAATAGATAATAGACAGACAGACAAACAGGTGATAGAGAGGCTGGCAGACAGACAGACAACAAATAGGCAGACAGATGTAGTCTGGTAGCCTAGGTTACTCATAGACCACTACTACGACAATAACATGCCACCAAACTTTGGGGAAAAATGACAGCTCCTGGGAAATTTTTATATGTCCTTCCATATGACCCAAGAACCCTATTCATTGCTGGCATATGTGTAGAAGCACATGAGAAAAAGAGAAATGAAGAACAAGCCGTGCTTGCTTTTCAAAGTCACTATAATCGAACGTCAATAGCTCTGATCTGTAATCCTAGCTTCCAGGAGGCAGAAATCTGAAGCTCACAGTTCTGAGCCAGCCCTGGCAGGGAAGTCCATGAGATTCTCATCTCCAATTAACCATCTAAAAACTGGAAGTGGATCTGTTGCTCTAGCCTTGATAAAAAAAAAAAAACCTCAGGAAACAGTGCCCAGGCCCTGAATTCAAGCCCCATGACCAACAAAAATAACAATTATTAGACAAATAAATCTACTAAATATGATTTCAGACATTTGGAATTTTCTGCTAGTATAGATATATCTTCCTGAGCCGTAAAAAGAAGGTCAAACTAAGCATTCTAGTTCTAATGCGATCCAGTTACAGTAAGCAGTAAGCACTTGTTTCTTCGGTGTGTCTTCTGACTGCTCCTCCATATGCCATCCTTTCTCTCTTCTGAGTGAAAGCGTTCTTCTGACTGGGACCTACCTAGGATGCTCACTTCACTGTGGCTACATGCTTTCATTATTGTAAGGGAAAACAGAATAGAGGGATCCTAGAGAAATGTGGAGAAGCACTGAAAGAATGGGAAGGAATAAGGGAGAAGGGGAGAAAGACGAAAGAGGGATGGCTTAGGAAGGGAGAATCCTAAGAAAGGGGTCGCCTAAGATCCAATTTAAAGTAGGCACCTGGACCACTAAAGAGAATTTTCATCACGAAAGCTTCAGCTCAGGGATTATTCCTACCCACAACCTGTTCCTATCATTTTATACCTAGATCTGCTAACATCTAGTTTTCAGTGTCTGAAGTGTGATCTCAGGGTCAGAGCCTCTGGGGTATCTGAGGAGGCACTTTCTAGAAAACACAAAACAGTTCCCCAGTGCAGAAAAAAGGCACAAAGAAGACATCAAAAATAGTATTAGAGAAATGTACACAAAGCATGAAAGCTTTAGATGCTATTCATGTACAGCTCTGTAGACAATGATGCCTAATCTAGCTGAGGAAATAAAATACTTCTGCCATTAAATTATGACATGATATAATTAATATTTTGATAGAGCTAGCACAAAATTTCACTGAAAAGCTAAGTGCTAGCAAGGAAATACGTCTGCTGCTGCCAATAAGCATTTATTTTAAAGCACCAGGACTAGGTTTTCTCAGATATCACTAATTTATTTGCCCCAAGTTTTTGTCTTTTAGATTCAATTAAGAAATATAGAAAGCTTCAATGTTAATTTCTTGATTTTGTAAGATACAGATCAAATTTGTATCTAAGACTCATTTGGATTTTTGCCCAGGTCCTTTTACTACTGTACATTTGGAAAACACACAAAAGAACAAACTAGGAAGAAAAACACCTCAGCTCCCTATCATTAAAATATGAGTCACTGTTATCAGGCAATTATGTATTTTTATAAACTATGATTTTAAAATGTCTTAATATTTTATTGTATTAGTAATAAGAGTACATGTACAGCTCCTTAAGTTTTTTTTCTGTAATAACATCTTTATTTTGTAAGGATGACCATGTCTGATGATTTTATAATAGAAACTTCTAGAAGGGAGTGTGTAGAACCAAAGCCATGTTCCTGTGAATGTGTGCTGTAAATCACTCTCTAAAAAGGGCACGTTGAAATAGAACAAAACCTAGATCCATAAGGCCATATAAGATGACGCTAAATGAAAGGACCTCCAGGATATAGAAACCAAAGCCATAGAATGAGTGATTGTTGTCCTTAATATACTGTGTTATCTCTCATCTCTTTTGCTGTCCCTTGGTTATCTCATATTGTTACAGTATTTCATCTTGTTATCTGATATATAGGATAAATGTGTATTTGGTTATTTGAAATAGGAGAGGGAAGGGGGGAAAACAAGATGAGGGGTGGGGGTGGGAGGAGGGAAATGGGGACCAAGACATGAGAAAGGGTATCAATGTATGTGAAGTAATGCACCTTCCAGCTGGTGAATATCATGTAACCCTTCTATTAATTACAATAAAAATATATTGGAAGGGGGGCGTGTTGGTTTACAGTTACTGGCAACACAGGCATGCTCTTCTTAAACACATTCCAAGTACAACTTCTTGTATGCTTATCTCTGCGGTGGCTCCAAACTAAATCTATTCACATCTACCCCACAGAATCATGAACGAAGGACTCAGTGCTGTCAGCCTCCATGACTGCACTGGAGATGCCATTTCTCCCCAAGCCAAACAAAACTGCTTGCTGTCGAATTCACATTCACCTCAGACTCCTAAGGACGTCTCCGGGGAGACTCCACCTGTGCCCCCAAGAGCCCGTTTCCTGACATCTCACATGAGTCACTGCTCTGTACCCTCAGCACCCTTTTTCAGTAAGACCTGAGCTGCTGCTGTCCACCACCCCTGCATGCCCTGCTGTCCACCTGCCTCTTGGCCTTGTCGCCTGTCCACCGTTGATTGTTTTCCACTAACCAGTTCTCTCTCACTTCAAAACATGGAGCTCAAGACATTCGCAGTGCTCCACCTCCCCCCACCAGCACTGAGACTCCTGGGATGTCTGGCTGAAGACTCTTCCTGACTCTGTCTCCATCATAAAGGCACCTGACCTTTCTGATCGCAGCTAACGCCACCTCTTCACAGCACACATTACCAAGGGCCAGTGGTGTAATCGTCTTATATTTTAGCAGAAAACTCCAAGAATTCACAGAAATAATAATGATCCACTGATTCTCTAGGCTCTGAGCAGCATTTCAGGCCAGTCCAGGACAGAGGAATGACGAATGTCCATCTGTCTGTGCCCGATGACTCTCTCCACAAGGCTGCCCTCGCCCACTTTCCTCTTGGATCTGGACTATAACAGCAATACTCCTTGGCTGGCGGACATCTAGTAAAGACAGAAGATGCACAAACCACATAAACTATACTTTGCGTATTACACCACCACAGTTGATTCCCCCTGGCAGGGCAGAAGGGGAGACTTCAGTCCCAGACCCGTGGGTTGTCATTTTCACACCTTCCTGTCCGAGGCTCCTGTCCTAACCTCATAGCATATGGCTTTCCATTGTCTATGAACCCCTCAGGTTCAGCATGCTGAAGAGCAAGCACCCTCTCCCTACCCCAGAATCCCCAGCAACTTCCTTTTGCCCATGAGAATGCACTCAGAATGCAGTGGGCCCGCGTGCCATCTGCATGCACAGCTCAGGGATCCTGGAACACAGAGGCAGCAGCACATGCCAGCTTTTCCATATAAATTCTCAAGACTCCATCTTTCATAACTGTAGGAAGTTCAGTCCCCTCCCTCTATGGCCCAGCCCTTCCTCGACTGAGAGTTCTAGAACCCCCAGAGGGACTTCCCAGGAAGCAGAGAAGCAAGGTTCTATTGTCATCCACCTGTCCTCTGTGACAATCATGCTCAGCGACAAGCCCCCAAAGCTGAAGGTCAGGTCCCTGGTGACTGGACAAGGCCTCACAGCTCTGCCAGCAAACCTCTGGCAACACAGAGCGTTCAGCAGGACAGTGCCTGCCTGAGAGGACAAAGCGGAAATCAGCATCTCCCAGAGTTGAATCCAGTACCCACTCTCATGACTGTTCCCTGGGGTAGAACGAGTTCGAAATTCTAAGCACATCTTTCCACAGAAAAATGGTATAATTTCTACCCTCCCTTCCTAGAGAGACTGTTTCCTAATCCAGGCTGGGGAGGCCAATCCTCGCTGTGCACTGAAGTTCTGGCACTCTTTTGGTAGCAGGGTTTGTATTCAGGGCTTTGCACTTGCAAGGTCTACCACTTGAGCCATATCACAGCCCTTTTTCCACTTAGTCTGTGTTTCAGAGATGACTGCACCTTCGCTTAAGTCCAGCCTCCGGTCACACTCCTGCTCCACCCAGCCAGCCTCTTGCAGAGCTGGGATGATAAATCTGAGGTGGCTCTGACTTTTTGGCCCAGGCTGTCCTCAATCCATGGTCCTTCCAGCTTCAGGCTCACGGGTAACTGGAAT
This sequence comes from Megascapheus bottae, assembly GCF_031878675.1. NCBI lineage: Eukaryota > Metazoa > Chordata > Mammalia > Rodentia > Geomyidae > Megascapheus > Megascapheus bottae. The sequence continues at coordinate 2,500,513 of NC_143516.1, read as the reverse complement.
GACAAACACGATCCTCTTACGGAAGCGCTGCTCAAAAGCTGGTGAGTGATGGCCGTCTCGGTAAGGTTTGTAAAGATCTCTCCAAAAATCCCTTACCCAGAGACTCCTTTCCTAAATCGCCGCCGCGCTGCCTGAGATGTGCCTCTCTGTGTGTGTTAACCCTTTTTGATAACAGGGATACAACTTGGTAGCTGAACAGCAATTGTTGTCTTGCTGTGTCCTAAAGCCAGGCACTACCCACAGATACTTCCTGCAGGGGGGCTGACGCCGGGAACTGCTGCCCGTGGCATCCATTTTGTTTGTCCTTTGTGGCATGTTGCTTTTCCTGAAGCCCCTCCTCCTCGCTCACTCAGAGGCTGGAGGTGAATAGCTTCCTTCCATGCAGTATTTTCTGGTGAGGGGACAGCAGGGGCTGGCGGAAAGGCACGGCCGGCTGGCTCTGTCACTTCCATTCCAAGCCAACAGGATGAATAAGGTTCCACTGTGCTGTCTTCCTCCAGGCCCTTCCGCTGCCCCCCCCCCCCGTCCCCCGCCTCGGGGGCAGCAGGTGCACAGGGAGGAATGCGGGTTGCAGCCAGGCAGTGTGGATAGGCAGGGGCAGATCAGAAGGCAGCGCGTGACCGGCCGCTGAAGACCTCCGGACCAGTTCCCCCTGTACACCACTCCCCTGACCACACACATCCCAAATGCTCACTTCAGAACGAAGAGGTCTGGCCGGTACAGCACTGCCCAGCTGTGACGCCGCCTGCTGGTCTCCACATCCGGCTTCCAGAGAAGTCAGCTTGGCACTCGGTTGAATGCAACATGAATCCACAGAAGGTCTCTGTGCAAGTTTTCAAAGGACAAGGCCTGGCTGAGAGGCCCCTGCCAGTGTGCAGCCACAGAAAGTTTGCCATTGGAGATGCCCAGCGACCAAGGCTGGTATCTGATACTCTCAGCACTTCCTAGAATCCCCTAGGGAGCCAAGCGTGATAACGCAGACTGCCCTGACACCTTGTGGCTTCTAGAGGAAGCTCTCCAGGCTCAGAACCTCATCTGAGAGACTGTGGCGGGCCTCCAGAGCGGTTGTGAACAGATAAGATTCACTGAAGGAAGGGTGTCCCTGATCCATGCCTCTAGGCTCCACTGAACCCGTGTGCAGCTCAGAAAACTCAATCAGCACGCTTTGATCATCGAAGCCACTGACTCACAAATCCTGCCAGTATAGTTCAACAAGTGTTGACTTTCTGTTGTACACGCAACACCATAAGTAAAAAATTCTTCATGCTTTTTGTTATAAATGCCAGCCTCACTTAACCACCGACATACCTTGTTTCATACAAGAAACAACAAAACGACCCCTAAATTCTAGACTCTTCCAGAATCTTCTGTAAATCGAATCATGTAATATTTTCTCCTTGTTTCCTGACTTTTTTCAGCCACCAATATTTTGCGATCTATCCACACAACTGTATGCATGTATCAGTAACGTAAGATTTGGGTGGCTGCGTAGTATTCTACTGCATCTCTAGCTTACCACATATTCATCATCTCAGGGGCTTTGGTCCTGTGTTCTGGCTGATAGGACTAACGGACCACTTTGCCGTTTCCCAGGGGTCTCAGAGGACACATGCGCAGGTTCATAGTTGACAAAGCGTCATCGATGGACATGTTGAGATGGTTCTGTGCATACCCTCCACATCTCTTTTGCACTGCCCAGAAAAGGCTCAGCAAGGCTGCCTCTTCCTCACCAACCCCTCACTCCCTGGCTTAGGGAAGCCCCACGTGTGGCCCCACTATTCCTCCTCTGCAATGTCTGGCAGTAGTTTTGTCACTCTTTATGCCAAGGTTTTAAAGCAGAGGTGAAAGGCAATCCCAGGCAATCCATAGAATGATGGGAGTAGAAATTCCCAGCTCTCTCCCACTATTCCGTGGTGCTAGGAACTCTAACATATCAGGGTAAGTAAAAAAAACATAAATTTTGCTGAGGCAAGTCTGATGCTGAAGCACTAGCAGGGCTGCATATGTCCCAAGGCACAGGGAAAGAACTGTGGTTTCCTGTCCTTCTTGTAGTTTCTGTTAGCATTCCCTGACCTCTAGCCACACTGCATATAAAAACAGATTCCCACCTGACCCCCCGACTTCAGAATAGGGAAACTTGAAGCCAAACAGATCTCAATGAAATTCTCATCTGGAAATCAGATAAACAGATTCTGTTGCCTTGGAATAGAAATAGAGAAATTGTAGTATTCGGTATCCTAGGAGCTAGGTACAATGGCTCATGTCTATAATTCTAGCTGCTTGGAAGGCAAAAATCTGGAGGATTAAACTCCAAAATAAGCCCAAGCAAAATCTGAGTGAGACTTCATTTCAACTAATGAAAATCTAAGTATATTAGCACACAGCAGTCATCCCAGCTAAATCAGAAGTGCAAAAGAGGTGATCATAATCCCGTAAACCTGAATACAAATGCTGCACTCCGCTTAGAACTATAACTAAAATACAAAGTCTGGCCAGAAGAATGCCTCAATGGTAAAGTGCCCTAGCAAGTATGAGTCTCTTAGTTCAAATCTCAGTACCACAAGAAAGTACTTAGAACACAGAGACACAGGAGATGCACAAAGCACACAATATAGCACCTGTCCTTCCAACCATGTGCTCAGTACTTTTGAGGTAAGTAGGGGTAGTTATAAACAGCCTGGAGGATGTTTAAATCAGAGACATTGATCCACATGCTATGCTTCATTTATACACGAGACTTAAATCCATTTAAATAAAAGAACACTACTTTTCAAAAGGATGCAACTGCTTAAGGGAAAACTTCTATAATCTCCTGTAGTGGTCATTCAATTGCACCTATAGGTATTCTATTTTTTATGTCCTTTATTCTACTTCATTCCCTGGAGTTTTCTCTATCATCCACTCTATCCATTGGGATACCCCAGTAGTCAGACACAAATGCACCCCACACAGTACTGAATGAAAAGTGAGAGCTGAGGTGAATATATCTCTTTCACTATAAAGAGTTCTTTATGTCTTCAAGGAAACTGTCTCCACAGACAGTGTTGAGTGAAAAATGGTAAGTGTATGTGGAATGCAAAATGGAAAACACCTTCAGCTCTTTCAAATGACAAGGCAAGAAAATAAAAACCACAGCACAGGGTGGAGTGGGGGTGAGGAGATGACAGATCGACAGGAGCCCCAAAGTCAGTGAGGCAGCAACTGCCAACCTGCTCCCAGCAGGCACGGTCCCCAGGAGCAGAGCAGCCCGACCCTGGCTGAGCAGGGGCTGCTTGGCCTCCTGCATCTGTCGAGGTCTCCCTCTCTCCCCTCCCTAGGGCCTGGGACATGATCCTGAGAAAAGGGTCACCAAGGCTGTTCCCTGAAAATACAGCTAACTCCCAACACACTAGATGTCCACAGTACCTACAACTCCAGAACTAAGCTCAAAACGGTTAGACTTTTGTGAGAGTCAAGTTACCTCCCAAGATTTTTTTTTTTTGCCAGTCCTGGGCCTTGAACTCAGGGCCTGAGCACTGTCCTTGGACTTTCTCAAGGTTAGAGCTCTACCACTTGAGCCTCAGCACCACTTCCGGCTTTTTCTATGTATATGTGGTACCAAGAAATGGAACCTGGGTCTTCAGGCATGCTAGGCAAGCACTCTACCACTAGGCCAAACTCCCGGTTCTCCCACGATTTTTCAGTAGCACGGGGTGGTTTTGAGTCAGTTTCTCTAGAGACGAAGTATATGAGCAGTCACCAGCACAGACTCATGACTGGAAATCAGACTGAAGGACGGCTCTGCACTCCTGTCCAGGATGCAGAAAGCAGCAAGAGTGTCCCTCCAGTACAGCCAAGGGGCCATGCCGCAGCATGAAAACCACTAGAGAGCTGAGCGGGCAGAGGTGGGGCAGTCCCTCTGCTGGGACCTGGGTTGCAAACTCCTGGTCTCAAACTGTGGGAGAACTAACTTCTGTTGTGCATGGCAGGGCACTACAGGGGCGAATGTGCTCTCTTTTGGAGAGACACTCAGAGCAGGGTATCTCCATGCCCTGTCCCCTTGCAGTCGGATGTGGCACTTGACTCTGAAACTTCCAGTGAGGTGTGGGAACTGGGAGAGGAGAATGCTGGCCTCCCATGTCAGCCTCCATCTGTCCACACACCCTGTGTGTCCAGTTCTTGGTCAACTCTGTTAGAGCCTATGGAAGGTTTATATAAAAACTTCCTCCTTACAAAAGAGAAAAACCTTCTGCTACTGAAGAGGAAAGGAAGAGTTTTCCTTCCTTTCCTGGTAGAAGGCCTGCACTGTATTGCCTTAGGTCTCAAGAAGCCAATCTCATACCATTGCCCTGGCAGAGTGTTCTGAGGAAGCCGAAATCTGGTGACTAAGCAGGGCACTGCAAACTCCTCCAGCACATCAGCCAGCACCATGACACAGGGCACATCCAAGGGCTTGGCTCCTGCTGATACCGTGAACGGAAGGAAATCCAGCTGGGCTCCTGACGCCATGTCCCACACCAAGATCACATTTAAAACACCACGTTCATTGCTGCCATTTTGTGCTGGTCCACAACTGGTGTGCAGCATTCGCTAAGAAACGCCTACACACAAACATTAACATATCACCTTCAAAGAGCTCAACGTGACAAGTAAAACCCTGACAACTAAAAGAGATACACGATGTGCTTAGCAATAATAAGGTTAATGACTACAGAAGAGCCTTGTCAGAAAGAGCGCAGAAGGATAACAACAACCTGGCAGCCAGACACCGGTGGTTCATGCCTGTGATCCTAGCTACCCAGAGGTTGAGACCTGAAGATTGTGGTTCAAAACCAGCCCAGGTATGAAGTCCATGAGACTTTTATCTCCAATTAACCACCCGAAAACTGGAAATGGCACTGTGGCTCGAAGTAGTAGAGCACTAGCTTTGAGCTGAAGAACTCAGAGACAGTGTTCAGGCCCAGAGTTCAAGCCCACAACTGACAAATGGATATACATATATATATATATATGTATATATATATATATATCCTGACTATAATGCCCTCTGTTCAACTAATTTCCACCATTGCCACCACTCTGTCTCCCACAGAAACATACACTACTTCACTGAGTGAACATTGAGAATTCTCTTTGTGCTTTTCTTCTCCTGGCCCCTTCAGATAAAAGGCACATCCCACTTTAACTCAGAAGTGTCAAGATACTTGTGAGAGTCCATCTTTACCGTCAGCTTAGTTGGGTTGAGAGGTGTGGTCCTGGGGTGTTTGGGGAGTGGAGAGTCTGCCTGGAATGTGGCAGTGCAGTCCTACAAGCTGGGGACCCCACTGGAATGGAGGGGAAGTGAAGGCCCCCACATGCAGACAGTCCATCCCCCCACCTCCTAGCTGCAGTGAGGCGCTCAGTCCCCGCCACCACAGACCCCACCACTGGCCTGCCTCACTCCATCGCGAAGCTACAGTCTCTTCAACTACGAGCCCATCTTCTCTCTCTCACACTGACTTCCTCAGTATATGCCACAGCAGTGAAAACTAACAAACCAGCCTTCACAAAAAGATTCATTCTGCCCTACATTCTCCACGGCTGCACATCCACTGCTGTTCACATGGTGGGCATCAGAAAATGGCCTGGAGTTGATTGAAACTGTTCTATCACATATTGCTTCTTTAATTTTCAGTTCAGAATGTTTCCAACCTTATTCTTAGTTTCATAACTGCTAAATCACAATTTGTGATTCATTCACAAGCTGAAGTAATTTAAGAAATTCTGATGTGAGTTTTTTTAATTAGGCAATACTATCCATTTTATTACTAAGTCAAAAGTTCAACTAAGATTTAGTAGAAAATGACAGTTCCTTCATTTCAATATGGTTTATTCAATTAAGATGTTTTGCCTGAAGAACTAGCAATTATATTGTATTAGAGAAAAAGAAACTAATCACCATTTTTAGACAATCTTACATGTCTTAGATTTAAAAAAAAACTGCTGATATGTCACAGAATATTTTTCCAATTTAGTTTGATACAAGTGAGAAGAGGATTTGAAGGATGCTACTGTAGTAAATGACAACACACTTGATAAAGATCTACTTCATTCATTCATCATACACTTCCTAAATGCTACCTTCTCGTCCTCCAAAGCATGAGAAGTACAAAATGAAGAGCACCATGCTCTTAAGGAATGCATGTTCTAGTAGTGTTAAAAAAAAAACCTAGAAAATAATCACAGAAGCTCACGTCCACCCTTGGGGCCAGCAATGGGCTCAACTGGGGCCAAGCCCTACCTCCTCCTGTCGGCTGTCGTAAGGAGCAGGGATCTACGCCACAGGTACTGAGGCACATTCACCTGACTTCATTAAAACACAAGAGACAAAATCGCCTAAGTGTTGGTGTGTGACTTAATGTTTCAATAAATGTTTAATAGCTAATTAACCAATGCATCACTTCATATACTGTGGGCAGATACAAGCCAGTAGTGCCTTAGCTTTTTAAATACACAAATGTTTGGAGATATCTAAAGTAAGACAATAATGGCGCACTGGCTCCTCCCTCTCCCTCTCCCTCTCCGTCTCTGTCTCTGTCTCTCTCTGTCTCTCTCTCTCTCTGCCATTTCTTTTTCTTTTTATCTGTGTGTGCACACATATGTCCCAGAGTTTTTGTGCTAAGCCTCGCTAGCACTCTACCACTTGAGCCACTGCTCCACTTCAGATTTTTTGGTACTTCAGTGGAGATAAATGTTCCATGACCTTTCCTGCCTGGGCTGGCTTTGAACCAGAATCCTCAGATCACAGCTTTCTGAGGAGCTGGGATTACAGGCAAAGCCTCCAGAACCCAGTCATATTCCTTAACTTTAACTTCTTAACAGACAGATACAGGAGGTCAGGGTTAAAGCCCAGCCCCAAGTCTTCACAGCTTCCCGTACTTTTCCTAAGACCGCTGTAAAATCTGACCCCCACTTTACCATCTCCTTTACATTCTATTTCCATATTTGACACTCACTGTTCCCTTTTCTTAGTTTCTCCAAGAGGAGACCAAGAGCTCACACACTTTCTGGTGTTGAAACTCCTGTCTCTGTTTAGAACGCATTCATATACCTGTGTACTAGAATTTCACTTGAGCTATTTTTTAACAGAGAGCAGCATTTCTCATCTGTCTTCCCCATTTCAAGTTCTTCTCCCAGCAGAGGAGCACAAGCCACGGGCCACGGCTAGAGTGACTGGCTCAAGATACAGTGGTGTCGTGGAGGCAGAAGGATGCTCCTTTTCCCTTGTGCGCAGGTGAGTGGTTGGTCTACACTGTCTCGTTAAATGCAGCAAGAACACCTTTGCTGAGAAGTTCATGTGAGTCATTTATGCAGATTTCTAAGCATCAATCCTTTCTAATATCATCCCGCTTTGGGGATGTGCAATCAGCAGTGAAGTGGGAGTCCTGTGTGCCCAGGAAGCCTGGAAATGGGTGGCTGCCACTCTAGGTGCCCAGGACAGACATGGATCTGCAGTGCCCCCTCACAAAGACAAGATCGACTACTGAACCATACCGTGTGGCTGCTGGCCTGCAGCTTTCTTCAAGCACAGATTCAGCTGATTTGTAAGTCAGGGCTTCACATGTTCATGACATGTGCAAACACAGGACAGACTCCAAAGTTCAGATGAACAATCCTCTCAGGTTCTCTACCCATGCATGTGACCACAAACAGAAAGAAAGGTATTTGAGCTGCTGTAGTCATGCAGGTGTTCAGAACAGTGTTTAAAGAGGCAATTCTTTCTCCAAAAAGACAATTCTATTCCTTGGTGGAAGTTAAAGAATCTCTTAGAGTGGTTTGGGAAAAGGGAAAAAACCTCCCAAGAAGAATATGCCTCTCAAGGAGTTCCAGACCCTCTGAGGTGCAAATGGCACACAGAGGCAGGGAAAAATGTGGTCCCGGGCTCCCTCCACCTGCAGAGGCAGAAGTGGAACCCAACGTGAGAGTGCTCCTTCCAGAGTGTGAAAGCAGGCTCCATCCATGGCTCCAGCTAGCACTGCACTGGGGCTCCCTGGGGGGCACTGCACTCAGGTGGGCCACTGCAGTTAGTGACATCTCCAAAACAGATGTCCCCTCACGTTTGTTATCGTCAGCCGCCACAACTGCCACCACCCCTTTGAAGCTGGGAAACTGGAGGAAGGCAGGCTCTAGAACAGGAGGAAAGTTCCACCGTGAGGCCTCCGGGGACAAAAGCCCTGTCAGGACCGGGCAGAGCAGGAGAGGTCACGTGTTAGCCTGTGATTTGATGATGTGACAGTGACAGCACAGATCTACACTGAGAGGACATGAAAAGGCTCCGAGCTTTCCACATGGGAAAGACCACGATGGGAAAAAAACCTGCATATCCAAACGCAGAGTGCCATTCCAGCAGAGAACAAACTCAGGCTCTACTCCTGAAACAATTAGCACGAACATCCATCTATTTCACAAACCCATAAACCAACTTTATGCGTGCAAAATCCTTGATATTGGACAAATCAATGCAGGTCAGTTTCACTTTACTACCTAAAAGAGAATTTTATCACTTCCAGCAAAAACTGTGAGTTAAATGGGTATTGAAATTACAGAACAGTGCATAGCCAAGCACTGGCTAGAATGGAGGGAGTATTTGAGTTACATTTCATGGAATGAAAGGATCTGTAATATGAAAGACAAGGAAGCCAATAATTACCCTGAATAGACCTTCAATATGCAATTATGTCTAAGGTCCTTTTCACTTTTGTAAAGTCCAGGACTATTTTTTAAAGAGGAGACTATAAAAATTAGAATAAAAATTAAAATCAAAGATGGTTTTCTTGACTAAAAATGAAGCACCTGAATTCATGTAGTCCAGGACTATTTTTTTAAGAGAAGACTCTAAAAATTAGAATAAAAATTAAAATCAAAGATGATTTTCTTGATGAAAAATGAAGCATCTGAATTCATGTGTTAAAAAATCCTTATTCTGCCTCTGCACAAGAGTAGAGTAGATTACAGCACTGTAATCTAGAGGGTTAATTCCATCTGTCAACTTAACTGGTCCAGGCGAAGCCCAGCTGCTGGGTTAGGTAGCATCAACTAAGGTCTGTGAGGGTATCACCAGTGACAACTAACAACAGAGATGGTGAACTGCCTTCCCTGATGTTGGCAGACACTGGGCAAGCCACTGAGGCCCAAAGAGAACAAAACACGGGGCATACCTGCCTATTCATTTCCACTGTCTTCGATGCTGCTGAATCACAGGCATTCAGAGTGCTACTCTAACCTCTGCTATCGGTTCCTGGCCTTTGTAACTTCAGTACACAGATCTTTGCTGGTCAAGCTGCACACTGGAGACTATGTAATTTTTCAACCTGTGTAACTGCATAAAATAAGCTTTGTAAATAAATCTATTTTGAGATAGGGAGAGACAGACAGAGAGAGATGGCAGATCTACTGGTCCTATTTCTCTGGAGAGCCCTGGCCTATCCCACCTGGTCCATAACCACCCCTTCCTGTTCTCTGGTATAACTGGAGTTGAACATTAGAGCTTCATTCCTGGGTTAAGTTATCACTGTCCTTTCTTTCACTTAGTCACAGGCACACATATTTCTCATGGTGCTACTGTCCAGTGGCTGCTGTAACAAGTACACATTGTGTAACCTTAATCTCAAAATACTGTGTTATGCTCACAGAGCACTAGAGACCAGAAGCGTGAGATAATATGCACAGAAGTGATAGGTCACATGTCCGCAGGTCACAGAAATGAGAGATCACATGTCAGCAGGTCAGAGAAGTACGAGATCACATGTCAGCAGGACACAGAAGTGTGAGGTCACATGTCAGCAGGTCAGAGAACTATGAGATGACATAGCTGTTGGACACAGAAGTGTGAGGTCACATGCCAGCTGGACACAGTCCAATCTGATGGTGGTAGGAAGTAAGGGTCTCTGACAGGGCATTCCTTCTATTTGGGCATTGGTGAACTGCCCAACATCTAGAAGACTTCTGCCTCACCAAGTTCACAGACTCAAGCAATCATTTCCACTGGAAACACCCTTGCAGACATATGAAAAAAGGACACCTGGTTTTGCTACTGTCCAACATCTGGCTTGGGCAAGCTAACTCCATTCTTTCTATTGTGTTTTCCTACACTCGTCTTGGGGTCCAGATGGTCCATTTTATAAGGATACCAGGCATAGTGGACAGGGCCACCCAAATGGCCTATCTTCACTTGCTCATTTGCTAAGATGCTTTCCCAAAAACCTTGGAGACAGAGGTTACAGCCTTCCAATTTTCTGCAGTGGACACAAAACAATCCATCCAAGTCTCTAAGACACATCCATGACTCCTACAGCCCCTTCCTCCAGGGGCTTCATCACTTCCAGGGGACAGGGCACATAAAGAGCAAAGGGCTTTGTCTCTAGCAACATAAACAAAAGGGATGGACTTCATGCCACCCCTCCCCTAGGAGAGAGATGATGGTTCTTCTCAGACCACTTTTTTCAAGGTGAAGCCTATGTAATGTTGCAAAAAGAAGGGAAGAGTATTCAACTGGACAATCTTCCCAGGCAAAATTCAAGATCACTACTTGGGACAGCAAGAAATGCGCGTTTATGACAAGTGGAAAGAGCCAGGAAGCACAAGGAACCAAAAGATTAGCACATTAACAAGAATGACATCCACTGAGATCTATCAGAGAATGAAAGACTAAAGATAAAGAATAGAGAAGGCAATCAATGTGCTAAAGCATAGAAAAGTTCCAAGTTGGTGCCTCCAGAGACCTGGAGTTCACACCAAGTTAAGTGGGTACAGAAAGCTCATTAATGCATCTTCAAGTTCTTGCAAATAAGGGCAGACTCTGAGATCAAGACTCTGAGATGTCAGAGCTACCATTAGCCACAGGAAATCATTAAACAGTGTGCAAATTAGGTAGTGAGCAGCAGTAACACACACCACTAAAACCAACAGCTGTTTCTTCTCCTAGCAGCCATGCTTCCTTATACAGTCCTATGTCTTTAGAACACAGGGAAACAAGTCAATGTCCTGCCTCTTGCAAGAACCAACAACAACATACACAGTCATATTCACAGCACAATCTGGAATGCTTTCGTATAATAACAGCTGGGTAGATAAAAGATAGAAAAATAACAATGAAAGCTCAGATTTTTAAAGAAATATATAATAATTATTCTTGACTTAGTGGCAAATTATGCTTTATGATTATGATGAAACCTTATGAAATGTGCAATAATATTTCCAGATTCCATACACTGTTAAACATCAGTTAAAATGTTTTGGTGCTAACACACTTCTGAACTGCCACTACTATTTCTTCATCTTTAAATGTTTTCTCAAACCTTCCTACATCTTCTGGTCTTATTACATTCCCTACAACAGAATAGAAGGGGATTCACAAATTCCTTAAATGCAGACAAGTGCAAATCATAGCAGACATTTCTAAAAAGAAGAAACTTACATTTTGGGAAATATTTCATCCTACCGGTCCTTCTTAAAAACTGACATGTGCTAAGAAAATAGGTTGAACTATAGACAATATCAGTTAATTTCTAATTATCCTCTTAATTTACTTCAAAGTCTTGGACAAATCCTTTAATCCGATTGCTTTTTTATCCTTAATCTGGAAAGTGAGGGATTTGCTTTAGAATCTACAGATGTGTAATGCTAAAAGGGAAGTTAAAATCATCTGGTTTGAGCCAGGTATGGTGGCTCATGCCTGTAACCCTAGCTTCTCAGGAAGCTGAGATCTGAGGATCAAGGTTCAAAGCCAGCCTGCGCATAAAAGGACCTGAGACTCTTATCTCCAATTAACCTCTAGAAAACCGGAAGTGGGACTTGGCTCAAGGGTAGCCCAGTAGCCTTGAGCTGAAGAGCTCAGGGACAGCACCTAGGCTGAGTTCAAGGCCCACAACCCACAAAAAAAAAATCATCTGGCTTGATGGAACACAAAAACACACATGTCATTAATCTGTACATATGTATGAAATGCAACATAAATATGTTCAGTATATGCACATGTAATGTTATAACGAGCTATGCGTTCACTCTTATAAAAGATTATATCACGCATGTGTTTTTAATACATCAGGTTAATAACGCTTCACTACTGAGGAGGAATGACATGGAAGAACATTAACAATGAATCGAGGCTAATTTTTATTAAAGAATATATTAAAATTAAAATGACTGATAGTAGGAATAATACTGTAGATAAGTAATGATGGCTTCTGGGTGTACAGAATTATATTCTTTTTGTATTCTGAGTATTTCTGAAGATTTCTAAGAAGAACTTGTATTACTTGTTTAAAAAGACACACGGGCAATTACGTATTCATTCTAGAGTTTTATTCTTCTCCACCCAAAAAAGTGTTCAAACTCCTATTTTCCAAATTAGGGAGGCGTTAAGAGCATTTACGTAGTAGCTACTTGATTTTTCAAGCTCAGCTTAGGTCGAAGTGGAAACCTCTCACGGGACTGGACGATCTACAAATTTAAAAAATACACGAGAGGCAGGCATCCTTGAGCACTGTCTGAGCTGCTCCAAAACCATCCAACAACGAGGCAAGCGTCCACACAGCGCCGTCAGGGAGCGGGCGGCGAACACTGGTCTAAGCGATGCGCACCGGCCACGACGAGGACATTCATGAGGGCAGCCAGGCCGCCCCCCGCCACCGGAGAGCCTGAACCCCGCCGCGCGCACACGCGGGGAGCGCCGGGCGGCCTCGCCCGCCCAGTGGCCGTGCCTCGGGCTCTCCGGACCCCGGAAGCCGGCGTCGTCCACGCAAGGCCTTCACGGGGAAGCCAGCCACGGCTGCAGAGGCCTAGGCGCATCACCAGGTGGACCATCCCCAGGTGACAGGGATGGAGGAGCCCGAGCGCGCCCCTGCGCAGCCCGCCCGCCCGGCGACCCCACCTGAACCAGGCTGCGCTTCCTCCACCACAGGTCTGCGCCCCAGGAGGCGCCGTGTCACCCAAGCGCGGGGCGGCGGGCGTCGCAGGGCCACGCGCGAGGCGGGCGGGCAGGCGGCAGACCGGGTGTCGACGGGGCAGGCGCACGGCACGCGCCCTGCCGAGGGAGGACGTGGGAGCCCAGCCCACAGGCCCGGTGACCCCGAGGCCGGCAGGGAGGGGCGGGAGGAGGGGAGCCGGCGCAGGGCCCAGCCTGCCCGCGGGTCCTCACCTGACTGCGGAGCCCCCTCCAGGCATCCGCGCCCAGCAGGATGGGGAGGAAGGGCGGAGGACCACCAGCACCCGGGCCGGCCTCGGCCCTGCACGCCAGCCCCGGGCCCGGGCCTCCTCTGGTCACCCTTGAAGGCGGGGCCTCCTGCGTCACTTCCGGAGAGCCTGGGCCTCCTCGGGTCACCCTTGAAGGCGGGGCCTCGTGCGTCACTTCCGGAGAGCCTGGGTCTCATGCCTCACTCCGGGGATCCTCTCACTCCCGGCATCCTCTCCGGAGATCCTCTCTCTCCGGGGATCCCCTCACTCAGGGGATCCTCCCACTCCGCGGATCCTCTCACTCCCGGGATCCTCTCACTGCGGGGATCCTCTCACTCCACGGATCCACTCACTCTCGGGATCCTCTCACTCCCGGGATCCCCTCACTCCGGGGATCCTCTCACTCTGGGGATCTTCTCACTGCGGGGCTCCTCCCACTCCACAGATCCACCAACTCCTGGGATCCTCTCACTCCGGGGATCCTCTCACTCCACGGATCCACTCACTCTCGGGATCCTCTCACTCCCGGGATCCCCTCACTCCGGGGATCCTCTCACTCTGGGGATCTTCTCACTGCGGGGCTCCTCCCACTCCACAGATCCACCAACTCCTGGGATCCTCTCACTCCGGGGATCTTCTCACTCCACGGATCCACTCACTCCCGGGATCCTCTCACTCCCGGGATCCCCTCACTCCCGGGATCCCCTCACTCTGGGGATCCTCTCACTCCGGGGATCTTCTCACTGCGGGGCTCCTCCCACTCCACAGATCCACCAACTCCTGGGATCCTCTCACTCCGGGGATCCTCTCACTCCCGGGATCCCCTCACTACGGGGATCCTCTCACTCCACGGATCCACTCACTCCCGGGATCCTCTCACTCCCGGGATCCGCTCACTCCCGGGATACCCTCACTCCGGGGATCCCCTCACTGCGGGGATCCTCTCACTCCACGGATCCACTCACTCCCGGGATCCTCTCACTCCCGGGATCATCTCACTCCCGGGATCCGCTCACTCCCGGGATCCCCTCACTCCGGGGATCCCCTCACTGCGGGGATCCTCTCACTCCAGGGATCTTCTCACTGCGGGGCTCCTCCCACTCCACAGATCCACTAACTCCTGGGATCCTCTCACTCCGGGGATCCTCTCATTCCCAGGATCCTCCCACTCCGAGGATCCTCTCACTGCGGGGATCCTCCCACTCCCGGGATCCTCTCACTGTGGGGAGCCCCTCACTCCGGGGATCCTCTCACTGTGGGGATCCTCTCACTCCTGGGATCCTCTCACTGCGGGGAGCCCCTCTCCCTGGGGAGCCCCCTCACTCCCGGGATCCTCTCACTCTGGGGATCCTATCACTGCAGGGAGCCCCTCACTCCCGGGATCCTCTCACTCCGGGGATCCTCTCACTGCAGGGATCCTCCCACTCCCGGGATCCTCTCACTGTGGGGAATCCTCTCACTCCCGGGATCCTCTCACTGCGGGAGCCCCTCACTCCCGGGATCCTCTCACTCCCGGGATCCTCTCACTCCCGGGATCCTCTCACTGCGGGGTATCCTCTCACTGTGGGAAATCCTCTCACTCCCGGGATCCTCTCACTGCGGGGAGCCCCTCACTCCCAGGATCACCGGGTTCCGTGCAGAGCACCGACTCAGTGCTGTGACAACCGTAGGGCTATTGAGTTGACAGATATCCACAATAGGGTGACCACATTTTATTAAGTGCATGCGCAGAAGCCTGGCCTGGCAAATCGATTTGATCTGTATTAGAGCAGAACTAAATTGGTATTTCTATTGGTCAAACGCCTTTTTTACAGCGGAAGCCAGCAGGAGCGCCAAGAGCTAGTGCTGTCATGCACATGCACAGAGAAGGGCACTAGTGGTGTGTGGACAGGCCTTTCCCAGCATCCCGAGGGCACAGCCCGGGTGCTGGTCTCAGATAAGCAGACTTCACCAGGCATAGCTCCATCCTGTTTACCCATCAGCATCCAGGCTTCAGTGCGCTGGGTCTGAACCTTCACCGGTTCTGTGTAGTCACTTTCTGGCTATCTTCTGGGTTTTTTGGTTCTTTTAATGTTATATAATCCTCCACAAATTCCAAAAGCTTCCTTGAAATATGTAAAGATGATCACAATAGGTTAGAAAAAAAGTACATTAAAGAGGGGGAAAATGTACAAATAACCATCTATTTTAGGCCACACTTACCCAAAGACAGATGAGACTTCACAAATACCTCCTTCTGTTTGAAGGACATGTTAGTAGAATTTTGACCTTGAGTGTGCACACATAAACCTCAAGCATACTCGTGCCATTGACAAGGCCTTGGACGAAGTCTTTCCATACTCGTGTTTGCAATAGAGTAATTTTTCTTTGGTAGCGACTGCTTAACTGGATCCCCTCCATGGCTGAGTCCACACCCAGTCTAGCACCTTTTCCCCCATGGCTTTCCCTGCCTGTGGTAGAGAAGGTGGACTGTTCTGACCTCCGGACTCTCTTACAGCTAAGGGTCGTCCTGAAACACAGTGCTGGTGAGTGAGACGGCTGGAACGATTGGTTGTCCTTCCGAAATGAACAGAAAAGCTTCCTAGTTGATGCTCTGGCTATCTGTCCTTCACTGACCCCTTCCTTCCCAGAATCCTTGGAACATGGCCTAATAGAAGGCTTGAAGACAGCTACACAGAGACCCCAGCTGGAAAAGAGCCACAGAGGAGGAGGGAAGAGCTCTAGTACAAATGACACCCACAAGCCCCAGCCACGCACACCTTAGGGGCTTCCATGGTGACACAAATTAGCTTCCAGGCACTTAAACCACCATGGTTTTCTAGTTTGATCAAACCATATCAAATCTTGACATTCAAGCCTTGCTACTGAATTTTAGAAGAATAACTATGGGTTGGAGGGGAATTCGTTTCTTGAATTCCCTGCTGATATTGAATATTAAGCTGTTGTCTGATGTATTGTTGGTAAATATCTTTTCTCAGTTGGTTGGCTGTCTTAGTAGCTATATCTTTGTCTGTGCAGAAACTTTCTATTTTTAGGTAGTCCCATTTATTGAGTCTCTCTCCAATCTGTTGTGACCCTGAGACTCTGTTTAAGATATTTCTGCCTGTGCCTATGAGTTCCAGTGTCTCTCCTGCTTGTCTTGTAGAAGTTTCAGTGTTTCGGGTCTGATATTGAGGTCTTTGATCCATTTTGAGTTAGTGTTCATGCATGGCAACAAGCTGGGATCAATTTTTAGAATGGAACTAAAGAAAGACTTATCAGAGGAAATGGTAAAAAAAAAGGCAAAGGAACCTATGAATCATCGTCCATGATCATAAAGGAAATGCAAATAAAAACAACCCTAAGATACCACCTTACTCCAATTGGAACGGCCAAGATTTTGAACTCAGACTACAACAAATGCTGGCAGGGATGTGGAGAAAGAGGAACCCTACTGCACTGCTAGAGGGAATGTAAACTAGTACAACTACTCTGGAAGGCAGTTTGGAGGTTCCTCAAAAAACTAAAAGTAGACCTTCCCTACGATCCAGCCATACCTCTCCTGGGCATCTACCCGGAGCATCGTAACCCAGGATATGATAAGGACACCTCACAGCCATGTTCATCACTGGACTGTTCATAATAGCTAAATGATGGAAACAATTCTACATAGCCAACAGACAAGCTAAAATAATGGGAAGTTGATGGAACTAGAGCAAATCACGTTGAGTGAGATGAGCCAAGATCAAAAGAACAAAAGGTGCATGGTCTCCTTGATATTTGGATATTAATCCAAACAGTACAAGAGCAATGACTCAATACTCGGGTACCCAAGGTCACTGACATGAACTTGGAGATATAAATATAACTACATAGATATATAAGTGCATAATGGGATATATATTTATAGACATATTGATATATAGCTCGATATATATCCATGGCATACAGTCAGCGTGATTTTAATTATGTTCTTAAATTTATGTGCCAATGATTGCATATAGAGATTCCATTCTTGAATACTTGTTTATTTAGCTTGATGTTTGAAATATGATGTAAAATATCAGTATTAATAAAATATTTTAATTAAAAAAACTATGTAAAGGCTGGGAGTTTGGCCAGTGGTAGAGTGCTTGCCTAGCATGCACGAAGACCCAGGTTCGATTCCTCGGTACTACATACATAGAAAAAAGCCGAAAATGGTGCTGAGGCTCAAGTGATAGAGCTCTAGCCTTGAGAAAGCCCAAGGACAGTGCTCAGGCCTTGAGCTCAAGCTCAGGACTGGCAAAAAAAAAACCTATGTAAAGCATAAGCATATTACAGGTAATATATGTCAAATACTTACTTGGTTTTTTCCTTTGTAGGTCATGTGCTTGAACTCATGTCCTGGCTGCTATCCCAGAGCTTTTGTTTCTCAAGGCTAGCACTCTACCACTTAAGCCACAACTCTGCTTCCAGCCTTTCGGTGGTTCACTGGAGATAAGAGCAATGGATTTTCCTGCCTGGGCCAACTTTGAATGTCATTCCTCAGATTTAGCCTTCTTAGTAGCTAGGATTGCAGGCATGAGCCACCAGCACCTGGCCACACTTACTTTTTAGATTAAAATATACATCATATTTTTGAAGATTTAAAAGAGTAAAAAATAATGTAATGGGAGAAAACTATCGACAGCCATCTGCCTCACCACTTTTCTAATTCTTCCTATGAAAATTCTCCCCAACTCTTTAGCTTTGACTAATGAGTTTAGTTCTACATTGCTATTGTGCATATATTTACATTTAGAACTTGTGAGTGTTAACAACACAGAAATCCATTGAGCCTGCTCTAGTTTCCAGTGCTTGAACTTGAGAAGAGCATGGCGTAATAGGGCCTCATCCATAAGAAGCTTACCTCTCCTCCATCCCAGTAGTATTCTTCTTTATGATCGACTTCACATAGCTTTCAATGGCCTACAAAACATTTTAAAATCTTTTAGTCATCTGTCATGGTCTAATACATTCATAGAAATAAGATCGAATCCAAATAGATTACAGTCAGTTGCAACATACTAATTCATACTGGAAGAAGGAAGATGGCTGCCTAGCTCTCTCTGACAAAAAGAGAGAACCAGGGAGTCCCACGAGCCAACTACCTAAAGAAATCCACAACAACAAACTCAAAAAGCAACGGAGAAGGACTCAAACCGGAAAAGAAATCCAGATAAAGCTCTCATCCAACTTTCTCAAAGAATTCCGAACGCGAGGACCCCTCCCCCACCCCTCGCCGCCGGGTCCAACACGCGAAAGCCACTGATAAGCAGCAGCTGGCGCCCGACCAAGCCGCGAAAAGTGGCTTGAGCGGGTGCCGGCTCCACGCTGGGAAAGCGGCTGCGGTCGCTGGCTCTAATCCACGAAAAGCGGCGGCAGTGGAGGGCGCCAGGCTGGGAGCCCAACGGCTGCAGAAACCAGCACAGAACCGGGCCAGCGAACGGCGGAAGCAGCAGAACCCAGACGCGGAACCAGACAGCAAGCAGCGGAACCCAGACACAGAACACAGGCGGTGGCGGAGACCCGAGGGGAGTGAAAGACTCCCCACCACCGTGGAGCACCCGCAGACGGACGCAGAGGCGTGAGTAATACAGCGCGTCCCCATACTAATTCATACTACACATAACAGATACATGCCTGCCATAGAACTACAGTTAAGTCAAATTGTTAGCATATATTTTGGAGGAGTATCTTGAAAGTTGCTGGAAGAACCAGTGCATTGAATTTCTTATCATCCACAAAATCATCACATTCGATAGTGGATGGGTTAGAGATACAGTTATGAGTAACACACCCAATCATTCTGATTTAGTATTCGTTTTTGAATTGACACATGAGCTTACCACGATTCCATCTGTTTCGTGCTGTTTGTAATGCAAGGGTTTGAACACAGTGCTTTGTGCTTGCTCCACAGGAGCTCCGCCACCCGAGCCACCCCTACCATCCTTGAAGCTTTTGGTATTTTTGAAATGTGTGTTCAGGCCAGCCTGGGCCATTGTGCTTCTGTTCGTGCTTCCCAGGTAGCTGCAATGACAGGCATGCACCCTCATGCTCAGCTTTCATTGACTGCCTTTGTCCAGGCTGGCATCAAACCACCATCCCCCAATCTCCTACATCCCAGGAGTTCAGATGTCAGAGGCGAGCTGCCTTGGCTGCTCTGGCTGGTGGCTCCTCTTAGGCTGTTTGGCCAAAGAGCTTTAGTGTCACAGAAAGTTACCATTTTGAAAGAATACCAGACATACTGTCACAGGACTTGTGACACAGGCATGCAGGTCATCTTGAGGAAATATCTCTGTTGGGCCCGGTCACCACCTCTGGGGCCTCACTTGAGGTATTCACATTCCTCGCATACCTCTCTTGAGGTATTTCTGTGTACGTGACTCAACTGAACCCCCTGGCGCGGGTCCTTGGCCCACTTTCTCCCTTTCTTGCACCGATCCTGCCCAGTATTTCAAAACCTGAAAGTTTGCCCTGACCCTTAGTGATAGCACTGTGGCCTTTTTCTATTGGTTCCCTTTCTCTTTCCTACTTCCTCTTTCTCCCACAGTATATAACTAAGTGCCTGACATAATAAACGGAGGTCTGCAGCTCTTTCACGGCTGACACAGCTCCTGGCTCAGTGTGGTTTTTTTCCCCAGTTTCTGGGGCGGGCTGGGCTATCCATACTTGCCATCTCGCTCGGCTTCGTGGGACTTCAGGCTGACCCTGGGTGTCCCTCTCATGCCCGTGTTGCTGCAGAGCAACTACTGATAAGCACTGATTTGTACACACCCAAACTTACATTTGATTTCTTCTCTAGAATGCTATTTGTTGTTTCCAATCTCTCAGCTTCATTCTGAAGGCAAAGTGGTTTTAAAAGTAATAATAGGTCATTGGTTATGAATCTGTGAAGTATGTTGTTCTCAACTAATGAAATGTAAAACAATTATATGAATCGTATCATTAGCATTTGAAGAGTACTTGATAGTGTTCTTTACAGTGAAGAATCGTCCAAGAATGAGCAGAAGGATGAATACTGAAAATGAAAAATCTCTGTCCTTCAGGCAAAGATTGTCTTAGGTAAGGGCTGAGCTTTCAAAATATTAATAAAGCACAGAGAAAGTGCCCAGTAGAAATGCTTTACCCTTTCCAGTGATTGAAAACAGTATAAAAACACAAACACAGGCACACCTTGTTTAACTGCTTGATGCCTTTCCATGCTTCACAGATGTTTTACAATCTCATTTTCTGAAAACCCTGGGCCAAACAAGACTATTGGCAGCATTTTCCCATTTTTCTATAGCTCAGATGAACATGAAGTATTTTAATTAAGATCCATGATTTTAAGTGTAATGTTATTACACATCTAATAGACTATAGTATAAATACAGCTTTTTATGCAACCAGAGATCAAAATATTCACTTCATTGTTCTCTTATCTTTGTTGCAGTGGTCTGGAGTTCAAAAACAAGATTTCCAAAGTATGCCTGCATTACCATGCAACAACCTAGAAATATTACAATACCTGACTACTAAGTACAACATATTCCTTTAATTTCCACTTATAATAATAACAGATTCTATAAGTTGATAAGATTCAGCAATGAATATCAAAGTACAGAAGTAGATTAAGGATAAAATGATATGAAAGGAATGTTAACATTGTCAAGGTGCTACTTTCTCATCGATATATGTATAAACTGCTTGTAGGCATTCTTAAGTGCCAGCAGTATTGTTGATAAAAAGTGAAAACTCAATTAACAATGTGACTGAATATTATAGGAAGTTGTGGATAATGCGAAGAATGTTCAAAGACTTGCTTCCTGGTTATCTAATATACTAAAAAGAATTAGCCATTTCAGCAGTGCGGCCAGACTGCATTTGTAAGAACCAAGCCTAGTGTGGAAGAACTCCTTTATCGAGCTAGAAGTGTGGCCTGGTGATAGAGTGCTCACCTAGCATGCATGAAGCCTGGGGTTTGATTCCTTGGTACCACATACACAGAAAAGGCAAAATTGGTGCTTTGGCTCAAGTGGTAAGCACTAGCCTTGAGAAAGCTCAAGGACAGTGCCCAAGCCCTGAGTTTAAGTCCACACTGGCAGGAAGAATGGGAGGAAGAGGAGGAGAAGGAGGAGGAGGAGGAGGAGGAGGAGGAGGAAGAAGAAGAAGAAGAAGAAGAAGAAGAAGAAGAAGAAGAAGAACAACAACAACAACAACAACAACAACAACAACAACAAGAGGAAGAGGAAGAGGAACTTCTATCTACTTTACAATTTTTATTATTCAGCTTTTAGGAAAAAGTGGGGCTAAGAAAAGCCATATTATCACCTGATATAAAAACTCGTATTGTGTATAAATTCTCCAACTAGAGACCATATTGAAAGAGATTCTATAAAGTCTCTGTTCAGATTCTGCAGGTTTGGACCACAAAAACAGTTCTGGCTTTCTTAGCCTTAGATCTTAGTCAACATATGCCTTTCAGAATGACATATATATGAGGCACATTTCATATATTGCTTTCCCTTTTACAGAATCAAGCAAAATAATGTAAATATTCAAGTAGATAAGTTGCATACCTCAAGGCTTTTAATTCCACTCACAGTGATGTTTGAAATCCCAGTGTGCACCCAAGCTGTTTTAAGTTGCTTACTAAGATCTTGAATTTTATCCCACATATCAAGAATTTCACATCTCCTCTTTTCAACCTTCTCAGTTAGAGTAAGTTGGTCCTCATTACTAATATATTCCTCAGATGCTTCTGGAAAATAGTTTTGAAAGGAAATCATTATTGCATCTACTAAGAGACAGTGTTATATATGAAATAAACTGCAATATAACTCAAACTCAGAGCTTCAGAAAATTAGCTGATCCATACACAAGGGTGGTCCTTCTTAGATCCCTTCATTTAATCACTAACTCTGAATTGGATGTCTAATTTTGCAGACTCTTTGCTAGATGGGGAGGCTGCACAGTACACTACAGTCCCAGGTCTTTTCCAGCGTTTGTCTCCTCACAGAGCAGAAACTCCAAGCTCTGTTGGAAAGTGATGCTGGCAGACAGAGAGCTCTGAGAGTGTGGAGGTGGCCAGGGATGGAAGGATCCTGTCAGCTGCACCTGAAGCTCTTGGGACAGAGGAGGCAGAGAGGAGGGGGGGAGGAGGAGGAGGGGGAGGGGGAGGGTTACACGGTGCAGGGGGGTGGGAGGGTCTAGGGGAGGGACCAGGGCACAGGGCACAGGGCACATCACGGCTCTTACTCATTTCCTCTTTAACAGACTGTAGCATTCGCTGCTCCATCTCTAAATCTTTTTTGAGTCTACAAATGGAAACAACAAACAAACAAACAGTGAAACACCAGGGCGCTGTGGGCGCCTTGTTTCTTCTTTTCAGGCCATAAAGCTATTTCACTGAGAAATGAACACAATCTTACTTTCTAACCCAAGAGAGAATTTGAAGGCTGGACCTATCTTTTGTTTAATATTTTATTTTGCCTTCTTAAGAATATTTTGCTTGCTTCATTATATGCTTTCATCTCCTTTTCTTTTTCAATCTCTGAAAACAATGTATCTCCTGTGAGTGTGACTTGATCCTGGAAAACGATGCTGAGTGTCAGAACTCTTTAGGCATTTGGAGAAGCTGCCGTGGCCACGTGGCTCTCTGCCTATCCACAGGGCTTCACAGAACCACCCAGAAGACCTGAGATTCCTTCCAAGGCCCACCACGGAGGAACCATCCTAGCCACATACCCAGCGGCACATGAAAGAGGTCAGTGGGCGAGAACCAAGCTAATAAAAAATGCTTTTCACCCTGAGCAATGCAGGAGAGATGCTGGTATGTGACTTGTCAACGAGACCAGAGACCCTGTTGAGTAACCACCTCCCCGGCCTCCTGTGCTCACGAGGGCCTCACTTGTCATTGTGCTCCACGGCTGCCCTGGCGGCCTTCGCCAGTGTCCTCAGCTCCTCTCTGACCTTCTCGATGTCCTTGGTTTGCACAGGGCTCTTCTCCAGCACTCTGACTTGGTCCAGAAGCATCTAGGAGAGAGGCAGGCAAAGCCTTCCTGTCATTCCAGCCAGTGCTGGGTGGCTGGTTAACTGTGGGTTCCAGTAACAGGGTGGGGTGGAGGGAGGGAGAAAAGGAGGAAAGACAGAAGAAAAGGAAGGAGGGAGGGAAAGGGAGGGGGGCAGAAAGGAAGGAGGGCAGGATGGAGAGAGGATGAACAGGCTGAAGGGAGAAAGGAGGGAGGCAAGGCAGAGGGGAGAGGAGGAAGTGACAGGAGGAGGAAGGGAGAGGAGGAGGAGGGGAGGGGAGGGAGGAGAGGAGGGGGGAAAGAGGACAGAGGGGATGGAAGGGGGCCTTTGAGGCCACCATTGCTAGTCAAGTTCTTGGCAAAATACCAGTGTCTTCAGACGGAAGTCTCTGAGAGGTGACAGCAGTGGGGTAGCCCTGGCTCTGCGATGGGAGGGGAGGGGAGGACGGGGGAGGCTACGCTGAGTTCTGTGTGCGGAGGGGAGGAGAGTGGAGGCTAAGCTGAGCTCTGTGTGGGGAGGGGAGGACAGGGGAGGGAGGACAGTGGAGGCTAAGCTGAGCTCTGTGTGGGGAGGGGAGGGGAGGACAGGGGAGGCTAAGCTGAGCTCTGTGTGGGGAGGGGAGGGGAGGGGAGGACAGTGGAGGCTAAGCTGAGCTCTGTGTGGGGAGGGGAGGGGAGGGGAGGACAGTGGAGGCTAAGCTGAGCTCTGTGTGGGGAGGGGAGGGGAGGACAGGGGAGGCTAAGCTGAGCTCTGTGTGGGGAGGGGAGGACAGGGGAGGGAGGACAGTGGAGGCTAAGCTGAGCTCTGTGTGGGGAGGGGAGGGGAGGACAGGGGAGGCTAAGCTGAGCTCTGTGTGGGGAGGGGAGGACAGGGGAGGGAGGACAGGGGAGGCTAAGCTGAGCTCTGTGTGGGGAGGGGAGGGAGGACAGGGGAGGGAGGACAGGGGAGGCTAAGCTGAGCTCTGTGTGGGGAGGGGAGGGGAGGGGAGGACAGGGGAGGCTAAGCTGAGCTCTGTGTGGGGAGGGGAGGGGAGGGGAGGGGAGGACAGGGGAGGCTAAGCTGAGCTCTGTGTGGGGAGGGGAGGGGAGGACAGGGGAGGCTAAGCTGAGCTCTGTGTGGGGAGGGGAGGACAGGGGAGGGAGGACAGGGGAGGCTAAGCTGAGCTCTGTGTGGAGAGGGGAGGGAGGACAGGGGAGGGAGGACAGTGGAGGCTAAGCTGAGCTCTGTGTGGGGAGGGGAGGGGAGGACAGGGGAGGCTAAGCTGAGCTCTGTGTGGGGAGGGGAGGGGAGGGAGGACAGGGGAGGCTAAGCTGAGCTCTGTGTGGGGAGGGGAGGGGAGGACAGGGGAGGCTAAGCTGAGCTCTGTGTGGGGAGGGGAGGGGAGGACAGGGGAGGCTAAGCTGAGCTCTGTGTGGGGAGGGGAGGGGAGGAAGGACAGGGGAGGCTAAGCTGAGCTCGGGGTTCTCCCCACGCCCCTGGCCATGAACCTCCCGCCCATCCCGGCTGCCCAGTACCTTGCCCGAGTCCGAGGGCCGGGTGACCAGGAGGATGGCCATGTAGAGCTCGTACTCCTCCTGTGCATGGACAGCGCTGTCAGGGCGTCACACAGAGCCACTGAGGGGCCGAGGACGGATGAGGACGGGATGAGGACGGGAGGACAGGACGAGGACGAGGATGGGGACGAGGACAAGGAGGAGGAGAAGGACGAGGACGAGGATGGATGAGGATGAAGACGAGGATGAGGACGGGATGAGGACTACACGAAGTCTGCACGAGGACTGGACCAGGACGGACCAGGACGGGACGAGACAAGGATGGGACGAGGATGAGGACGGACGAGGACGGGACGACGACGGGACGACGACGGGATGAGGACGAGGATGAGGACGGGAGGAGGACAGGACGAGGACGAGGATGAGGATGGGGACGAGGACAAGGAGGAGGAGGAGGACGAGGACGAGGATGGACGAGGACGGGACAAGGACAGACGAAGACAGGATGAAGACGGGAAGGGACGAGGACGAGAACAAGAGGACGACGAAGGAGGACGCGGCCATGTGGACCCGCGCGACACAATATGGATCCCGGGCGGGAGTGAGACCCCGGGCGGCCTCCGGGACGGGGGAGCGGGGCCAGGGGACAGTAGGACAGCGGGACACCTGGGACAGGGGGGACACAGGGACAGTGGGACAGCGGGGACACCGGGACAGCAGGACACCAGGGACACGGAGACAGCGGGACACCGGGGACACAGGACACGAGGACACCGGGACCCGGGGACACCGGGGACACGGGACACGAGGACGCCGGGACCCGGGCTCTCTCACCTTCACCTCCCTCAGGAGGTCCCCGAAGATGAGCGAGCCGTCACAAAGGTCTCTGAAGACCTCCCCGAAGACCTGCAGCCGCCCCAGCTGCGGAGGCCGGCACGCGCAGAGGCCCTGCAGGGCCTGCAAGGGGCGGCCAGCCAGCGGCGGGGGCGGGGCGAGGGGAGGGGGCGGGGCGAGGGAAGGGGGCGGGGCGAGGGGAGGGGGCGGAGGAGCGGTCAGCCAGCGGCGGGGGCGGGGCGAGGGGAGGGGGCGGGGCGAGGGGAGGGGCGGAGGCAGGGGGCGGAGGAGTGGTCAGCCAGCGGCGGGGGCGGGGCGAGGGGAGGGGGCGGGGCGAGGGGAGGGGCGGAGGCAGGGGGCGGAGGAGTGGTCAGCCAGCGGCGGGGCGGGGCGAAGGGAGGGGCGGTGAGAAGGGAGGGGGCGGAGGAGCGGTCAGCCAGGGGCGGGGGCGGGGCGAAGGGAGGGAAGGCACGTGGTGCGGAGCAGGGCGGTGCCGGGGAGCGGGGCAGCCTGCTGTTCCTGTCCCTCTTGGGGGCCGGAGCAGAGTCCCTGCGGGGCAGAGCCTCCCTCGGGCCTGCTCTTCCTCCATCCGCCCTGGGCCCCAGCCCGGCCTGGCTCTGTCACCAGCAGGCAGCTCCTCGCCCCCAGCCCTGGATGCAGGGCGGGCACAGCGGCCGGCGGCCCAGGGAGGCGCGGCGCCCCCCTTCCGCCCCCCTCCGTCCCCTCCCGTCCCCCCCGCGCCCCCCGCGCCCGGTGCCCCTTGCCTTGTCCAGCTTCGTCTCGAGCTCCCGCGCGGCCCTGCGCCCCCGGAGGTCGGCGCCGCCGAGGTCCTGCGCGGTCTGGACGCCGCGGCGGAAGGCGCGCAGCCGGCGGTAGCGGTCGGTGCGGGTCAGGCCTGCCTGGCGGTGCCGGTCCTCGACGGCGGCCGGCCCACGCCACAGCTCCCGCGCGTCGGGCAGCGCCGTCTCCGCCGCCAGGCCGGGCCGCGGCGCCCACGGGGCGGGGACGTCGTGGGCCTGGACGGCCGGGATGGGGCCGGGCCGCAGCGCCGTGTGCAGGGTGAAGTAGGCCAGGGCGTCGGTCATGCGCTGGGCCGCGCGGCACAGCCGCGCCTGCTCGGCCTCGCGCTCCGCCCCCGGCCCCGGCTCGCTCCGTGGCCGCCACGCATTGTGCCAGTGGCACAGCTGCGGCTCGGGCTTGAAGAGCCGCGCGGGGTTGAGGTGGCCGTCCGTGAGCCGCCGCACGTCCTCCTGGTGCTCCATCTGCAGCCGGTCCAGCAGCCGGGCCACATTGCACATCGTGGGCTGGCGCCGGGCCTCGCAGCGCCGCCACGGCAGGTAGACTGCGGGGCAGAGGGGGGAGACCTGACCACGGCCACAGGACCCGCGGACCACGCGGACCCCACCCACGGACCACGTCCACACCACCCGCGGACCACGCCCACAGGACCCGCGGACCACGGCGACAGGACCCATGGACCACATCCACCCCACCCGCGGAACACCGCCACAGGAGCCACGGACCACGGCCACAGGACCCATAGACCATGTCCACAGGACCCGCCTGACCACGGCCACCTCACCAGCTGAACACAGCCACAGGACACAGGGACCACGCCCACACCACCCGCTGACCACGCCCACAGGGCCCGCTGACCACGGCGACAGGACCCACGGACCACATCCACCCCACCCGCGGAACACCGCCACAGGAGCCACGGACCACGGCCACAGGACCCATGGACCATGTCCACAGGACCCGCTGACCACGGCCACCTCACCAGCTGAACACAGCCACAGGACACAGGGACCACGCCCACACCACCCGCTGACCACGCCCACAGGACCCGCTGACCACGGCGACAGGAGCCACGGACCACGTCCACCCCACCCGCGGAACACCGCCACAGGAGCCACGGACCACGGCCACTGGACCCGTGGACCATGTCCACAGGACCCGCTGACCACGGCCACCTCACCAGCTGAAAACAGCCACAGGACACAGGGACCACGCTCAAAAAATCCGCTGACCACGCCCACACCACCCGCTGACCACGCCCACACCACCTGCTGACCAGGGCCACAGGACCCGCCGGCCACGCCCACAGGACCCGCTGACCACGGCAACAAAACCCACGGACCACGTCCACCCCACCCGCGGACCACGGACACAGGAGCCCCAGACCACGCCCACAGGAGCCGCGGACCATGTCAACAGGACCCGGTGACCACGGCCACCTCACCAGCTGACCACAGCCACAGGACCCGCGGACCACGCCCACAGAACCCGCTGATCACACCCACACCACCTGCTAACCAGGGCCACAGGACCCTCTGACCACGGCCACAGGACCCGCGGACCACGCCCACAAGACCCGCTGACCACGGCCACAGGACCCACGGACCACGTCCACCCCACCCGGGGACCACGCCCACAGGAGCCGTGGACCATGTCCACAGGACCCGCTGACCACGGCCTCCTCACCAGGTGACCACAGCCACAGGACCCGCGGACCATGCCCAAAGAACCTGCTGATCACGCCCACACCACCTGCTGACCAGGGCACGGGACCTGCGGACCACGCTCACAGGACCCAATGACCACGGCAAACAGGACCCGCTGACTACGGCCACAGGACCCACGGACCACGTCCACCGCACCCACGGAACACGGACACAGGACCAGCAGACCACGCCCACAGGACTCGGGTACCATGTCCACAGGACCCGCTGACCATCGCCATCTCACCAGCTGACCACAGCCACAGGACCCGCGGACCACGCCCAGAGAACCCGCTGATCACATCCACACCACCTGCTGACCACGGCGAGAGGACCCTCGGACCGCCCCAGGGGATCACGGACCACTAACTCACTAACCTCCTCCACATCACCTCACTAACCTCCTCCACACCAACTCACTAACCTACACACCACCTCACTAACCTCCTTCACATCACCTCACTAACCTCCTCCACATCACCTCACTAACCTCCTCCACATCACCTCACTAATCTCCTCCACACCACCTCACTAACCTCCACACCACCTCACTAACCTCCTCCACATCACATCACTAACCTCCTCCACACCACCTCACTAACCTCCACACAACCTCACTAACCTCCTCCACATCACCTCACTAACCTCCTCCACATCACCTCACTAACCTCCTCCACATCACCTCACTAACCTCCTCCACACCAGCTCACTAACCTCCTCCACACCACCTCACTAACCTCCACACCACCTCACTAAACTCCGCATCACCTCACTAACCTTCTCCACACCACCTCACTAACCTCCACAACACCTCACTAACCTCCTCCACACCACCTCACTAACCTCCTCCAATCACCTCACTAACCTCCTCCACATCACCTCACTAACCTCCACACCACCTCACTAACCTCCTCCATATCACCTCACTAACCTCCTCCACACCACCTCACTACCCTCCTCCACATCACCTCACTAACCTCCTCCACATCACCTCACTAACCTCCACACCACCTCACTAACCTCCTCCATGTCACCTCACTAACCTCCTCCACATCACCTCACTAACCTCCTCCACATCACCTCACCAACCTCCACACCACCTCACTAACCTCCTCCACACCACCTCACTACCCTCCTCCACATCACCTCACTAACCTCCTCCACATCACCTCACTAACCTCCACACCACCTCACTAACCTCCTCCATATCACCTCACTAACCTCCTCCACACCACCTCACTACCCTCCTCCACATCACCTCACTAACCTCCTCCACATCACCTCACTAACCTCCACACCATCTCACTAACCTCCTCCACACCACCTCACTAACCTCCTCCACATCACCTCACTAACCTCCACAACACCTCACTAACCTCCTCCACACCACCTCACTAACCTCCTCCACATCACCTCACTAACCTCCACACCACCTCACTAACCTCCTCCACATCACCTCACTAACCTCCTCACCACCTCACTACCCTCCTCCACATCACCTCACTAACCTCCTCCACATCACCTAACTAACCTCCACACCACCTCACTAACCTCCTCCACACCACCTCACTAACCTCCTCCACACCACCTCACTAACCTCCTCCACACCACCTCACTAACCTCCTCCACATCACCTCACTAACCTCCACACCACCTCACTAACCTCCTCCACACCACCTCACTAACCTCCTCCACATCACCTCACTAACCTCCTCCACATCACCTCACTAACCTCCTCATCACCTCACTAACCTCCTCCACATCACCTCACTAACCTCCTCCACATCACCTCACTAAACTCCTCCACATCACCACACTAACCTCCTCCACATCACCTCACTAACCTCCTCCACATCACCTCACTAACCTCCTCCACACCACCTCACTAACCTCCACACCACCTCACTAACCTCCTCCACATCACCTCACTAACCTCCTCCACACCACCTCACTAACCTCCACACAACCTCACTAACCTCCTCCACATCACCTCACTAACCTCCTGCACATCACCTCACTAACCTCCTGCACATCTCCTCACTAACCTCCTCCACACCACCTCACTAACCTCCTCCACACCACCTCACTAACCTCCACACCACCTCACTAACCTCCTCCACACCACCTCACTAACCTCCTCCACATCACCTCACTAACCTCCTCCACATCACCTCACTAACCTCCACACCACCTCACTAACCTCCTCCACACCACCTCACTAACCTCCACACCACCTCACTAACCTCCTCCACATCACCTCACTAACCTCCACACCACCTCACTAACCTCCTCCATATCACCTCACTAACCTCCTCCACACCACCTCACTACCCTCCTCCACATCACCTCACTAACCTCCTCCACACCACCTCACTAACCTCCACACCACCTCACTAACCTCCTCCACATCACCTCACTAATCTCCACACCACCTCACTAACCTCCTCCATATCACCTCACTAACCTCCTCCACACCACCTCACTACCCTCCTCCACATCACCTCACTAACCTCCTCCACATCACCTCACTAACCTCCACACCACCTCACTAACCTCCTCCACACCACCTCACTAACCTCCTCCACACCACCTCACTAACCTCCTCCACATCACCTCACTAACCTCCACACCACCTCACTAACCTCTTCCTCATCACCTCACTAACCTCCTCCACATCACCTCACTAACCTCCTCCACACCACCTCACTAACCTCCTCCACACCACCTCACTAACCTCCTCCACACCACCTCACTAACCTCCTCCACTCCACCTCACTAACCTCCTCCACACCACCTCACTAACCTCCTCTACATCACCTCACTAATCTCCTCCACACCACCTCACTAACCTCCGCAACACTTCACTAACCTCCTCCACATCACCTCAAAAACCTCCTCCACACCACCTCACTAACCTCCACACCACCTCACTAACCTCCTCCACATCACCTCACTAACCTCCTCCACATCACCTCACTAACCTCCTCCACATCACCTCACTAACCTTCTCCACACCACCTCACTAACCTCCACACCACCTCACTAACCTCCACACCACTTCACTAACCTCCTCCACATCACCTCACTAACCTACTCCACACCACCTCACTAAACTCCACACCACCTCACTAACCTCCTCCACATCACCTCACTAACCTCCTGCACATCACCTCACTAACCTCCTCCACATCACCTCACTAACCTCCACACCACCTCACTAACCTCTTCCACATCACCTCACTAACCTCCTCCACATCACCTCACTAACCTCCTCCACATCACCTCACTAACCTCCTCCACACCACCTCACTAACCTCCTCCACACCACCTCACTAACCTCCTCCACTCCACCTCACTAACCTCCTCCACACCACCTCACTAACCTCCTCCACATCACCTCACTAACCTCCTCCACACCACCTCACTAACCTCCTCCACACCACCTCACTAACCTCCTCCACATCACCTCACTAACCTCCTCCACACCACCTCACTAACCTCCACACCACTTCACTAACCTGCTCCACATCACCTCACTAACCTCCTCCACACCACCTCACTAACCTCCACACCACCTCACTAACCTCCTCCACATCACCTCACTAACCTCCTCCACACCACCTCACTAACCTCCACACCACCTCACTAACCTCCTCCACATCACCTCACTAACCTCCTCCACACCACCTCACTAACCTCCACACAACCTCACTAACCTCCTCCACATCACCTCACTAACCTCCTGCACATCACCTCACTAACCTCCTGCACATCACCTCACTAACCTCCTCCACACCACCTCACTAACCTCCTCCACACCACCTCACTAACCTCCACACCACCTCACTAACCTCCTCCACACCACCTCACTAACCTCCTCCACATCACCTCACTAACCTCCTCCACATCACCTCACTAACCTCCACACCACCTCACTAACCTCCTCCACACCACCTCACTAACCTCCACACCACCTCACTAACCTCCTCCACATCACCTCACTAACCTCCACACCACCTCACTAACCTCCTCCATATCACCTCACTAACCTCCTCCACACCACCTCACTACCCTCCTCCACATCACCTCACTAACCTCCTCCACACCACCTCACTAACCTCCACACCACCTCACTAACCTCCTCCACATCACCTCACTAATCTCCACACCACCTCACTAACCTCCTCCATATCACCTCACTAACCTCCTCCACACCACCTCACTACCCTCCTCCACATCACCTCACTAACCTCCTCCACATCACCTCACTAACCTCCACACCACCTCACTAACCTCCTCCACACCACCTCACTAACCTCCTCCACATCACCTCACTAACCTCCACACCACCTCACTACTCTCGTCCACATCACCTCACTAACCTCCTCCACATCACCTCACTAACCTCCACACCACCTCACTACCGTCCTCCACATCACCTCACTAACCTCCTCCACATCACCTCACTAACCTCCACACAACCTCACTAACCTCCTCCACACCACCTCACTAACGTCCTCCACATCACCTCACTAACCTCC
Organism: Megascapheus bottae; assembly: GCF_031878675.1. Taxonomy (NCBI): domain Eukaryota; kingdom Metazoa; phylum Chordata; class Mammalia; order Rodentia; family Geomyidae; genus Megascapheus; species Megascapheus bottae. The sequence goes on along the minus strand of NC_143516.1, from coordinate 2,467,939 downwards.
TCCACATCACCTCACTAACCTCCTCCACATCACCTCACTAACCTCCTCCACATCACCTCACTAACCTCCACATCACCTCACTAACCTCACCACACCACCTCACTAACCTCCTCCACACCACCTCACTAACCTCCTCCACACCACCTCACTAACCTCCTCCACATCACCTCACTAACCTCCACACCACCTCACTAACCTCTTCCTCATCACCTCACTAACCTCCTCCACATCACCTCACTAACCTCCTCCACACCACCTCACTAACCTCCTCCACACCACCTCACTAACCTCCTCCACACCACCTCACTAACCTCCTCCACTCCACCTCACTAACCTCCTCCACACCACCTCACTAACCTCCTCTACATCACCTCACTAATCTCCTCCACACCACCTCACTAACCTCCGCAACACTTCACTAACCTCCTCCACATCACCTCAAAAACCTCCTCCACACCACCTCACTAACCTCCACACCACCTCACTAACCTCCTCCACATCACCTCACTAACCTCCTCCACATCACCTCACTAACCTCCTCCACATCACCTCACTAACCTTCTCCACACCACCTCACTAACCTCCACACCACCTCACTAACCTCCACACCACTTCACTAACCTCCTCCACATCACCTCACTAACCTACTCCACACCACCTCACTAAACTCCACACCACCTCACTAACCTCCTCCACATCACCTCACTAACCTCCTGCACATCACCTCACTAACCTCCTCCACATCACCTCACTAACCTCCACACCACCTCACTAACCTCTTCCACATCACCTCACTAACCTCCTCCACATCACCTCACTAACCTCCTCCACATCACCTCACTAACCTCCTCCACACCACCTCACTAACCTCCTCCACACCACCTCACTAACCTCCTCCACTCCACCTCACTAACCTCCTCCACACCACCTCACTAACCTCCTCCACATCACCTCACTAACCTCCTCCACACCACCTCACTAACCTCCTCCACACCACCTCACTAACCTCCTCCACATCACCTCACTAACCTCCTCCACACCACCTCACTAACCTCCACACCACTTCACTAACCTGCTCCACATCACCTCACTAACCTCCTCCACACCACCTCACTAACCTCCACACCACCTCACTAACCTCCTCCACATCACCTCACTAACCTCCTCCACATCACCTCACTAACCTCCACACCACTTCACTAACCTCCTCCACATCACCTCACTAACCTCCTCCACACCACCTCACTAACCTCCACACCACCTCACTAACCTCCTCCACATCACCTCACTAACCTCCTCCACATCACCTCACTAACCTTCTCCACACCACCTCACTAACCTCCACACCACCTCACTAACCTCCACACCACTTCACTAACCTCCTCCACATCACCTCAGTAACCTCCTCCACACCACCTCACTAACCTCCACACCACCTCACTAACCTTCTCAACATCACCTCACTAACCTCCTCCACATCACCTCACTAACCTCCTCCATACCACCTCACTAACCTTCTCCACACCAACTCACTAACCTCCACACCACCTCACTAACCTCCTCCACACTACCTCACTAACCTCCTCCACATCACCTCACTAACCTCCTCCACATCACCTCACTAACCTCCTCCACATCACCTCACTAACCTCCACACCAACTCACTAACCTCCTCCACGCCACCTCACTAACCTCCACACCACCTCACTAACCTCCTCCACATCACCTCACTAACCTCCACACCACCACACTAACCTCCTCCACATCACCTCACTAACCTCCTCCACACCACCTCACTACCCTCCTCCACATCACCTCACTAACCTCCTCCACATCACCTCACTAACCTCCACACCACCTCACTACCTCCTCCACACCACCTCACTAACCTCCTCCACACCACCTCACTAACCTCCACACCACTTCACTAACCTCCTCCACATCATCTCACTAACCTCCTCCACACCACCTCACTAACCTCTACACCACCTCACTAACCTCCTCCACATCACCTCACTAACCTCCTCCACATCACCTCACTAACCTCCTCCACATCACCTCTCTAACCTCCACACCACCTCACTATCCTCCTCCACTTCACCTCACTAACCTCCTCCATATCACCTCACTAACCTCCTCCACACCACCTCACTAACCTCCTCCACACCACCTCACTAACCTCCTCCACACCACCTCACTAACCTCCTCCACACCACCTCACTAACCTCCTCCACATCACCTCACTAACCTCCTCCACACCACCTCACTAACCTCCTCCACACCACCTCACTAACCTCCTCCACATCACCTCACTAACCTCCACACCACCTCACTAACCTCCTCCACACCACCTCACTAACCTCCTCCACATCACCTCACTAACCTCCTCCACATCACCTCACTAACCTCCACACCACCTCACTAACCTCCTCCACACCACCTCACTAACCTCCTCCACATCACCTCACTAACCTCCTCCACACCACCTCACTAACCTCCACATCACCTCACTAACCTCCTCCACACCACCTCACTAACCTCCACACCACCTCACTAACCTCCTCCACATCACCTCACTAACCTCCACACCACCTCACTAACATCCTCCACATCACCTCACTAACCTCCTCCACAACACCTCACTACCTCCTCCACATCACCTCACTAACCTCCTCCACATCACCTCACTAACCTCCACACCACCTCACTAACCTCCTCCACACCACCTCACTAACCTCCTCCACACCACCTCACTAACCTCCTCCACACCAACTCACTAACCTCCTCCACATCACCTCACTAACCTCCACACCACCTCACTACCCTGCTCCACATCACCTCACTAACCTCCTCCACATCACCTCACTAACGTCCACACCACCTCACTAACCTCCTCCACACCACCTCACTAACCTCCTCCACATCACCTCACTAACCTCCTCCACACCACCTCACTAACCTCCTCCACACCACCTCACTAACCTCCTCCACACCACCTCACTAACCTCCTCCACATCACCTCACTAACCTCCTCCACACCACCTCACTAACCTCCTCCACATCACCTCACTAACCTCCTCCACATCACCTCACTAACCTCCTCCACATCACCTCATTAACCTCCACACCACCTCACTAACCTCCTCCACACCACCTCACTAACCTCCTCCACACCACCTCACTAACCTCCTCCACATCACCTCGCCCCACTGACTTTTTCCACATCACTGCTCTGCAGAGTGGGGTGCATGATGGGTGCAAGGAGGTCCAGGCGCCCAGGCCTGTGTTTTTGCTCTGCTGTCCAGGTTTGTCCATCCTTTATCCCTCCTCCTCATGGAGGGTGTCGATCTCAGGCATGACCCAGGTCCTCAGCTAGGCAGGGAACAGCCTGTGTCCACAGGGGTTCCCTTAGTCTCCCTGTGACCTGGGGTGATGCTTCTCTGAACCCCAAGATGATCTGTCCAGCAAGGTACACCAGTATGGTAGCCAGAGCCAAGGACCTGCAGTCCTGCTTGCGCTAAGGCAGAGAGAGGGCTGGGCGTCTGCAGGGCCTTCCAAGGATGCATCGGCCAAGCGCGCGGGCCTGGGAGGGAAGCGCAGCCCCAAGGCTCTGGACAGGAACCGGCCAGTCCCCTTCCAGCCCTCCCATCCCCCCTCCGTCCAGCCCCCCATCCCCTTTTCTCCAGTCCCCCTCCCTCCAGCCCCCATCCAGCCCAGGGACCATGCATCAGGGCCCCACTTGATAAGCAAGACTAGGAGTTTGTAAGGCATGTGTCGTGGTGTGGGGACCACACACACACCATACACACACACCACACACACACACACACACACACACACACCACACAACACACACCACACACACACTACACACACATCACACACACCACAGCATAGAAGTGAGGAGCCACACACAGGCACTGATGGAGGGTGGTCAGCGCGCATCCTGCTATGTGGATGGGTGCCCCTCCCACGGAGCCTGGTGAAGGGTCTCACACCACAAACACACACCGTACCCCCGTCGGAACCACACAAGTGTCACCACACGAGTGTCACGGAAACACACCTCAACACGTTCACCCTGAACATCTAGCCCCATCTCTCATCAGTGACTCCTGGTTACTGTTGCCGGTTGGTTTTAACAGACTGGACTTCCTCCTTTTCCTGCCTCCCAGACCCAGGCCATGTGAGGGGTTCAGGACACCCTTGCAGCCCCCAGCCAAGTCCCCATCCTCCTGCCAACACCAGCCCAGAGAATCCAAGTCCCCAGCAGCCAGACTTCACCCAAACGGGAGCACTTACATCCAGGATCCAGACCGTCAGCCATGGCTGCCTGCCCAGTTGTCCTGGCAACAGGAAACATTCCAGCCTCCCTGCCCAGTGTGTCCTGGCCAGGCAGAGCTGGGCTGGGCCCCAGGGCCCTGCCATCCTGGACCCCAGCTCCCCGCGGTGCAGAGAGTACAGGGTGTTCACTACTTGAGGAGAAAAACAACCACAACACTTTTGTGATTTGGAGACCACCAGACATATCCTGGCACTCTACTTCCTGTCCAAAGTCCGGGACCAAGAGGGAAAGGCTGGTGCATCTGATCCCCTCTCTTTCTCTCTTCCTCTGTCTCCCCCTCTCCCACTTCCTCTGTCCACCCTCCCCCTCTCCACTTTCCCCCTCCCCCTCTCTCTGTTTACTGCATGGCTCTTGGGTTGGAAATCAGGGGTCAGGACCCCCCATCTGCCAGGCAGAAGCGCTGACCCTTGAGGCACAGTTTTTGAGAGTCTCACTTTCCACTCACATAACTTGAGTTGACAGGAGACAGGGCCCAGGTTTGCATAAAACTCAGTCTCCCAGGTAATTCTACCTGGTGAAGGTGGACCTGCCTTCCTCCAATTCTCAGCAGACCTTCCTCCTAATCTCAGCCATCCTCCTGATCTCAGCCATCCTCCTTCCTGATCTCAGCAATCCTCCTGATCTTAGCCATCCTCCCTCCTGATCTCAGCAGTCCTCCTGATCTCAGCCATCCTCCCTCCTGATCTCAGCAGTCCTCCTGATCTCAGCCATCCTCCCTCCTGATCTCAACAGTCCTCCTAATCTCAGCCATCCTCCTGATCTCAGCCATCCTCCTTCCTGATCTCAGCAGTCCTCCTGATCTCAGCCATCCTCCCTTCTGATCTCAGCAGTCCTCCTGATCTCAGCCATCCTCCCTCCTGATCTCAGCAGTCCTCCTGATCTCAGCCATCCTCCCTCCTGATCTCAGCAGTCCTGATCTCAGCCATCCTCCCTCCTGATCTCAGCAGTACTCTTGATCTCAGCCATCCTCCCTCCTGATCTCAGCAGTCCTCCTGATCTCAGCCATCCTCCCTCCTGATCTCAACAGTCCTCCTGATCTCAGCCATCCTCCTTCCTGATCTCAGCAGTCCTCCTGATCTCAGCCATCCTCCCTCCTGATCTCAGCAGTCCTCTTGATCTCAGCCATCCTCCTTCCTGATCTCAGCAGTCCTCCTGATCTCAGCCATCCTCCCTCCTGATCTCAGCCATCCTCCCTCCTGATCTCAACAGTCCTCCTGATCTCAGCCATCCTCCCTCCTGATCTCAGCAGTCCTCCTGATCTCAGCCATCCTCCTGATCTCAGCCATCCTCCTTCCTGATCTCAGCAGTCCTCCTGATCTCAGCCATCCTCCCTCCTGATCTCAGCAGTCCTCCTGATCTCAGCCATCCTCCCTCCTGATCTCAGCCACCCTCCCTCCTGATCTCAGCCATCCTCCCTCCTGATCTCAGCAGTCCTCTTGATCTCAGCCATCCTCCTTCCTGATCTCAGCAGTCCTCCTGATCTCAGCCATCCTCCCTCCTGATCTCAGCAGTCCTCCTGATCTCAGCCATCCTCCCTCCTGATCTCAGCAGTCCTCCTGATCTCAGCCATCCTCCCTCCTGATCTCACCAGTCCTCCTGATCTCAGCCATCCTCCTTCCTGATCTCAGCAGTCCTCCTGATCTCAGCCATCCTCCCTCCTGATCTCAGCAGTCCTCCTGATCTCAGCCATCCTCCCTCCTGATCTCAGCAGTCCTCCTGATCTCAGCCATCCTCCCTCCTGATCTCAACAGTCCTCCTGATCTCAGCCATCCTCCCTCCTGATCTCAGCAGTCCTCCTGATCTCAGCCATCCTCCCTCCTGATCTCAGCAGTCCTCCTGATCTCAGCCATCCTCCCTCCTGATCTCAACAGTCCTCCTGATCTCAGCCATCCTCCCTCCAGATCTCAGCAGTCCTCCTGATCTCAGCCATCCTCCCTCCTGATCTCAGCAGTCCTCTTGATCTCAGCCATCCTCCCTCCTGATCTCAGCAGTCCTCTTGATCTCAGCCATCCTCCCTCCTGATCTCAGCAGTCCTCCTGATCTCAGCCATCCTCCCTCCTGATCTCAACAGTCCTCCTGATCTCAGCCATCCTCCCTCCTGATCTCAGCCATCCTCCTGATCTCAGCCATCCTCCTTCCTGATCTCAGCAGTCCTCTTGATCTCAGCCATCCTCCCTCCTGATCTCAGCAGTCCTCCTGATCTCAGCCATCCTCCCTCCTGATCTCAACAGTCCTCCTGATCTCAGCCATCCTCCCTCCTGATCTCAGCCATCCTCCTGATCTCAGCCATCCTCCCTCCTGATCTCAGCAGTCCTCTTGATCTCAGCCATCCTCCTTCCTGATCTCAACAGTCCTCCTGATCTCAGCCATCCTCTTTCTTGATCTCAGCAGTCCTCCTGATCTCAGCAGTCCTCTTGATCTCAGCCATCCTCCCTCCTGATCTCAGCAGTCCTCTTGATCTCAGCCATCCTCCCTCCTGATCTCAGCAGTCCTCCTGATCTCAGCCATCCTCCCTCCTGATCTCAACAGTCCTCCTGATCTCAGCCATCCTCCCTCCTGATCTCAGCAATCCTCCTGATCTCAGCCATCCTCCTTCCTGATCTCAGCAGTCCTCTTGATCTCAGCCATCCTCCTTCCTGATCTCAACAGTCCTCTTGATCTCAGCCATCCTCCCTCCTGATCTCAACAGTCCTTCTGATCTCAGCCATCCTCTTTCTTGATCTCAGCAGTCCTCCTGATCTCAGCAGTCCTCTTTCCTGATCTCAGCAGTCCTCCTGATCTCAGCCATCCTCCCTCCTGATCTCAGCCATCCTCCCTCCTGATCTCAGCCATCCTCCCTCCTGATCTCAGCAGTCCTCTTGATCTCAGCCATCCTCCCTCCTGATCTCAGCAGTCCTCCTGATCTCAGCCATCCTCCCTCCTGATCTCAGCAGTACTCTTGATCTCAGCCATCCTCCCTCCTGATCTCAGCAGTCCTCTTGATCTCAGCCATCCTCCTTCCTGATCTCAGCAGTCCTCCTGATCTCAGCCATCCTCCCTCCTGATCTCAGCAGTCCTCCTGATCTCAGCCATCCTCCCTCCTGATCTCAGCAGTCCTCCTGATCTCAGCCATCCTCCCTCCTGATCTCACCAGTCCTCCTGATCTCAGCCATCCTCCTTCCTGATCTCAGCAGTCCTCCTGATCTCAGCCATCCTCCCTCCTGATCTCAGCAGTCCTCCTGATCTCAGCCATCCTCCCTCCTGATCTCAGCAGTCCTCCTGATCTCAGCCATCCTCCCTCCTGATCTCAAGAGTCCTCCTGATCTCAGCCATCCTCCCTCCTGATCTCAGCAGTCCTCCTGATCTCAGCCATCCTCCCTCCTGATCTCAGCAGTCCTCCTGATCTCAGCCATCCTCCCTCCTGATCTCAACAGTCCTCCTGATCTCAGCCATCCTCCCTCCAGATCTCAGCAGTCCTCCTGATCTCAGCCATCCTCCCTCCTGATCTCAGCAGTCCTCTTGATCTCAGCCATCCTCCCTCCTGATCTCAGCAGTCCTCTTGATCTCAGCCATCCTCCCTCCTGATCTCAGCAGTCCTCCTGATCTCAGCCATCCTCCCTCCTGATCTCAACAGTCCTCCTGATCTCAGCCATCCTCCCTCCTGATCTCAGCCATCCTCCTGATCTCAGCCATCCTCCTTCCTGATCTCAGCAGTCCTCTTGATCTCAGCCATCCTCCCTCCTGATCTCAGCAGTCCTCCTGATCTCAGCCATCCTCCCTCCTGATCTCAACAGTCCTCCTGATCTCAGCCATCCTCCCTCCTGATCTCAGCCATCCTCCTGATCTCAGCCATCCTCCCTCCTGATCTCAGCAGTCCTCTTGATCTCAGCCATCCTCCTTCCTGATCTCAACAGTCCTCCTGATCTCAGCCATCCTCTTTCTTGATCTCAGCAGTCCTCCTGATCTCAGCAGTCCTCTTGATCTCAGCCATCCTCCCTCCTGATCTCAGCAGTCCTCTTGATCTCAGCCATCCTCCCTCCTGATCTCAGCAGTCCTCCTGATCTCAGCCATCCTCCCTCCTGATCTCAACAGTCCTCCTGATCTCAGCCATCCTCCCTCCTGATCTCAGCAATCCTCCTGATCTCAGCCATCCTCCTTCCTGATCTCAGCAGTCCTCTTGATCTCAGCCATCCTCCTTCCTGATCTCAACAGTCCTCTTGATCTCAGCCATCCTCCCTCCTGATCTCAACAGTCCTTCTGATCTCAGCCATCCTCTTTCTTGATCTCAGCAGTCCTCCTGATCTCAGCAGTCCTCTTTCCTGATCTCAGCAGTCCTCCTGATCTCAGCCATCCTCCCTCCTGATCTCAGCCATCCTCCCTCCTGATCTCAGCCATCCTCCCTCCTGATCTCAGCAGTCCTCTTGATCTCAGCCATCCTCCCTCCTGATCTCAGCAGTCCTCCTGATCTCAGCCATCCTCCCTCCTGATCTCAGCAGTACTCTTGATCTCAGCCATCCTCCTTCCTGATCTCAGCAGTCCTCCTGATCTCAGCCATCCTCCCTCCTGATCTCAGCAGTCCTCCTGATCTCAGCCATCCTCCCTCCTGATCTCAGCAGTCCTCTTGATCTCAGCCATCCTCCTTCCTGATCTCAACAGTCCTCCTGATCTCAGCCATCCTCTTTCTTGATCTCAGCAATCCTCCTGATCTCAGCAGTCCTCTTGATCTCAGCCATCCTCCCTCCTGATCTCAGCAGTCCTCTTGATCTCAGCCATCCTCCCTCCTGATCTCAGCAGTCCTCCTGATCTCAGCCATCCTCCCTCCTGATCTCAACAGTCCTCCTGATCTCAGCCATCCTCCCTCCTGATCTCAGCCATCCTCCTGATCTCAGCCATCCTCCTTCCTGATCTCAGCAGTCCTCTTGATCTCAGCCATCCTCCTTCCTGATCTCAACAGTCCTCTTGATCTCAGCCATCCTCCCTCCTGATCTCAACAGTCCTTCTGATCTCAGCCATCCTCTTTCTTGATCTCAGCAGTCCTCCTGATCTCAGCAGTCCTCTTTCCTGATCTCAGCAGTCCTCCTGATCTCAGCCATCCTCCCTCCTGATCTCAGCCATCCTCCCTCCTGATCTCAGCCATCCTCCCTCCTGATCTCAGCAGTCCTCTTGATCTCAGCCATCCTCCCTCCTGATCTCAGCAGTCCTCCTGATCTCAGCCATCCTCCCTCCTGATCTCAGCAGTACTCTTGATCTCAGCCATCCTCCTTCCTGATCTCAGCAGTCCTCCTGATCTCAGCCATCCTCCCTCCTGATCTCAGCAGTCCTCCTGATCTCAGCCATCCTCCCTCCTGATCTCAACAGTCCTCCTGATCTCAGCCATCCTCCCTCCTGATCTCAGCAGTCCTCCTGATCTCAGCCATCCTCCCTCCTGATCTCAACAGTCCTCTTGATCTCAGCCATCCTCCCTCCTGATCTCAACAGTCCTCCTGATCTCAGCCATCCTCCTTCCTGATCTCAGCCATCCTCCTTCCTGATCTCAGCAGTCCTCCTGATCTCAGCCATCCTCCTTCCTGATCTCAACAGTCCTCTTGATCTCAGCCATCCTCCCTCCTGATCTCAGCCATCCTCCCTCCTGATCTCAGCCATCCTCCCTCCTGATCTCAGCACTCCTCCTGATCTCAGCAGTCCTCCTGATCTCAACAGTCCTCCTGATCTCAGCCATCCTCCTTCCTGATCTCAACAGTCCTCTTGATCTCAGCCATCCTCCCTCCTGATCTCAGCCATCCTCCCTCCTGATCTCAGCAGTCCTCTTGATCTCAGCCATCCTCTTTCCTGATCTCAGCAGTCCTCCTGATCTCAGCCATCCTCCCTCCTAATCTCAGCAGTCCTTCTGATCTCAGCCATCCTCCCTCCTGATCTCAGCAGTCCTCCTGATCTCAGCAGTCCTCCTGGTCTCAGCCATCCTCCCTCCTGGTCTCAGCAGTCCTCCTGATCTCAGCCATCCTCCCTCCTGATCTCAGCAGTCCTTCTGATCTCAGCCATCCTCCCTCCTGATGTCAGCAGTCCTCCTGTGTTGGAGACATTGCTTTGAGCCTCCTGAGGAAGTAGATTATCAGATGGCACCTGGCAGCTCACCAATGGGTCAGTACCTGCTGACCAGGAAGTTTCTTTGTATTTGTTGATTTGTTTCTTCCGTGCTTGTGGATGGAGTGGCTCGCTAGATTTCTTCCAGGTTTGTTTGCTGCTTTGCAGATGACCTTTACTGTGATTGGCTGCTTAAGGATATAAATAGTGTGGAGTTTGTGGGAAGAGGAGAGAAGGGAGAAAAGATGGAGAAGGGAGCGGAGAGAGGAGAGAGGCAAAGAAGAGAGGAGAGAGAAATAAACGACCTCTGCTTGCAGCGATTTGAGTCTGTGATCATTCCCAGTCCACCCCCGAAGTGACGTGTCGTTGTGGTGGGCAGCGACAAGTGCTGGCCCGTAGAGGGACGTTTTTTAGCTCGGTGGGTAAGTACTGAGGAACCTCGCGGAGGGCGAGGCAATAATGATTCCCAGTCCACCTCCGAAGCACAGGTCACTTCAGCACGGTGGGGAAACTGAGGAACCTCACGGAAGTCTCTGGCCAGAGCAGAAAGGGCAAGGCAATAAGGGGTTCGGTAAAGAACCGGGAATAAGGGGTTCGGTAAAGAACCGGGATTAATGGGTTCAGAAAAGAACCGGGAATAGTGGGTTCAGGAGATTCCAAGAACCGGATGTTGTAGCCAAAGAAAAGGTTTGTGCAGTGGTTAAATGTGAATAACGGGTTCAGAAGAACCGGATGTTTAGAGTGAAAGATTTACTTAAATGTTTAAAGATTTACTGGAGTAAAAGAAGCCACGGTTGAGGCTTATGTGGATACGATAGCGAAAGTAAGTCCCTGGTTTTTGAATGGAGGACTTCTTAATGTGCCACAGTGGGATTTACATAAGTTAGATTTAGAAAAAGCGTTAAGACAGGGAGACCTCCCGCGAGGAACATTTCCTCTGTGGCAACTTATCCGGGAGTGCTTGCTTTCGTCCAAACAAAGAGTTAAACAACAGGTGGAAAGAAGTGCAGAGACACTTGGAGAGATAGATGAGAGAGAATCTAGTACACAAAAGAGGAAGAATTAAGTGGTAGCGATTTAGAAAGCCTGTGCTGGGTGTGGAATTGCAAGATAGGGAGCCACCGCCCCGTAGTTCAGCCTTCTGTGCCTCAGTGGGAGGAGCCAACAGCCAGCCTCCTCCAATCTATCCACAAGTTAGCTAAAAGACTAGAAGTGTTAGCAATGGAGAATGGGTGGGGTTTTCCAGTGTTTGAGGATCAAAATAAGGTGAGATTTGTCAAAGATTTCAATGGAAGGTCCTACCTCAGGGTATGGCTAACAGCCCCACAGTCTGTCAGGTGTATGTTGATGCAGCCATTAAGCCCTTTAGAGAAAGCTAACCTGACGTAATGGTAATACATTATATGGATGATGTTTTATTAGCACACCCCAATTTAAATTTACTTTTACAAATTTTTGGCTTGATGTCGGATATGGACTTCGTATAGCTGAGGAAAAGGTACAATCAGGTTCTTCCATTCTTTATTTGGGATATCAAATTATGGGTACATGTATTAAGCCAAAAAATTCAAATTGCTAAAGATAAATTGATTACTTTAAATGATTTTCAACATCTCTTAATTGGCTATGTCCCTCCTTGGGGCTAACTACAGGGCAACTTAAACCTTTATTTGAGATATTATGAGGGGATCCTGATCCCTCGTCTCCTAGGGAGCTCACTCCAGAAGGAAGAGAAGCCTTGCTTCTTGTAGAAAAAGCTATAGAAACAGCTCATTGTGATCGTATTGATTTTTCTAAAGAACTCATGTTTATTGTAATTTCTTCTGCTTATACACCTGCTGGAGTTTTCTGGCAAGAGGGTCCTCTTTTGTGGGTCCACCTCCCCAAAGAAAGTTATTATGCCTTATCCATCTATGATAGCTGAATTAATTATCCCTTAAGGTTTTTGGAGTTCATCCTTGTAAAATTATTACCCCTTATGCATTTCAACAATTGGAATATTTAATCAGAAATACCAATGAATGGGCCATTATATGATGCTCTACTCAAGCCTGCTTTGATAATCATCCTCCCGAATCTAGTTTATTATCATTCTGTTTAGAACATCCCATTATATTTCCCACTATAGTTAAAAAGAATCCCATCCCAAAGGCTTTGACAGTATTTACAGATGGATCTTCTCTCGGCACTGCTGCTGTGGTCATGAAAAATACTGTACTTACACATGTTACCCCTCATAAGTCCACTCAATTAGTAGAATTGGAGGCTATCATTGTAGCCTTACAACGCTATCCTTATGTTCCTTTAAATATCTTTTCTGATAGCTTGTATATTGTTCAGCTTTTTCCTTCTCTGGAAACTGCTGGACCTGTTTCACCACAAACTCCCACCTTTTCTGTTTTCCCAGATTCAGAAAATTTTGTGGAAACGTAGCGATCCTGTTTTTATTGGGCATGTTTTAGCTCACACGGGATTGCCAGGCCCGTTAAGTAAAGGAAATCAATTAGCTGACTTGACTACAAAAACCATCTTCATTTTTTCAGTAATAGAACAGGCTACTCGCTTTCATTCTCAATTCCATGTTAATAGTATGACCCTTAAACAGCGCTTTAATATTACAAAAGAGCAAGCCCGAATAATTGTTAGACAATGTCAAAAGTGTGCTCCCCACCTTCCAGTAGCTCATCTGGGTATGAATCCAAGAGGTTTACAACCCAATCACATATGGCAAATGGATGTACTCATGTGCCTAGCTTTGGTACTCTGCAGTCTGTGCATATGTCTATTGATACCTGTTCTGGATTCATATTTGCTTCCTCTCATGCTGGAGAAAAGTTTAAGGATGTCATATCTCACGTGCTGCATGCATGTGTGGCTATGGGGATGCCTAAAAGAATAAAAACAGACAATGGTCTGGCATATACATCTGCTTCCTTTGTTCAATTTTGTACAACTTTAAATATTGTTCATGAAACAGGTATTCCTTATAATCCTCAAGGACAGGGGATAGTAGAGCATGCATATCAGACATTAAAATTATTGCTTCTAAAACAAAAAGGGGGGATTGGAAGACTCCCAGGGATATACTTGCTATAGCTCTTTTTACTTTAAATTTTTTAACTGTTCATGCTGAAGGACGTTCTGCAGGAGATAGACATCTTAATCGTTCTAGAAGTCATAAACCTTTAGTATTGTGGAAAGAGAGTCTCTCAGGAAACTGGAAAGGACCAGACCCTGTTCTCCTGTGGGGGCGAGGAAGTGTCTGTGTTTTTCCACAGGATGCTGAGAGTCCCATTTGGGTGCCGGAGAGACTGATATGTCGGATGGTGGAGGCTCCTCAGAAGCATGTGGGTCAAGATAAAGGCTCTTCTACTTAGCACGAGTACGGTTCCTGGAATGAATCCACATGCCAACGATACACGACCCTATCAACATTGCTGAAGACCACGCTGCTGGGACCCTGAACAATCTTAGCCACCCTCCTGGACTGGATGTCAAGGATCCTCAAGAGCTAATTTTGTGGCTCAGTCATCTTTTATCAAAATCCAACTGAGGACTGGAATTGTTATGCTTAATCAACGAGTTGACTTATTGTAAGAACAACTGAATATTCTGGAGCAAGTGATGAGCACATCTTGTGTAGCTGCCTATTCTGGATTTTGAACTTGGACATAACATAGAATGCTCAGGTTGATAACTTGACAGCCTCTACATACACAAATAATTGGACACATGTTGATATTCCAACCTTGGGTGATTGGTCATGTTTATTTGAGACTGTTTTGGGATTTGGTAAAAGGTGGGTAGGATTAATTGGCTTGGGTTTGTTTTTTATGTGTTATAATTGTAATATGTCTATACTGTTTGTGTAAAATAATGCAAAGTCAACGCTTACAGCAAATGCTGACATGATAGACGTTTGCTGCCATGGAAATAGGTGCCTTCCCTCAGGTCTGGCTTGCTTAAATGGACGGCTGGTAGTCAGAGACGGGTAAGTCCCAGTTGTTAGCCTATCAACCTGAGACAGGAGCCAAGTAAAGAGTACTTGGTGATCCCATGACGGGTAAGAAGACTAGCGAGCTTGGAGACACCTACGACAGGCACAGTCGATCAGATAGGATGGTAGCCCCACATATCCTAGGTCTTCTCCTTTTTTCCCTTTCGTTCTTTTCTTTTTTAAAGTAAAAAAGGGGGAGATGTTGGAGACATTGCTTTGAGCCTCCTGAGGAAGTAGATTATAAGATGGCACCTGGCAGCTCGCTAATGAGTCAATACTTGCTGAACAGGTAGTTTCTTTGTATTTGTTTTGTTTCTTCTGTGCTTGTGGATAGAGTGGATCGCTAGATTTCTTCCAGGTTTGTTTGCTGCTTTGCAGATGACCTTTACTGTGATTGGCTGCTTAAGGATATAAATAATGTGGGGTTTGTGGGGAAGAAGGGAGAAGGAAGAAAAGACGGAGAAGGGAGAGGAGAGAGGAGAGAGGCAGAGAAGAGAGGAGAGAGAAACAAACGACCTCTGCTTGCAGCGATTTGAGTCTGTGATCATTCCTAGCCCGCCCCCGAAGTGACACGTCGTTGCGGCGGGCAGTGACACTCCTGATCTCAGCAGTCCTCCTGATCTCATGCATTCTCCCTCCTGATCTCAGCCATCCTCCTGATCTCATACATTCTCCCTCCCGATCTCAGCAGTCCTCCTAATCTCAGCAGTCCTCCTGATCTCAGCAGTCCTCCTGATCTCATGCATTCTCCCTCCTGATCTCAGCCATCCTCCTGATCTCATACATTCTCCCTCCTGATCTCAGCAGTCCTCCTGATCTCAGCCGTCCTCCTGATCTCATGCATTCTCCCTCCTGATCTCAGCCATCCTCCTGATCTCATACATTCTCCCTCCCGATCTCAGCAGTCCTCCTGATCTCAGCCGTCCTCCTGATCTCATGCATTCTCCCTCCTGATCTCAGCCATCCTCCTGATCTCATACATTTCCCTCCCGATCTCAGCAGTCCTCTTGATCTCAGCCGTCCTCCTGATCTCATACATTCTCCCTCCCGATCTCAGCAGTCCTCCTGATCTCAGCAGTCCTCCTGATCTCAGCAGTCCTCCTGATCTCATGCATTCTCCCTCCTGATCTCAGCCATCCTCCTGATCTCATACATTCTCCCCACCCCATCTGTGTCATTCTAAGGAAGGCCCACTTCTGTGAGAGGGGTACTCTACTTTTTGCTTGAGCCATAACCTCACTGGGTAACCCCAACTAGTCATCTCCTCTTGCCTCCATCTTCCAAGCGCTGGGACTACAAGTATGCAATCCCTTCTCTGATGGCAGGTAGAGGGCCTGGGAAGCGGAGACAAAGGCAGAGCAAAGGAACATTTCTTCAGTTTCTGTCATGTGAGATCAGATGGTGACTCATTTGGAAACATCCCCAAATGTGAGAGGGTCCTGTCCACACAGCTGCACTGGTGGCCATGTACGTAGAAACTCTGAGGAAGCAGCAGGCCTGCTACCCAGGGGTAGGTCCCAGAGCCTTTGGTGAGACATAACCTAATTCAAGCCTGCAAGGCTCAGGCCACTACTCTTCTACTCACCCTTCCTGTCCACACACAACAGACCTGCTGAATACTTGTGTGTTTGACCAGCGTTGGTTTGGGGTTTGTTCTGCATCAGAATATAGGTAAGGTAGAATATTCTCTCTTCAATCTACAGTGTGTAGAATGAAGAACTAGGCTTATGTCAGCCTTAAGCGCACTCATAGGTAACCAGAGCTGCTAGACAACTGCAAGGAGAGGCTAACTTGTGGTGTTTACTTTCGTTGATCTTTGTGTCAATACTGCAATTTGAATTCAGGGCTTAGGTGCTATCCCTGAGCTTTTATGCTCAAGGCTAGCACTCGCCATGTAAACCACAGCTCTACTTACAACTTTGTACTCAGTCTCAGTCTTTCTTGCGTAAGTTGGCTTTGAACTGTCATCCTCAAACCTCAGCTTCCTGAGTAGCTAGGGTTATAGGCATGGACCGCCTGCCCAACTGGAGTTTAACCAGGCAAATGTTTCATTCTATTTTAAAGAAAAGAAGTATTTAACAAAAGTCCAGTGCCCAGGCCGGGAGTGTGGTTAGTGGTAGAGTGCTTGCCTAGCATGCACAAAGACCCAGGTTCAATTCCTTGGTACCCCATACATAGAAAAGGCCAGAAGTAGTGCTATGGCTCAAGTGGTTAGAGCTCTAGCTTTGAGAAAGCCCAAGGAAAAGTATTCAGGCCCTGATTTTGAGCACCAGGACTGGCAAAAAAAAAAAAAGGTCTGGTGTCCAATACATGGGCTGAGCAAAAATGTTCTCACAAAGTGCATGTAGGCTTATCTCCAGCCGCCTTTAATCGGCCAGGCTGCAGGCCCACGTACCAACCATGCAGCAGCATGGCTCATTAGCTCTTACTAAAATGCCAAGTTCATCTGGAACATGCCTCAGGTTAGGGAAATTTGGGGTGTAATTTAACTTCGTTCTTTTGGAATTTTGGTCTGCAGTATTATTGCTTGTCTGTCTACCTAAAGGCAAGCAGAGATTGTCTAATGTAATTTCCTTTTGCAGCACGTTGAAAAGATGTATAAACTTTCATACTGTGTGACACTGCATGAGCACTGAATATTCCTGTAGACACATATGCCCTGGCCTTGGGAAGAGATGTGTTCCCAGTGACGGGAAATTTCGGAGACAGACCTAGAGAGCACGAGGGAAGGGCTGCAGCTCCACATCCCAAATGATGTGTCCCCAGGGGACCTGGGATTAGGGTGACGCCTGGGGATTTGGTGGTTTTGGAGGTACTGCAATGGAATTGTTGCCTTGGTTTCTTTCTCACATGCTCAGTTAGCAAAGCCAACAATATTTTGGAACACTGATTTTGTATCCTACAACCGTTGAAACGGCATTTTATTCATCTAAATAGTCTTTGAAACTTGAAACTTTATACTAGAGTCAGCGAGTCATCTTTTACAATTTACCACTTGAAGCTGGCTCATTAAACACGTGGATTCCATGCTGATTCAGTGACTTCCAGACCACCAGTGCACAGAGTGTTTCCAGTGAACTCAGACATCCTGGCTCTTGTTTTCCCCAACAAATGACAGCAAAGATAAACATGGAAGATGGTATTTTAAAAATTCTGTATTCAATTATTCACACCAAAGAATATCCATTAAAATTATGAACATTACTAAATATATTTCATGTATCATACATATATATACTTTATATAATTACATATCAACAAAAGATTTCTTGCTGCCCTAAGCATGTAAGTAAAACAATGACAGCCCTGCCAGGAGACAACCATATGTGTATATGTACTCACCACTGGAACTATGAATTTATTTACAGCTTGTCTGGGTAGGTTATAATAAATGATTGCTGCTCTATTATACAAACAAAACAGTAAAGGTTTTTGGAAAATACAAAGACTGCCAATGAATACATGAAAAATTACACACATGTACAATATTTATAATTTATAAATGCAAAGTTAAGACCTTTAAGTTATTGCACTTGCGCATTTTACAAAGAGTTTTGATGTCATACATATAAAACCAGCTTTTGGAATTTATTATCTCTCTGATCAACTATAGTGAAGTTGGATACTATTAGCATAAAAGCCTTTCCCCTTCTGAAAGGGCGCTGGGGACCCACCCCTGTGGGCTGAGGGTTGATTCCCATCACACTGACTCTGGATCGCAGTCCATCAGGTTCTGCCTGGAAGGAAGCCATCGGCAGCCAACTCCTGGACGGCTGGGCCAGGCATTCCTCTGGGGAAAGTCACCTCTTCTCAGAAGGAAGTGGGACGCTGCCATTTGTACAGGTTTTGGTAAGTGTTTCACAGTGTTTTGGGCAAGCACAGAATTTCAGAAAGTGGGGAAGTTGTAGAGAAACGTTATCTATGGTGAAATCTATTTTACTTTCAGTTCGTACACTAAAGGAACATGTAGCACACACACCACACGACACATCATAGGAGAATAACACTCTACCTCATTTACATCGGTTAGTCAAGATAGATCATGGGAAGGAGCATTAGGGGGACTACGTTAAAAACCAATGGTTTTTAGGACTGGGTCCTATTTTGGATGAGATAATACAGTTTTAAAACAATTTACAATAGGAATAAAAATGTTTCGCTTATGCCTCTGTAAACACACGGTACCGCATAATTGTTAGCTGAGCAGTCAACGTACACAGCAATTTTTGTACTGGGCTCTGGATTTGGCCCCTAGCTTGTGTCTTGGTCCTTGGGTGATGATTATTCTGTGCTTCAAGAGCAGAGACAGGCCAGAGCCTGCAGGCTAGACAGGGTTTCTGACACTTGAGGAAAAGCAGTGACTCTGCCCAGCTCAAAAAGCCTCCTCAGAAAAATTCAGTATTGTGGCACTTCTTTGGATTTGAAATGTGTTTTTCTCAGGGAACAAATGTCGTTTTCTTAGTTCCATTTTCTTATTTGGAACATGAATACCACTGAACTTCTTTCATCCTCTTTTTATCACCACACAGAAATGCATCTAATGCTTCATTCAGGCAATTGAACTATCCAGGATTTTTTTTAAAATAATAAAAAAAACAACAAAAATGTACATACTGTATCGGGTATCACTAATTTAAACTTAGCATAAATGTTTAAAGAAGTCAGCAAAATGTGTATCCTGATAAATTCTTATACACGCATATAAATATAACCACCATGCGCTGACAAGCAGAGGAGACACTGGCTACTCAACTAACTTCAAGTTTACCACGGTGTTGAAGTCAGACAACTATTAGTAATAGAAAGAACCCACAAAAGCAACTGAAATGAATATAGTCTTTGAACAAACCCTAAACAAAATCAGCAAATTGTAAAGAGCAAACACAGATCTGAATATCTATCTAAAGAAAGAAGTCAAGTTCAAAAATGGAAGTCATGCTCATGTACCTGAAACCCAACCAAGCCTGGCCACTGCCACCTGTGTCACAGTGGTGCAAGTTCTTGCAGGAAAGACAATCTACAAGTACTTTTTGGCTGCAGTGCCATCGGACAAAGAACGGGAATGAGACGACTGGGGGGGGGGGGCGGCCTGGCTCCTCATTTAGCCGACAACTATGCACTCTACAAGTACTTTTTGGCTGCAGTGCCATCGGACAAAGAACGGGAATGAGACGACTGGGGGGGGGGGGCGGCCTGGCTCCTCATTTAGCCGACAACTATGCACTCCTCACGGTGCTTTCCATGGTATTTAAGCAGGAAGAGGCAAAACATGGCAGTCACACTTCAGTATTAAAAGGAAGGCACAGACCAAGGCGTAGCGAATAATTTAGTCCTAGTAAAGCTCAAACCTTCATTTTGAGTTGAAAGATGAGAAACACAATGCCCCAAGCTAAACTTAGTAAAACAAAGAAAGACCCCAGGTACCTGAGGGTCTGTGCATCTGTGTGTACAACTGTATCTGGTGCACACAGACACACCCACACAGCAAAATGCACTGACGCTGTACACCACAAGGAGGGGTGAAGCATGCTAAAAGAGGAAACCTACACCCACCATGTCCTGCTCTGTCCTCTGCTTTGCTGCTCTAGGAAGAGTTACGGGAGCTTCTGCTCTGGTCCCCGGGAGGAGACAGCAGGGGGACAGTGGTGGTCAGGGGCGGGGACCAGGGTGGACAGGAGCCTGGACTGCAGTGGACAGCAGAGGGGCTGCAGTGGTCAGCAGGGTATCGTGGTGGCCAGCAGGGGGCCGGGGGGCCGGGCTTTCCTTCAGGCCTCTTTCTCCTCCAAGACTCAGATAGAAATAAGGAGAACCAAGTTGCAGTCTGCACTCATCACAGGCATAGTTTTCACATTCACTGGACTTCCAGCCTTCCTAATTAATTCAGTAAACTACGAATTGGTAAGACTCCTGGAATTTTTTTAAGGATTTCATTCCATTGCCCAAGTTCAATATTTCATGTTGTTGTTGGCACCATTTATGTTTCTAAGAGCATTTCTAGTTTAAAATGTATTTGCTGCATTGGGCAAGATAATGGATGGAATGCCTGCACCCATAAATCTTGTCTATTATAAATGAACATGAATAGTACAATTTCTACAATATGGGTATTCTATGTATACCCAACAGGTAGTCGCTGAGTTTACATGCACAGAAAGATTTAGCCTAATAGAAAATGTCACCTTAGTGAGAAATTCATCAAAACTTGGGTAACAAAAACCACCTGTCTAGCTTCTGGTATAACACTGTCCTTTTAAGAAAAGACCTAAGAAAAAAAGATGAGAGGCAGAATGCGTTTCTCTGCTGAAAGACAAAACTGCATACAACTGTATGTTTTCCAAAACAAACCATTCACGAAATTTTACTGCCTCCTGGGCCCTTTTAGGAAAACCTCCCTCGGCTCCCGAATGGCCCCACCCACGGCACAATCACCGCGACCTCCGCCTACACGTTTGTTCCCACTGTGCTTCTGTCTCGATCATCTTTCAGGACGGCCTCGGGCCCTGCTCCTTCCGGAACACACAGGGAGCCTCGCCTTTCTCCCACTCCCGCGGCTGGCCCCGGGGGGGCGTCTTCCACTGCCCTGTCAATCGCCGCCTGTGGCTCCGCCTCCGGGTTCCTGACTGTAGGCGTTGTATTTGGTGAGATGTGGTTTTTCTGGTGGCCTGAGGGAATCTGTCAACGCCGGGGTGCGCGAACCGTCACCACCAGGAGCCTGCCCTGCCCGCTGCTGTGCGGGGTGCGCGCTCCTCTCTCCTGCGCGCCTCCTTCACGCAGACCAGGCTGTGTGCGTCCACGGGAGGGGGGTACGTGGTCCACACACGTGGTCTACACTCGCGGGCAGGTCTCGTCCCCTCGCCGGGTCTGACAGCCCGAGAGCTCCACGGAGGAGCCCACGGTGCGGCTGAACGCAGGGTTCACCTACCGGGGCCTCGGGTCCCGGGGCTGCCCGCCCTGCGGCGCCGTCAATGCGCCGCGTCCCGCCAGCCGGGCTCAGGCCTGGAGAGCCGGGGGCCGGGAGAGGCCCTGACCCCCACGCTGTCAGGGACCCCCACGCTGCCCGCGCCCCCAGGGCTGGGGTGCCGTGACCCCCACGCTGTCAGGCGCTCTCCCCCCGCGGGCCGGGGTGCCGTGACCCCCACGCTGCCCGCGCCCCCAGGGCCGGGGTGCCGTGACCCCCACGCTGCCCGCGCGCCCCGCGCCGGTTCGCCCCAGAACCCTCCAGCCGGGGGCTCCGCGGGGAGGCTCACCCGAGCGCGTGGCAGGCAGGAAGGCAGGGCGAGCGTGTGGCGGACTGTGTGGCGCCTCGGCCGCTCCGGCCACGCGCGGCGGCGAAGGAACGAAGGGGACGACAGACCCATGGGATTTCGGCGGAGACATGGCATTCGTGACACTTCTGAACGGCAGGGGACACGGAGGGGGCTCTTCCCACCCAGTCCGCCGGTCTCCGGGCCGAGGCTCGGCTCTGCGGGAGCGCCCTGGGGACCATGGTCCTGGAGGCGGCGGCCTGCGGCCTGGGCGGCCCTGAGAAGCCCGGACTGCGCCTGCGCGCGGCCCTCCCCGCAGCGCCAGCCATAAGGGCCCCGGGGCCGGAAGTGCCCCGCCGTAAGGGCCCCGGGGCCGGAAGTGCCCCGCCGGAAGGACCTGGCGCCGCCGTGCTCCGCCTGAGGCCTGTGGCTCCGCGGCTCCGCGCCCGCCTCGACGTCCTCCGGTCCGCCCCGCGGCCGTGGCGACCACTCGAGGAGGTCAGACACCAACGTTCACACGTGACACAGACCTGTCTACACCCCCGCGTGGACGGCCCCGCGGCTCCGGCGGCCTGGCGCGGCCGGCCCGGGAGAGGGGTGCGGGCGGAGCGCGCCAGGCCGGCCGGCCCGCCCGACGTGTGCGCCGGCCGCGGGGCGGCGCGGGCGCGTCCTCGGGAGGTCGGAGCCTCAGGTACCGGTGTAGGTTTCCCCAGAGCAAAGGACAGAGTCAGGGGAGCGGCGCCGGGCGGGGCGCGGGGCCGCGGGCGCGGTCTGCGGCGCAGGGCCGCGGTCCCTCAGTCGTCCATCCTGGCGGGCAGCTTCTCCGAGGCCCCCGGCGTGGCGCAGGCGGCAGCCGGGGCCGAGATCCACAGTGCGCTCTCCTCCCCGCGAATCACCTTCTCCCACTGGCTCAGGTTGTTCCTAGGAAAGAAGGCAAGGCCACGGTGAGGCCACGGCCACAGCCCTGCTGCGGCGCTCCAGGGTGCGGCAGCAGCCTCTGCAGTCAGCTGGCAGGGCTGAGATGGTGCAGGGAGGGGCCTGCAGGGCCGAGGTGGGGGGGAGATGGGGAGGGAGGGGGTCTCCCTGTAGGAATGAGGGGGCTGGACTCATCCCAGGCCCCTATCCAGGGTCCAGCCAGGGTGAGGCAGGGCCAGGCACAGAGGTCATCTCAGAGCACCCGGAACAGATTCTCCTGTTTCCTCGTTAGAGAACCCTCCATCCCAGTGCCCTGCAGGCCCCACTCCCAGGTTAGAGGTCACAGGCACTCAGCCATGCCCACCTTCAGCGGCTGACCTATGGTCACTCTGAACCCTCGTACTGCTTTCTAGCACACACTTCTGTCTGCCCCACATTTCTCACTCTGACGTGCTACATTTTAAACACAGGCAAAAATCAGTGGGGAACTCTGATAGGATTCATAACCAGCAGTGTGAAGGAACTGTGAAAGAAGAGTGCAGCAGACTGCTGCGCACAACCAGAGCCCAGCCCCGAGCCCAGGGACCCCTGCAGGGTGCCCTCGAGTTAAACTGAAGACCCTGTGGTTCTGCCGAGTGTTGGATGTGGACTACTCAGGACTGCCTTGAGGGGAATGTGCGCTCACTGGGCCACTCCACACACACCTGCTTCAGTGCCTGTGCACAAGCTCAAGTGTGCACCTTCTCACAGAGAACAGCATGGGCCCTGCACCTCAGTCACCAGCCAACCTTGACCTCCTCGCCTCAACACATGTCCTACCCTGCATCCATCCTGTCATAACTGCCTGGATAAACACAGCGGATGGCGTCTGTGCTCCTCTGCTAGGATCCAGACTGCAGGAACAGAGGCTGTCAGGAAGCTCGGCAGCAGCCATCTGAGCCACTTTGTGGGTAATGTGATGGGAGTGAAAACATCTATGGACTCAGTTGGATGTGCGTGCACGTGCACATGCAGATGCACATGGGTGTGTGGTTAGGTAACTTTACAAGTGAAACACTGTCCATACCTGCAGGCTTTCAGGAGAGGCTCGGTAGGAGGGAGAATCTGGGTCAGGGTAGTGTAGCAGGGAATGGCCACAGCATTGTAGAATCCGAGCTACCTCAGTGTTAGAGAGAAACGAGAAAAAAAGTCCATTAGTGATTTTAGTTGTATCTAAAAGTTCTGCTTCTGAAGACTACAAAGTTAAGCCTTCTAGTTTTGTGTTAAATATATACACAATATATGTGTATATAAATAGTATATGTATTATAGATAATAATATATATTATACTATTGCTAAGTATAGTTTAAAATGCATTAAAATGAATTTTAGAAATAAAACATATGCCAATAGAATTCTATGCTTTCATCAGAAAAGACATTGCCCCATTCATAATGAAATGGAGATACTTGGAAAAAATTATATTCAGTGAGGTAAGCCAGATCCCAAGAAACATAGGTTGCATGGTTTCCCTCATTTGTAATAATTAGAATGTGCTTATAAATCTTCAAGCAAAGCCAATAGATAGTATAAGATAAACAATTATACTTGGACAGGATAAATTAAACAGGACTCTAAACTTTCACACAGTGAAACCAAAGAAGGATGTTCTTAGGAGAGGATCACAGAGGCTCTAGCTATGCACATATATTCGTGTCAAATGTTTACCAAAACGAACTCCAAGAAATGGAAACAAGACTTTTTTTGGTAGTTTGCAGTTCTGTGTTTTTCCTTCCATTGTTATTTTTATACCCTCTGTCTTACATGTAGAGGCAGCTGATGTGGGGAGGGGAAGGGAAACTAACTCAGCCGTGACACTCACTAGATACTAGGTTGGAAAGGAACTAAACGGCGTGAAGGGGGTGAGGAGGGGAAAACTGGGAGAAAAGGGAGGGGTAACACTGTTCAAAATGAAATGTACTTATTGCCTGACTTATGTAACTAACCCCTCTGGATATCACCTTTACAATACAAACGAAAAACCACCAAAAAACATGTCCCGGACTGGACTTAAGCTCATCTGTGTGCTCAGTCTCCTAAAGGCTGGGTCACAAGTGCATATTACCATACCATGCTCATGTTTAACTTTATAGCTTGTATGTCATGAAGTAGATCATTGTAAAAAAAGTTTCACTGCAACAAATAAGTTCATAATATCTATTTAGAAGTAGAATTTTAGGAAGTGCCGTCCAACCGCCACTGAAATGGATGGTTTTCCTGGCTTTCCTGTACACATGCGGCACGTGTTTCAACTACTGGGGAAGAAAGAACTGTGTGAGGCCTCTACTAACCCCAGAGCAAGATACATGGAAGATGAATTAGCAGCAGAATGTCAAGGGTAAAAGAAATGAATTCCTGTGCCTGCAGAGTGGGAAACGTGACATGAAGGCCACGCACTGGCCTGCACTTGTGCAGACCTCGCGGCCGCCGTTCTCACCTGGCCTTGCGGGACTTCGTCCCTCTTGTCTCTGTCCATCATAGGGATAGGCTGGATCCCCAGCTTCTTCATTTCATCACCCTGAAAGGAGGAGAGGGAGAGAATCGCCCTCAATTTTTGAATAGTCATGAGGACTTGGGTAGCAATAAACATTCTTTTTATTCCTTGAGTTTCTTCTCAGTCATGGTTCAGGTTACTCTGTGCCCCATAGACAGAGTTGTGTCTAGAGCTCTGTGTGACAGGCTCGGGCCGCCACCCAAGCATGCAAGGAGATGGGGAAGGCACAGGCACAAGGAGCCCTACACCATTCTCAGTGATTCTTGCTGGGCATGGCACTGGGCCAAAGCCGAATTGGGAAGGGAGCAGGGACGGGATGCGGCCTGCCCAAGCCTGTCAGCCAGGGGAGTGGGCACCGCCTCCGGTCCACTGGGCAGGTGTGCAGCTCGGGACCACTGGCCTGTCATGCACATACGGGATGGACATATTCCCCACTTGTGTTGGGAGCCAGAATGGAATCAAACTGTACCTTGATTTGCATCAGACAATTGCTTTATTGTCTTACTGTTTTCTGGCCTTATTCTGTTTAAATGACCTGAGATTTACCATATGAATGTAACACCTGGAAGTTCCCTGGTTTCAAGAAAGGATATAAGCCTTGAGTTGAAAATAAACGGGGCTGCAGTCTTTACCTGGGCTGCAGACCTCCTGGACCCCATGTGTTTGTCTCTCTTCTATTTTTTCCAGTCCCTGCCCCCTATTTCAGGAACCCCAATTTGCTGCCGGTAGGCCCCGGCAAGTGGCACCGAACAGGGACCCTGAAAATCTGGGACGAAGGTGGAGGACCCCGGTGTGGCGAGTGACGCGTCGTAGGACTATTAGGAGAGGATTTTAAGAGAGTGAGAGAGCGGGAGGCTGTATTGTCCAGAGTAAAAATTATGGGTCAAGTTAATGGCCACAGGCTATATGTACTGGTCCTAAGAGGCATACTTGAAGCCCACGGAACGCGGGTGGGACAAGGGCAGCTTGAGAGCTTCCTACAGTTTGTCGAGGAGGCATGCCCGTGGTTTCCAGAGGAGGAATCCCTAAATTTAGAAACCTGGCCAAGGATAGGGAAAGGAATTCAAGATTATTATAATGTATATGGCCCTGAAAAGACCCCAGCAGAGGCTATTACTTTATGGAATTTAGTAAATGAATGCTTAGATCTTTGAAATGAGAATGTTGAACTTAATCTTGAATTAAAGAACCCTTCTGAGAAACTTGAGGCTGAGCCGTAATGCCACAGCCCGAGAGAATCTAAGTGAGATTTTGAGAAGGGAACAGCCAGCAGATATTGACTATAAGAGTTCAGGTTTGGATAACAGGAAGGAAAGATATGATGAGGACCGGCTGGCTACGGTGGAGAAGAAGTTAGAAGAAATCCTCCATCTACTATCTAAGATGGGATAGTGCAGAGATCCCCCCCCAGAAGTAGGAAATAGATATGAACCCCTGGCCACAATCTCAGCGGAATCTAATCCTTACCCCCTATTCCCACTGCCTCCGGCTGCAACCTTGCAGCCCCAACCCCTTCTCAACCTTTATGCATGTCTAAAGGTCCTAGCAACAAGTGCCTCCTAACAGGTACTACAACCAGGCACAGTGCATTGCAACTAAACTTGGCTCAGGCTGCTAAAAGGAGGGAAGATATTTCAGGGCCTCCATGCTTCCCCATTTAAGTTGGTCATGATGAACAAGTATACCATTGACCTATTCCTTTTAAACTATTATGGGACTTAAAGAGTGCCTGCTCCCAATATGGACCAACTGCCCCTTTTACTCAAGTAGCATTGGAGGCCACGTGTGCTGACATTTTATGCCCAAATGACTGGAAGCAGCTTGCCAGAGCATGCCTTAGTGGGGGAGAGTACTTATTATGGGAAACAGAGTTCACTGCACAGTGTCGAGCTAAAATTGAAGCAAATAGGGCTGAGAACCTGCCTTACAGTCTTGATCAGTTGTTAGGAGAGGGAACCTATAAAAACACTGAAGATCAATTGGGCTATGCAGTGGAAGCCTATATACAAATAAATGCAGCGGCAAAAGAGGCTTGGAAAAAATTACCAAATTCTAACCGTACTAAAAATCTAGTTGAAATTAGACAGGGACCTGATGATGAACCTTATCAAGAATTTTTGTCTCAATTAATGGAGACTGCAGACCACCTAGTACAAGATGAGGACACAAGGAAGGCTATAGTTAGACAAATGGCCTATGAAAATGCCAACGCCGCCTGTCAGGCGGCTATCAGACCCCATAGGAATAAGGCAGGAATTACAGACTATGTTACACTGTGTGCTGATATAGGACCCTCCTATGTACAAGGCCTCACTTTAGCCTCTGCTCCTCAAGGAAAGACTGTTACTAAATTTATAAAATATAGAGGTCAGCGGCATTCTCGGGCTGCTAGACCCCCAGGGCGTTGCTTCTCTTGTGGACAAATAGGACATTGGATGGCGCAATGCCCACGCCAGGCCAAGTTAGAGAAAGAAACATCACCTGGCACATGTCCACGCTGTGGTAAAGGGAAGCACTGGGCTAAAGATTGCAAGTCAGCAACAAATTGCAATGGCTGCCCGTTTTCGGGAAACTGGAGAAGGGGCCAGCCCCTGGCCCCGCAAAACCATGGGGCAGTCCCTCCCTCTTCTCGGCCACAAGTGCATCTTCTAACAACCCCCAAAATCAGTCTCCGGCCTCTTCCGTGCCACCCCGGGCAGCGCAGGATTGGACCTCTGTTTCTCTACCTGCTCAGTACTGACCCCAGAGATGGGGATACAAGCTCTCCCCACGGGGGTCTTTGACCCCCTTCCCCCAGGAGTGGCTAGATTGCTGTTAGGGCGAAGTAGCTCAGCCCTTAAAGGGATACAAATTACACTTAGCATAATTGACCAGGATTTTACTGGCGAAATCAAAGTTCTGGCCTCTGCCCTGAGATATGTAATATCGATCCCAGCAGGACAAAAAATAGCACAGCTAGTGCTTGTGCCTTTACCTCCCAGGGAGACTGCTAATTCCCCACGTGGACAGAGAGGATTTAGACCCTCTGATATCTATTGGGTACAAAGCATAAAACAAGAGAGGCCTGAGATGACTTTATTTATACAAGAAAAGCCCTTTTTAGACACTGGAGCAGATGTGTCTGTGATATCTAAAAAACATGGGCCAACCCAATGGCCCCTAAAAACCTCTATGACTTCCCTACAGGGAATTGGGTATGCAACTGACCCACAGCAGAGCAGTGTGATCCTTGCTTGGAGAGATGAGGAAGGGCACTCTGGTCATTTTCAGCCATTTTTTTTTTTTGCCAGTCCTGGGCTTGAGCTCAGGGCCTGAGTACTGTCCTTGGACTTTCTCAAGGCTAGAGCTCTACCACTTGAGCCTCAGCACCACTTCCGGCTTTTTTCTATGTATGTGGTACCAAGGAATTGAACCCGGGTCTTCGTGCATGCTAGGCAAGCACTTTAACCACTAGGCCAAACTCCCAGCCCCATTTTCAGCCATTTGTCCTGGATCATCTGCCAATTAATTTCTAGGGTCGTGATATCATGGAAAAAATGGGAGTGTATATGTTTAGACCTAGTGCTGAAGTTACTAAGCAGCTGCTTGATCAAGGTCTCCTCCCTTCTGGGGGACTAGGCTGAGCAGCACAGGGAGGGCCAGAGCCACTCCAACCCCAGTCTCGCCCACCGAGACAAGGATTAGGGTATTGTGGAGCGAGCTAATGGATTACTAAAACATCAAATTTTTAAGATAAAGAAAGGGGAATTGTATCCTGCTACCCCTGTGAATATACTTAATCATGCTTTATTTGTTTTAAATTTTTTGAATTTGGACTTAAATAATTTATCCGCTGCTCAGCGATTCTGGGAAAAAAGAGAGCAGCGTCCTTTTGCCTTAATAAAGTGGAAGGATCCTCTAACTGGTGCTTGGCATGGACCTGATCCTGTTCTAACCTGGGGTCGAGGGCATGTATGTGTTTTTTCACAAGGAGAAAATGACGCCCGCTGGCTGCCTGAATGCTGCGTTCGGATCGTGGAGAGTGACAGTGGCCATCCAAGCAGCGACTCACTGGGCCCTACACCCCCAACCCTCCAGACACCGGTGCATCCTGCTACGTGGGAAGGACCTGAGTTATTTGTGCATGTCAATCGGGACTGCTACTGATCCACTTGTTCAACACATTCATATGAGCTGTGTTTCTCCTCCTTTTGCTATTATGTAGGGACCTTTTAACATATTCACTGACTCTACACAATTTAATATGTGACAATTGTTCTTTTACAAATTGTATGCTATTGAGATAAAGGATTGTTCTTTTTATTTTGTCTTTACCATCCCTCTTCTTAACAACCTTTTTTGTAAAAGATGCCCAGGTGAAAAGCAAAGGCCTCTAGAGGTAAATAGAAGTCAACCGACCCCCTGTATGTCTGTGTTTTGTTTTATTTTTTTGTTTTTTGTGTTTTTTTTTTTAAAGGTGCACTGTGGGACTAAAACAGAGGCTTGGGTGGTCAAGGGATGCCTTGATCCCCCTTTTGAGTTTCTTGTTGCTAACAGGGCATGCCATTAGAAGTTATTTAAAAGTCTCCGCTTCTCTGTCTTGTTCGTGTTACATATTTTTCCTTGTCCAGTTTTGTCTTTAAAATTGGTACCAGTTCTAAATATGGATCCTTATGGTTTTTCTGTGTGTACTCAAGCACACATCCTTGTTATTTATTTGAACATTTCTGGGCCTCGTATGGCTGCTCCCGCGTGTCTGCAGTTGTAATAAGCCCTGGAAAAATAAATTCCAGCTAAATTGCCTTGAAAAAAGTTTTGTTTTGAACCAGGTTCTCACCTACAAGAGTAAAATTGGCAAAGCTCTCTTGACACAAACTTCCGGCCGATATTAATTTTGAGCGCTTTAAGATCTTTGAGTATGAATGTGTGTGAATGAGTGAGTGAACATGTTCAAGGTTAAATTGTCAGCATGCTGTATAAAACAATGGATAAATTTATACTTAAACACAAAGGCAATTGGGTAAATCTAAGCTTAAAACTTCAAGAAAAGTATTAGGTTTGAATGTTTTACAATGTCTCAAAGGATTATTACATTGTGTTAAAGAGAAATTGGTAAAAAGTATTTTTCTAAAGATCCTGAAATCTGCATTTTAAAAATCTGGTTTTATAATGCATAGAGCTGTTTACATTGTAAACATTGTATCCTGTTTAGCCCAGAGGTATTAGGGAATTTGGGATTTATTACCTTTAGTTAAAGTTTGGAGACATGTCTTAGAGATTTAAATGTAAAATTGTTCATTAATGTCAGAAACTTTGCCTATGTGTCTTTTCTTGCAGACTGACACTGGAAATATGATGATAAAATGTGAAAAAAAAGGAAGGAAACTAAGTCCAAACTTAGACTTTTGGTGCACTGATGTTTATAATTCTTGCATTAGGGAAAAACTGTTATTTGAGTTTAAACTGTTGATGGAGTTCTAGGCAGTAATAATCTAAACCGCAGGAAAAAACAAAAAGCCTCTTCTAATAGGCAAAGGGAGGGCCTTGGACCCTAGGGGGCCTGGAGGCAAAGGGAGTTCCTTGAGCCTTAAAGGTTTTTCAAATGCAAATAAAGACTAAAGTGTGAAGAGTTTAAGTTAGAAAGTGTAAGTTTTAAAGAAAATTACAAATGGTTTCTGAACAAAATTTAAAAGTAAAGTTGTCCTAAAGTTTTGTTTCAAAAAAGAAACAAGGAAAATTAGAACTACCAAAATGGTTGCTTAATTGCTATTTCAGCTTACTCTTGTAAGTTACTTCATAGCAATCTCCAGCAGGCCCATGGAGAAGGACAGCAGACCCTCATTCAGATGTAAGTTTGGCCCTCACCAAGTTCCAGGTAAGATCATGCTTAGAGACTATTTCTGTGTTGACCACCTTGTTGCTTCAATTGGAGTAACGTGGCCTTTTGTAGGACTCATTGATATGAAAGCCACAGTTTTGAGCCTGCCCGGGCAAAAGCAAAGTCCCTGTGAGACTGTGGTGTCTAATCTGCCAGCAGGATGCTGGGACAGAGTTGCTTTGGAGCTCCAAGTGGCAGAGTGCTAGCTCTGAGCTGAAAAGCTGGGGGGAAACACTCAAGCACCAAGCTCGGGACTCACAGTGGCAGGGTGCTAGCCTTGAGCTGGAGAGCTGAGAGACAGCGCCCAGTCCCTGAGTTCAAATCCAGCAACCAACAAAGTGAAATGCCAATGGGATGTTTATCCCGGTGTGAAGAGACACTATTGGGACGAAAGTGATAAAGAATCCAGAAAGCCTCTGCTTGGATGGCAGGGATGGTGTCAGATCCTAGAGTCACTTGTGCTTGGCCATTCAAATTAATCAGAGCTAGGAGGTCACAGAATAGTTTGTAAGCATGCCTTACTAATACCCGTGCCTTTCATAACTGGGCAGGAACTTGTCAATCTTCTGTGATAGTGGGTAGTTTAAAGTCCTAATTGAGCGAATTTTTTATTTGACACCAGCCACAAATTCAGGAAAGTTTGTGGATCTGGGGCTTGTGTCTCTATTATCCTGTTTAGATCTGACAACTGAAGCATTGTTAAGGTTGCAGAGATTTAGTTCCCCAGACAATCAAGAAAATACCTTTGCAAATGGATGCTAAGTAAGTTACACTATTGTAGCCAAAGATGGTTTGTTCAGTTGTTAAATGTTAAATATGATCTCTAGTTTGGAGTAAATTATTGTTCCTAATATCTAATCCTTACAACCCCTTGATAAAACAGGCTAGGCTTCTTAAGGTCCCTGGTCAAGCACAGAGACAACGCCCCTGAGTCAGCTTGAAGAAGTCACAGAAGCTGAATCTCCGCCCATCAATCCCCTTTAGATGAAGGGACCAGAGTCATTTTTGGAAAGTGAGACCGGATAAATTAGAGGTATAGAAAAGAGTAAAAATTGCACTTGTGTTTCTTTTAAAATAAAAACGGGGGATATGTTGGGAGCCAGAGTGGAATCAAACTGTACCTTGATTTGCATCAGATATTTGCTTTATTGTCTTATTGTTTTCTGGCCTTATTCTATTTAAATGACCTGAGATTTACCATATGAATGTAACACCTGGAGTTCCCTGGTTTCAAGGAGGGATATAAGCCTTGAGTTGAAAATAAACGGGGCTGCAGACCTCCCGGACCCCATGTGTTTGTCTCTCTTCTATTTTTTCCAGTCCCTGCCCCCTATTTCAGGAATCCCAATTTGCTGCCGGTAGGCCCTGGCACACTTGGAAGTGAAACCCTCTTTCCTGGGCATTCTCTAACTCGCCACTCTTCCTTCACGCTTCCTAGGTGAGCAACTGTAATGATGCTGCTTTTAGAAATCTTAGTTATGGATAGAAAACTTCCTGGATCCTAACAACAGATGCTGGAGGGGATGTGGCCAGGAGGGATCACTACTACACTGTTGGTGGGAGTGCAAACTCGTTCAACCACTGTGGAAAGCAGTATGGCAGTGCCTCAAAAGACTAAACATAGAGCTCCCCTATGACCCAGCAATTCCACTACTTGGCATTTAACCAATCATCCAGAAACAAAGACATACTAAATCTACCAGCACAACAATGTTCATTGCAGCACTATTTACCATAGCAAAGATATGGAACCAACCTAGATGTTCCTCAGTTGATGAGTGAATCAACAAGATGTGGTATTTGTACACAATGGAATTCTATGCTGCTGTCAGAAAGAACACATTGCCCCATTTGTTAGGAAATGGAAAGACTTAGAAAAAATCATATTAAGTGAAGTAAGCCAGACTCAAAGGAACTTAGGCTCAATGGTTTCCCTCATTTGTCATAATCAGTAGAAACCTTGGGCTCTCCTAGCAGAGATTTGCTATAGAGCAAAACCTTGATATAAAAGGCCATATAGTAGGACGCTAAGTGAAAGGATCTCTAGGATATAGAAATATAAGCCATATAATGAATGATTGTTGTTCTTAAGGTACTATGTTATCCCTCATCTCTTTTGCTGTCCCTTGGTTATCTCATATTGTTACAGTATCTCACGTTGTTACCTGATATATCGGATATATTTATATTTGGTTATTTGAAATTGGATAGGGAAGGGGGGAAAACAAGATGAGGGGTGGGGGTGGGGGAGGGAAATGGGGACCAAGACATGTGAAAGGGTATCCATCTATCTGGAAAATATCATGTAACCCTTCTAGTAATTACAATAAAAAATATATGTAAAAAAAAAAAAAAGAAAACTTCCTGGATTTGTTATTCAGGACAAAGGCACTTATTTATTCTCATTATATCAAAGCAGTTACAATGTATAGCTTCTGCTATACAGAATGGACTGTTGGCTCTCAAAGGTTTTCTTTTCTAGCCAAGTGGGTGAAACCTACTAAGTGGCTGCTGTGCCATGCAGGGTGGCACGTGGCTGCTGTGCCACTCAGGGGGATGTGTTCCAGCCTCTGCTAATGAGGAGGTTTCCCCATGCATGTCCAGGGGGACACAGCAGAAACCATTCAACCCCCACGTCACCCCATGCGGCTCGCCACAGTCCCATGCGGCTAGCCACAGTCTCAGAAACAAAAATACCAACACAAGCCACTAAGATTTCAGGCAAATTATCCCCCTTTCACTTCCCTCAGATATTTTTCTGTTTCCTGTTATTATCTGGGTGAATGTAAGAATCAAAGGCATACCTCAGCCCAAAACTCTGCATAGATGTCATTTGCTGTCAGTTTTGTAACCGGCCACAGTTTGGTCACAGAACAAAGATCACAGGCAGTCATCATCAAACCAATTACACGGTCCCTAGAACACAACGAGAGACTGGTCAGAGCAGCGTCTGCTTAGAATAAGGGTTAGACAGAGTTGTACTTTCTGGAGTGAGTGAGGTATCCTATTATTTCCTGACAGGAAAAAGTAGCATTAAAGAACAAATGGGAGGGCCGGAAGTTTGGCCTAGTGGTAGAGTGCTTGCCTAGCATGCACGAAGACCCAGGTTCGATTCCTCGGTACCACATACTTAGAAAAAGTCAGAAGTGGTGCTGAGGCTCAAGTGGTAGAGCTCTAGCCTTGAGAAAAATCCAAGGACAGTGCTCAGGCCCTGAGCTCAAGCCCAGGACTGGCAAAAAAAAAAAAGAAAGAAATGTACTCAGTGATTTATGTACCTGAAACCCCTTTGTACATTACCTGTACAATAAAAAAAATTTAAAAAAAAAAGAACAAATGGGAGCAGTAAGATGGTAAAACCCAGCGGCGTGGCTTGAAGCTGGGGATGTGGGGAGGGTTAGCTAGCAGGAAATGCACATGCTCTGTGGACCTCTAGGAGAACGCGGCAGTAGCTCAGAACAGTGACAGCACCTGAGCAACTGTAGGCAGAGATGAGTAGGAATATGCTAAGACCTAAAGCAGTTCCAAGGCACGGTCTGCCCGTCCTCCTCTCCTGGCTCTGCCTTGCACTGTGGGTGAGGCAAGCTAATGGTCACAGGCATAAATCCCAGCATGTTACAGGAGCAGCTAGGGGCTGCCCGAGGGAGAGGTGGGCAGGTCACAGCGAACACAGCTGTCACGCTCTGAACCTCCCAGGAAGAACAGCATGCTGGCAGAGAAAGGCACAGATGGCTCTAGCCTGATGCCTCGCACTCGTGGGCACTGTGGCAAACTTGTGATTGCCAATGGCTTCCTAAATGACCTAAGCACACAAAGACGCCAGCATTATGGTCTTTGCCTTACACCTATGTAGGTCAGTAAAGTTCATTCCAGCTGGAGACTTCCGTCGCCTTAGTGTGGGGAGTAGGATTTGGGTTCTGAACGTACACACGATTCATCATAGTCCTTAGAGGACGTTTTGTCTACAATTTTGCCCCAAAATGGAATGTCCAAAGTAAACGTGAAAGTGCAAGAAAACAGAAGCCCGATTCTTTTTTTGTATTTTCTTGTCAGGTATACGTTTATGCCAAGTTACATTTCGTTCACTAAAGGTCAAGTTATTCCCTGACTTTTGCAGGCTCCTGGCCCGTGAGCCCCTGCTCACCTGTGGGACTGGTTGTGCAGGTTCAGGGACCCTGTCTGGTGCATCTCCTCCAGCTGCT
Source organism: Megascapheus bottae (assembly GCF_031878675.1). NCBI lineage: Eukaryota > Metazoa > Chordata > Mammalia > Rodentia > Geomyidae > Megascapheus > Megascapheus bottae. The sequence goes on along the minus strand of NC_143516.1, from coordinate 2,432,788 downwards.
TCCGGTTCCCAAAGTAGAGCGCAAGGTCCGTGGCGATGATGGCTTTTCGGATGATCTCCAGCACCTGCTCGTACTCGCTGGAGCTCAGGGTGGAGAAGATGTTGTGTCCTTCCAGCTGTGGGGCACACAGGACACCACCAGCAGTGAGAACCATCTCGGCTCACCATCTCCAGTGACGTCTGACAGCTCGTCAGCAGTGTCTGTCTATACCAGTCATGAGTTTGAAAGAACAGTTTGAAACGCCTGTGGTATTTTCAACCGAGCATTTAATAAACTACCGTAACCATAGATGCATCACTTGTTGCCACAAAACCCAACATCTTAAATATACTTCACTCAAACATATTTCTTCGAGTAAAGGCACTGAAAAGTGGAAAATACTAAGTGACTTTCTGAGCGAGGTAATGAACACTTTGGTAACTTCTCCATTACCCCAGAACTCAGCGTGCCTAATGGGGGGCATCTTGTACATGAACCAGAGTTCCTGCAGGAACAGGGGTCAGGCAGACGCAGGGGGCTGAGCCCTTCCTCTCTCTCCACTGAGCCACAGGAAATGACTACATTCCCGTGCCCAGCAGAGCTGGTGAACGAGGGCTAGACAAACCTGTGTGTCATTGAACTGCACGCCAAGGGAAAGGTGGAAGAAGCTGAACAGAGCCAGAGCTGAACCCAGAGCACGCACGTGGACTAGCTGAGAGCTGAGCGCTGCCCATCAGGACTGGGTGCCAGGCCGCGACCCCGGGCATCATGGACGGGTCCAGCGCCAGGCTGCAGGACCAGGAGGCCAGATTTGGCCTCCCCAGCATAGTCCTGGAGGAGGGCTGTTTTAACCCATGTGCCACCTGACCTTAAATGGGTGGCAGCATCGAGGGCCTCTTCCCAGTGTCTCATCTTGCCCTGGGTTTGGTACTAAGCTGTTCTCACTGTCCCCTCTTCCAGGGATGGAAATGACACCTCTAGTAGCAACCTGTCTCTTCTCCAACACCTTGCAGAGGCCAATGGAAGGCCTGTCTGAACTTAGTCTACTGTCAAGTTACCTGTCTCAAACACTGTAGGAACACCCCCGGTGCAGTTGGAGGATGTGCCAAGGAAACTGTGGAGAAGAGGTAGTCTGCACAGTCCCAGCGCCACTTGTTTTGCTGTGTGATGTTGCATACCACTTTGCTTTTGTGGCCATCTACTTCAAAATGAATTATCTTTAAAAGAAGACTGCCAAGGCACTTTACAAAAGCTCACTGACATGCTGGAAATGTTGTCACAGTCATGTCACAGCCAGATGTGCAGATTCATTTGCCATAGGGGTGGTCAGGGTGTCTAAACTGAAGGCACCCTGACGTCACTGCGGGTCGTGCTCACAGCAGGTGAGGGCTAATGGATGGAAACGATGGTGAGGTACGATTGTGTCCGCTGAGGACTGAACCAGCAAGCCCTGAACGTGGTAGACATTTTACCTGGCTACAGGACCTACGTGTGTGTGCGTGTAGGTGGACACCGTTGTTTACAGCAGAGGGACTGGTGAGGCCCTTGGCTTGGCACCTGATGACTTCGAGCCCATCCACAGCATGCAGGCGGGGCCCACCCCTCCCCAAGGAGGTGGCCGTGGGCCTCACCTGCAGGATGGACACCGTCTGGGAGAAGTGGTGCTGCTCCATGGTGGAGGTGGAGTACAGCGCGGCCAGCGGGTGGTCGAACTTCTGCAGGTAGCTGTTGCTGAAGCCTCTGTGGTCCAGGTCGTGACACAGACAGGCTATCAGCAGCCCTTTGCGCTGGGAAGGGTGCAGGGAGACATTGAACACAGAGCCGCGCAGGAGGGAGCCCTGGCACAGGCGTCTCACACGGGCTCCTGTCCTCATATCCAGCACCCTGACGGACCGTTCACATTTCAGTGAACCTAACTTTCTCTGACCCCTTTCTGTTTTCTTTTTGTCTGTATATGGACTGGACCACCAAATCCTTCCTGTGTCCACTCTCACTGCCAAGTGCTCCAGAAGACAAAGCTAGGCTGCACGAGGGGGGACAGTGTGCACTCTAATTCCAACAATGCCACGCTGAGTCCCCAGGAGGTGAGAACTGGGAGAGCCAAAGCCGGGATCAAGTATTCCTAGCAGGAGGAGGAAGGCAGGAGGGAGGAGTCAGGAGAGGAAGCAGAAGGGCGGGGATGGTCCTCCAGAGGAGAACGAGGACAGGGAGGACAGGTGAAGCTGGGGAGGACAGCATGCTCTGTGTGGAGGGCGTGTTGTGAATGGAGGGCGTGTTCTGGGTGGAGGGTGTGTTCTGTGTGGAGGGTGTGTTCTGTGTGGAGGGTGTGTTCTGGGTGGAGGGTGTGTTCTGGGTGGAGGGTGTGTTCTGGGTGGAGGGAGTGTTTTAGGTGGAGTGCTTTTTCTGTGTGGAGAGTGTGTTCTTGGTGGAAAGCATGTTCTGGGTGGAATGCGTGTTCTGGGCCCAGGCAGGACCATGTGTTCTTGGTCCCTGGGCTCTCGTCCTCAAGTCGGTGGGGACTTGTCTCCACCATCCAGGACATGTGATCGGGAGAAAGTACTGGTCCCTTTATACCATGTCAGAAGACTTCAGCTTGCATTGAGAAGAAAGAACTACAAAAACTAGTGTTCTCAATCAATGGTAGTGTAATTCCTGACAATGTGTCACACTATCTTTCCTTGTTGTTCTTCCCAGGAGCTTAGTCTGGCCTCAAACTTGTGATTTTCCTGCTCAGCTTCTTAAGCTAACCTTGGTGAGGTTGACATTTTGATAGCTATGTTTATAGAATGAATACACTAAACAGTCAGTGGTGAAACAAACAAACTGTGTTTCTGACCTTACAGAGCCCAAAGCTGTGCTCGGGCCCTGTGCCCTGAATGGGTCCACGGCAGCGTGCTGGGGCCGGGACGCGTGCCGAGGCCCCCCTCCACCTCTCGGAGGCCAGGGCGGCAGAGGGGGTGGCACTCACCTCCAGGTCGGTGAAGAGCTCGTGGTTGTTCTGGAGTATGGCGTACATGCAGTGCGCCACCGTGACCGCGTGCTTCCAGTTGTGGTAGGGGACCCGCCGGTAGTTCTTCTTTACAGACATAATGAAACGACACAACTTCTCCAGGTCAAAGCTGCAGAGAAGAAGAGGTCATGGCTGAAGTGGCCCATAACGTGTGGCACCCCGGAGAGTCCGCCCCGAGTCTGCTTGCTCACCCACTGGCTGCATGGTGGAGCCAGGGTCCTGCCACCTCACCCACAGCCACCCTGTCCTCCTCCTCCTCCTCCTCCTCCTCCTCCTCCTCCTCCTCCTCCTCCTCCTCCTCCAACGCCAAAGAAGTTGCCTTCCATCCCAATGCCAGCTGTCCCTCCATGGTTAAAGCACCAGCTTCCACATAGACGACTGCCACCCACCTCCATTGGCTGTCTAAGAATTCTCTGTGCCCTGCAGTGCTCAAAAGGCTCCAGAAGCACCTGCAACCACCATTCTTATTCTGAACTAAGATTTTCCAAAAAGCATGCTTGACTCACAAACTATGGAATATATATCAGGAAAGTTTTCTAGATGAGCTATTACTTGTCAAAGTCAATACACATTATCAAGTGGAAAATGATCATATCCAAATAGTGATACAACATAGTAAAGAGTGACATACACTTTTACTATGGTCACCATATTTAATTTTTATATTTCATGAATTTATTCATACTTGAGATCCTTTTCATCTGCCAAAATACATTTAAGGCAGCTTAAGACAACAGTCAATACAGAAAGGATCTCTTTGAAACAGTAAGGAGACCAAGAGCTCACAGAAATTTAATCAATATATAACCTCCACTGAAAACTTGAAAATCCTTGAGTAAAGTGTGTAAGGCATGTGTAAGAGTTCCAGCTGATCAAACTATCAACTAATACCTACAAAATAACTGGAGTTAGCCATCTGTAGTGCACCTTTTCAAAGGGGAGATTTACAGTCATGAAGGAAAAGAAAACAGAATTTAAGAGAAAAAGCAATTAAGTTGTAGAGAAAAGAAGAGGCTATAAAGCATTGGATAACTAAATGATTTTTTTAAGCCAAAGAAAACCATTCTGGATATTTGAAATTTGTAATGTATCAGACATAAAGCTACAACATCCTTGAGACTGGCCAAAGTAGATGGAGAAACATTGTTAACAAGTCGAGCTACAATGACTGAGACAGGATCCTATGTCCTCCCTATGTTGCTCATTCTCAAATTGATTCTCACTTGCTGAAGCAGGAGACTCCTTTATCCCTAACTAACAGATGCTGTGTGTACATTACAGCATTCTCAGTACAGCTTCTTTCTTTTCTGCCAGTCCTGGGGATTGAACTCAGGGACTCGAACTTGCTAGGCAGGCACTCTACCAAGTGACCACACCTAAGCCCTTTGCACTTTATTTCTGAGGTAGCACCTCCTCTTGGTTTTTGCCCAAACTGACATGAAGCCATAGTAACTGGACTTATGGGCCTACACCGCCACTTCTACCTTTCAGCACATTATTTAAAACATCATTTTGCTCAGTGCTGCACCTGGCTTTCTCCATCTATCCACCCTGGCCGTCTGTGGCACCTCCTAGATGCTGGTATTTGAGTAGGAAACAAGTACATTTCCTGGGCAGGTAAATGTGTAGGGAGACTGAAAAGCCTGCAGATTTATCCAGTGCTAATTCCACCCCTTTTCTCTGACTACTTATGGTGGTGCCATAATTGAATAACGATAAACACAGAAAGTAGTGTGGCATCTCGGTAAGAGGAGGAAGAGGTCACAGCACAGAAGTCTTAGGCCACTTGTACCAGGACGTCCCACAGGACTGGTGAATCATATAGACAAAAATCCCTGGCCACATAGTTTCAAAAGGACCAATGTCAAAGTGGAATCTGAAATGAAAAGAGAATAAATGATCATTAAACACAGTATGACCAAAAATCGTATATCACTTTTTGTCTACCAAGAAGCTAAGGTGACACCAGAATGCCCTCGTCCCCTCCTGCTGTGGTCTTGTCTTTTGGTAGTAAGTAAACCTTTCGGGAGACTCCATGTTTCCCAGGAACTCAGCAAGGCACCGATTCATTTTCTACTAAACAAACTTTTTAATAAGATTCTGTGGTTGCTACCAGAATCGTAAAAATGTGTACTGAACAGCTCATAAAGAGGGAAACCTTAGCAGAAATGTTTTTCTATCCTATTTTAAATGAAATAGAAATCTCAAAAGTATAATTAACCCAAGTTATGACATGCAGACCATTTTTATTTATTCATTTAACCACTATACTTCAGCTGTAATAAACAGCATGGTAAATATCATGTATTTCAACAGAGCTGGCAAATGTCAGCTCATGATCATTTTCCTATACAAGTAAGAGCGTTCAGGCTTGCACTTCTTATGGGCATACAAATTCTCCCATGTCCTACCATCCTCTTGGAAACAAGAGGTGAAAGTGGAACTAATCATTACCAGGTTATTGAATTTAACCTGGAATTTTAAATTAGAATGGGGAAAAGAGTTTATAAAAGTGATACAAAGTGTCATTCAAGTATTAAATATGACCACGTAGGCAGAAGGCAACAGCATCACCAAACCCTGCTGCCATGGAGCTTGGCTCACTGACAGTTTCTGAAGGTGATCAGGAGGGCACGGCTGCCAGCCCCGCTCCCTAGCCTGTGTGCTCTCCTTCACTGCTGGCGGAGCCCGGTCCACGCGGGTGCTCACAGTTGGATTTCCTTGCAGAGGCGGCCCGGGAGGGTGAAGTGCATGAGGCCCTGCCACTCCTCGGCCGTGCAGATGCTGTGGTAGGACAGCTTCTCCATGGTCACCCTGTAGATACACTCCGAATGGCGGATCCGGTGGTACATCTGCACGGCAGAGGAGGGCGCTACGTTAGTGAGACCACGGGTGGCCGTTTTTAATTTGAAGAAGCAGTTTTCAATAGTGTTAACCTTTTATTGTAAGAGATAAAGCACAGATGGTAAAACAAGATGTTTTAACAAACGTGTTTTTAAATAACAGCACCGTAATAAAATACTGTATTGTCTATAAAACTATTTAATTTTGTGAGCAGGACCTAAAGGTCTGGACAGCTTGATTTCTAGTACTTAAATGCTCAGCTACATCCCTCGTGAAAGATATACTCAAACTTACAAGTATGGGAAGCCTTGCAAAGTGAATCAAGGCAGTTGTTTTCACCACAATTACAGTTTTATTTCTTAACCACTACAATACGTTTGGTGGAAATTCACATAAATTTCTATTCACCTTGATGTCAATCATTTGATCCTACACACGAATCAGTTTTATATGTAATTAAAATGAGCTTAAAAATCAAGAAAACTACTGAAACTGCTCATAAAGATTTTTCTATCACTTAAAACCTTTCAGATTAAAAACTTATTTAAAAATTCAATTTAAAGGGGCCGGGAGTTTGGCCTAGTGGTTGAGTGCTTGCCTACCATGCACGAAGACCCGGGTTCGATTCCTCGGTACCACATACATAGAAAAAAAGCCAGAAATGGTGCTGAGGCTCAAGTGGTAGAGCTCTAGCCTTGAGAAAGTCCAAGGACAGTGCTCAGGCCCTGAGCTCAAGCCCAGGACTGGTAAAAAAAAAAAATTCAATTTAGAGTAGGAAGAGATGAAAGGAGAATGAGCTGGAACAAGGAAAGAATGCATAGAATGCTGCTATGTTTCTGCTGAAACTTGAAACGTGAATGGCCTTAACCTGAGAACAGAAGGAAAAATTATCAGCTGGAATATAAAAGCATGAACTAAATATATGCTGCTTCGGATACTTTTTTTTAAATGTAAGAACATACATGTATATAAAAGGATGGAATAGATAAAGCATTTACCACCAGGTTAAAAAAAATGGCTTTACCAATATCAAACAGGTATTCAAATCTCAGACTCACTGCTGGGACAAACCATGTTTTGAATGATAAAGGGGTCAGAAGGTTAAGGAGACAAAGCAATCTTGATGCCATGCTCCCCATGAGACATCTTCAAAATGTGTGAAGTAAAGGCTGAGGGCACAGATAAGCAGACTGATGCATAGTGAATTCTGGCTTCAACACACTGCACCTTTATAACAGTCCTTTCAACAAAGTGACCTAGCCAAAATCCTAATCGCTATTTCTACAGGAAATCAAATGGAAATGGCAAGGCCCAGGATATCCAAAAGAACTCTGAAGACACCAAATGAAGAGGAGGAATTTCATTCCCTAAAACCAATACTGAAATGTTAATCTACCAGTATGGTTCATGGTATCAAGAACATAAATAGATCAAGGGAACAGAATACACACACACACACACACACACACACACACACACACACACACACACACACAGCTGGTTTCCAGCAAGGACACAAAGGCAAAGGAGGAATGTTAGTGTACACAACAAGCAGTTCTGGAACCATTAACCTCCCAAATGTAATTAACAAGTTTTGAGACTTCCCTAAACCACAGACTCATTTTGACTCCAATGGTTAGACCAAGTATAAAACCTGAAACTATGAAACTTCCAGAAGAACACAAAGGAGAAAGTCTTTGTGACTTGGAAACACAGGGCTTCAATACAATGCCCTCAGCAAGACAATGAAGGTTGAATGGTCAGATTTCCTCGGAAGTAAAACCTTTGCTCTTAGCAAGAGATTGGCATGGCAAGCCAAAGAGGGTAAGCAAATGTTTGCATGTGGGTCTGAGGAGATGAAGCCTCTAGATACACAGATTGGCCCACAAAGCAATTATTCAATATAGCTGTTCGGAAATCATCCAACATGGAACTCACCCGCCTGCTCACTGAGGAGTGTATAATTCATAGTCTAACCATGCAACCGAAGACTACTCCATAACCACAGGATTGGTTCCAGATTAACTGCAATTTCTCATTATCTGTGACTCCTTCTAACTTTATAATGAAGCTGCCAGTAAAAGTAAATGTAATACTTTTGAGAAAGTATGGGAAGACCAACTTACATGAAATTCTTATAAAAATATACTAATTATAAAATAGTCTAACTTCTGCAAAAATAATTTTGGCAAATTTTATAATTTTCCTATTTGCTATGAGTTTTAATATTAGTAGCAGACAATGAAATTTTATGCAGCCATTAGAAAGAATAGTAGTATGTCATTTGCAGGGACATGGAGGACCTAGAACAAACTTCATTATGTGAGGTAAGCCAAGCTCAGAGCGACAGATGGCACATGTTTTCCCTCATCTGGGGAAGCTAGGTCTAAAATACACCGAGACATGGTAAGTGATGCAGATCTCTAGAATCCACGCAGAGAGGCCAAAGCAGGTCCCTCTCACAGGAGGAGCACAGAGGCACCAGGCCTCTGAGCGTGGAAAATAGTGCTTACTGAAATGAACTCTAGGACTGGGCACGAGGCGTTTGCTCTTTGTTGTTGTTTTCCTTTCTTTTTTGTCTTATTTATCTGTCCTTGGGAGATTATGGGTTTCCCTGGAGAAGACCAATCACTGCTATTGCTTCAGTGTCTTTCAGTGGAAATAAAAGCAAAGACGGAGCATCCTGATAGCCCTTGTTGGTCCTCACCTGTGAGTCAGAATCTATTGCTTGTACTTTGGTGCCCTTGTTAAGGAGCTCTGCTACAAAACTTCCCAGATGTAGCGGGGACTAGTAGCAGTGGTCGCCCAAGTATGGGAGTACAGCAAAGTCTCTCTGTTCTGGGCCAGGACGTCACAGGAAGGCCTCTCTGGGTGCTCGGGACTCTCAGTGGAGGCGGGTGCCACACAGGACCCGGGGTTCACTGGAGGTCGACGTGCGGGCGTGGGGTCGTGCCCGTAGGAGACACGACATGGGAATGCTGGGGCTCACGGTGGAGGGTCACTCAACCCACGCTTCTGCCCACCACACAGGGGCCCTTAAGCCTGAAGGACTGCCCACCTCCCACAACTCGCTGCCAGGTTTCTAAACGTAATACGGACCCAAACTTCTCTTCTAACACAAATTACATGTGTGTATTTGGACATCTGTTGGTCCTAACCTGACTCAGGCAAACTTATGATGTGATTTTTAAATGTTTCTTACTTATAAAATTCTCCCATGTTTAGATATTAGACATACATGTTTGCTTCCGTGTACCTTGGCTCTCCTGGAGCGCATACTTGGACAGTGCAAGTTACCATGCCATTTACGTTTATTACTGAATTACTGTGGCTCAGACTTTTACAGACATGGTTCAGCTCTCAGGATGCTGTCACATGCACAGAGTCGTCAGTGTTCTCCACTCCAACTCTCTCACCACGTCATCCATCCTGCTGTGGCCTCTGCCTATGGTGGGTACAACTAATGCCTTAACTAGAACTCTTTATTGAGTGGGGGGGGGAGTCATGGGGTTGAACTCTGGGCCTGGGCGCTGTCCCTGAGCTCTTCAGCTCAAGGCTAGTGCTCTACCCCTGGAGCCACAGCACCACTTCTGGTTTTCTGGTGGTTAATTGGAGATAAGAGTCTCACTGACTTTAGTGCCTGGGCTGGATTTGAACTGCAATCTTCAGACCTCAGCTTCCTGAGTAGCTAGGATTACAAGTGCGGCCAGCTGTCATGGACTTTTAAACTGTCTATATACACAGTTTTTAGGACTTATTCTTCCCCTCTCCCACCTCCCCCCTCTCTCTGCTCTCTTCCTTCTCCCCTCCTCTCTCTACCCCCTTTTCTTTCCTTCCCTCCCTTTCCTCTTTGTTTCTCTCCTCCCTCGCTCCCTCTCTGTGTATATAACCTTATCACTTGAGAGAGAAAAACTCTGTATTTTACTCACAAAATTTTAAAACTCTTAATATGTATCTGAACATATTATTTATATAAGAAGAGTATACTGTAGTATATTATACATATTGTACAATAGAGAGATACATCACTATTATTATATCAAATAAGTTTTTCTTATTATAGTGATTTTTATCTCTCCCACTTGGTGTCTGGCTGTTGAATTTGGGAATGAATGAAAGTCCAGCCACGTATTGTCTAGGGGCCTCTCCAGTCAACTGATGCCATTTGAACATTCCTCTTTAAGTCAGAAGGAATAGAGCTATCCTCTTCTGAAGAACTCCCTCTTCCAGATCAGAGATGGGACTGCTATGATGAGTTTGTTAGCTTCTTGCATTATTCCCAAGTGTTCTTTAAAACTATAATACATGAGTAAATTAATCTTTCTGAATGGTTATTTTCCACTGGTAATACTTCCAAAATGAGTTAACTTAGCAAATGAAATTCTGATATTGTCAATCAAGAAGCATGTCTGTGTCATTTGATAAAAGGTAAAGATAAATAAATATGTTTCAATGGCCCATTTGTCCTGACTCTTGGGCCGGTATTTTCACATTGTTATTATTAAGGTGTTGTACAGGCCTGTTACTCAAACAAGATCCACACTATAAAACACCCATCACATTATCTTAATAGTGTTTTAACACAATATTAAGAATATAACTTATTCAAGATTGGAAATAAGACCCAGCAATTATGGGCACTTTCACCGCACAAGCTTTTCCATATTAATGGCCATGGATACTCATGTCTGTGCTACAGAAAAAGCAGAACTTTCGAGAAGAACCATAAGCCTAGAGGTTGTTTAGCTGGCTGCCTGGGGCAATGCATTCGGCTGGGGCCTTTTCCTAGTGCCGACTAAAACTGGCTCCACAAATGAGGTGAGTGCTGGAGGGCGCCGGGCCAGATCTGGGCCTGCAGGCTGGGGAGTGGAGTTCAGCACGACTCATCTAAGAAACCACTGCAAACGCTGCGCCACTACTATCCCAGAGCAGCGTTATCCTCTCAGCGTGGGCTTTACTGATGTTTGGATTCAGGTTTTTGTTATGAGACAATTAACTGGTTGGCTGAAAAACTTCTGAACTCATTAGGCTAGTTCCTAAAAATATAGCTGTGCTTCAGGTGACATTTACGTGTTCTTACACCTGAAGCTAAATGTTCAGTCCATTTAAATTACAACCAGACAAGAAGAAGATGGTGTCCCCCACCATTGTGAGTGAGATTTCAGAATACCAGCTGAGTCTCACTTTAGTCTTCACTCAACAGTGGAGGACCTGGGGTTAGCGAAAGCCATCCCTTACAGGTCACTGCAGGGGCCCTTGTCCCTCACGGAAGCTCCCTGGAGAGCAGGAACACTGCGTGCTGCTGTGGCTTCACGAAAGACTCTCAGGTGCAGTGCAGTGAACACACTGAGGATTTGGTCCTGCACTTAAACTTCACTTCATAGTCAGTGCAGAGGGTCAGCAATTCATTAGTCCCAAGACATTTTCTAGAACGTGGACAAAGAGTTTGGAAAGGAGATGTACATGAAGAAAATGGCCAGTGACTCAGAAGGGTTCATGCTAATGTTGAGGGCGGCTTCTGTCAGCACTTACGTTGGCACAGTGGAGGGCCAGTGCGCAGAAGACAGCAAACATCTTGAAGTTGTTCTCGTCCGTCTTGGAGAAGGCACCGCCGCTGATCTTGTTGACCATCTGGACCACGCCGATCACGCTGCCGCGGCTCACGATGGGCATGCACAGGATGTTCCTGGTCGTGTAGCCCGTGTACAGGTCCACCTCTCTGTGCGGGACAGGAAGGAGAGGACGCATCCCGTCAGATCTCAGCTCAGCGCTGCGGTCCTGAGCACACACCGGCTTCCAGAGCCAGGCGCCACAGGGCCCCGGGAGCCTCTCCAGAACACTCCACTCCGCTGCGCTTGCTGTCTGCGTTCCCGGGAGTCTCTACAAGGCTTATCACCCAGCACTGGGTTTTTCCAGTGAGTTGGATCATAAATAAAAAAGAACGAAGTAGGTTCAAAGTAAAACACAGGAAACTTGGTAATAGGATATATTTCATTAAATGTGGTCAAATTATTGCGATAGGAAACTCGATACAAACCATTTAAATAGGAGTTTTCACATTAGAGTTTAGAGGAAGGGTCAGCAGACAAACACTCCACTGGCCACATAAGCTTGCCCTTCTATATTAAAAATAAATGAAGCTTGAAGGGGACGCGGCCACACTACTCATGATGTGACCCATGACAGTGATCATGTGACAACAAAGCCAAAAATGCTTATTAGCATTCTTTGGTAAGTTTTGTGAACTGAGTTCCAGAGAAATTGCCACTGAACTATGACACGGGAAGGGTTGTCTTCAGGGCACCTTCTGTGTCTCAGCTAGCAAAGTGAGACTTCCCATGCTGTGATAAAGATCTGTCATTGGGTCTGTGGCAGTCCTGACAGTGGTCTCTCTACCTAGTGGAAGTGTGTCTGGTCACTACGGGTGGACAACAGTGTTTGTTCACACCAGGCGCTGTCTGTGGTAAGCCACCCTCCTCTGAAGACCTGCACGGCGCAGAGGGAGGGGCCACGGAGACAGGAATGGCTGGATTCTCCAGAAGCTGCTCAGTTGTCTTCCTAGGGCTTGGACTGCAACCTCTGTACCCATTTCCCTACATCCTTGCCGATGCCAATTTTGAAACTCTCAGTCATTCACGCTGGGTAACAGTGAAGTCATCCTTACCTTGTCCATGTGTTTAACAGGTTTACATACATTTTCTTTGTGCAATGTCTGTTTAAATCTTCGTTTGTAAACTGTCTGTTAAAATCTACTCTTTTAGCTCAATTGGATATCTTAATAATGCTGAAAATTTTTTATATATTATAGACATTTTATCATGTATATATTTTGCAAAAGTTTTCTTCCAATCTACAGCTTGCCCTTTCATTTTCTTAATAGTCTGAATCATATATTTTACATAATAATCTTACTATAAGAACATTTACATGAAATAGTATCAATGTATATAAGGAAATGTACCCTCTATCTTATTAATATAATGTAACCCTTCTATTAATTATAATAAAAATATGAAAAAAGAACATTTACATTATTTTCACTAAGTAGTGAAATGCTAAGTCTGTTGGAGAAAATTAAAATTTTAGAATCACTTATTAATTGATAAAAATATCTTACTAGACCATACCTGTACTCATATACATATTAGGCATATTTGATGCTGGTCAATTAATTACCTGATAAAAACTTCCATTTGTTTACATATTTTTTCTCAAAACAAGTCAAATGTATGTAATTACTAAGCATTGTTGACAAAATATATGAAATAACATTCTCTAATAATCATGGCACTCATCTTGCAATTTTTCATCTCTACGTTTTACTAAACATAGATTATATAGTTTGGTTACTAGCTCTCCAAAGAAAGTCAAAATGAACTAAAAAGTTTTTATTCATTGCCTTATCATCTAACTTTAATAATAGCCAATAAAAGCTATGGTTTAGCTGGGCTCTGGTAGCTGAAGCCTGTAAGCTTAGCTACTCAGGAGGCTGAAATCTGAGGATCATGGTTCAAAGCCAGCCTGGGCAGAGAAGACCCGGTGAGACTCTTATCTCCAGTGAACCACTAAAAAACTTCAACTGTCACTCTGTCTGAAGTGGTGGGGTGGTAGTCTTAAGCACAAAAAGGCTCAGGGACAGCACCCAGGCCCTGAGTTCAAGCCCCACAACCGACAAAAAAAAAAGTTATGGCTTAATGGACTCCTACTTCATGTCAGGCAGCTTTCAAAACTTTTAGGCATTGCTACCCTAATTTGGGAAACTGAGACTGAGGGGAGCTACATAATTCAACAGGTATCCCTGAGCTAGTAACTGCATAACTCAAAAGACATGCTTTCCACACTGTGTTCAGACTTTCAGCATATAATTTGACGAGGAACCCTAACATGGTACCACAGATGAAGAAGCACCACAAGGATCCCATCCGCTGAAGCCCCTGTGCTGCTCCCTAACTCTGGGAATGCCCACAGCTGGCTGTCGGTACTTCCTGCTAGCTCAGGGTTATGTTTTGTACACCTCCGCACGGATGGCTGCTGACAGGACCGCTGGTGTGCAGAAGCAGACCAAGCAGGAGGTAAGCAGGGAAGTGGAAAGCTGGGCCCCTTCCTGGAGGTGCGCCTGGGGCAGAGCGGGGTGGAGGGAGGATAGCCCAGGCAGCGCCTCCCGTACCTGTTGAAACGTGGGTCTGCGTAGGCATCCGGGATGTTCAGGACCTCCCCTGTCCGAGCTACTTGTCCAGCAATTCCTTTCTCGATTGAAAACCTGCAGGGGTAAAGAGAGAGATGCACCAACTCAAACATCGACCACCAAACCCAGAAGTCTTATTTACTTTAAATGCACATATTAATTTTAGTTATATATCCTAAATCATGTTATAAACAATGTACTATTAAGACAGATAAACATCACACAGTGGTCATTTATGAAACTTTGTTTTAAGGTGTAACTGTTTTAAGATATAATCCTAAAACTTGGTTCTAGAGAATAATTGGATGACACACTAGAATTGAAAAAGTAAACTATGCCCAGCACTAGCCAATAATAATAATTTCCATTGGCAAGATGTCTCAGAGTTTGTGATTCACTTCACTGTAAATATCAGTCATGGGTTCTCAGTGAGGTGTGAGCTGAGGCCTGAGCTTCAGGGCACAATCAACACCACAACTCTATGCACACCCCTGAGGTGCTGCCGTACACATTCACGTGCTGCGGCTGCATCTGACCTGCAGACGCAAGACTGAGAAGTTCATGCTGTTTACAACATAAACAAGAGTGTGGAAAGATTCTGCTTCCTTAATTTGTTTAACTTTAAAACACAATATAACCATTAACTAATTATACATATGTATTACATCTTTACATTTTATTTTAGTGCCAGTACTAGGGCTTGAACTTCCAGTCTCCAGTGCTCTCTCAGCTCTTCTGCTCACAGCTGGCACTCTCCCTCTTCAAGCCTTGACTCTACTGCCAGCCTTATCCTGGTTAATTGGCCATAGGAGTCTGGCAGACTTGTCTGCCCAGGCTGCCTGCAAATTACGACTGTCAGACCTCAGCCTCCTATGTAGGGAGGATTAAGACGTGAGCCACTGGCATCTGAATTAATTGTACTTTGGATATCCAATATCAGTATATTTCTTCTGTAAATACATTCTCACATTTATAAATATTTTCTCACTGCTATATTATTACCATGCATGCAATAATTTCAAATTTTAGTTAACATTTCTAGAACTCACGAGATCTATGATTTTCTAACAGTTTAAGCTACTCTTCATGGTATTAACTTTTCAGTATTACAGAATACAGAAAAGAGGCTTTATCCTAAGAATTATCAAGAAAACTTAAAAGATAATTTCTACGAAGTAGCAGTAAAACATCAGTAAGTGGACCAAGCATTGCATAAACCTCAAGACGTTTGTGCTCCTGGCTGCCTGCCCTGAGCCTGGGACAAGCGACGGCAATCAGACCACAGGCGCAGCGCATGAGGCTCTCTGCTGCGGTCTGAGAGCAGTCTGCATGGGAACTTTCACTGCCCCTCTGTGCTTTGTTATCTAAGCCACACGGAAGCCTACAGGAGGCTTTTAGACAGTCATCTCATAGTAACCATGTTCCCTTAGCTGTCTTTCTCATGATTCTCAATACATGCTTCAAGTCATTATTTTTTTTAAATGAAATCAATAATAGGAGTGTTAGGAAACAAACAGCAAACAAGAGACATCACTTTAAGTAACTATGTGCAGTCTGACATAGTTTGATATAAACAATATGAACAAAATTTCAAGCCTCAGACACTCATGCTGTGCCCACATTCGAGGTGTTGTAGTATGACATACAGACCTGTGACCTTACAGACACCTGGAAATGCCTGTCAGCCTCACTCTATCTATCTATCTATCTATCTATCTATCTATCTATCTATCTATCTCCACATTAACGCCTCCCTGGGCAGAGTGTCCAGGTGAACAGCGATGCTTGTTGTTCTGCTGTGGTTCTGGGGTTTGGTCTCAGGGCTTTAAGCTTGTTGGGCCAGCACTCCACCACTTGAGCCACACGACCAGCCCTGTGGGCTCTGGCTGTTTGGACATGGCATCTTGCTTTTTGTTCAGGCCAGCCGGGACTCTGATCTTCTGTTCATGTGGCTGTCATGGCTGAGATAATAGGCAGCTTTCGCTGCTGAGATGAGGTCTTGTAGGTTTTTGCCTACGCTGGCCTGGAATTAGGTCGTGCTGAACTTAGCCTCCTGCCTAGCTCGGACAGATGCATCTGTTGAGATGACCCTTTGTGGGCTTTGGGCGTGAGCTGGCCCCAGAGCAGGCCCTCCTGGTCTCAGCTTTGGGAACAGAGAGGGTTCCAGGCATAAGCCATCCTGTTTAGCAAGAATTCTCAATGTGGAAGCGCTGTACCGGGAATCCCGCATGGTGCTACATAGCAGCGTAAAGGGAAGCAGGTGTTTTGGAGGGCTTGGGGCGACCGTGCTAAGCGGGATGTGACAGCATGGTAGGTAGCGGTCCTTGCAGGTTTCCAGATGGGCCACCACGCCTCCACAGTCTGTCATACCAAGTGACCAGAGCTGCCACTTGAGCAAAGGGACTTTTGCACACTGACTCAGTCTGCTGCGGTCAGCTACAGAACGTCATCAATGCTGTCATCGAAGGCTCTGGGTGGCGTTCCTCTCCTATCTGGACCCTGAGGCAGCTGTCCAGGCTGGGAAGAGGCAGGGAGCCAGCTGGCTCCGTGCACCCTGCTCCTCACACGGGAAGCCTGCAGGCTCCAGGCGAGCACCTTTACCTACCTGGGAGCACTAGTAAGTTTTTCCAACATGATTTCCAAAAGGACCGCCTCCGGAAGACGGCATTTCCAGGAGTGACGCTAACGCTTCCTAGGCGCGGTTTCGCTGGCACTGCAATGTCATTCCCAGAAGCACTACCTTCAGGAGGCGGGTCCTGGTGGGAATGATACCACAGTATGACAAGCCTTGTCAGCACCCCTGCGGAGGCACAGAGAAGCGGGAACAGCGCCTGCGCCTCGGCGGCACAGCCCACGACACTGCACGCCGGCTGTACCTGATCTCTTTGGTCTTCTTGAAGACGGGCTTCCCTTCCCTTTCCTCTCCAATATCAAAAAGGTCTGAATACAACTCCTTGTTTTTATGGTCCACTTGGAAAAGGGCACAGCGATCGGCGTTCACCAGGTTTTTTGCATATATCTAAAGACAGATGAGAAGACAGCAGTGAGCACTGAGAAGCTCACGGCATTTCCAGGAGCACATGTGGTCCTCACTTCCCGCTATTCTACACTTGAGCAGGGCGGATCCTGGCACTGTACCTACATAAATATATAGGCACAGGAAAGGACACGTATTATATATGAATCCTGTGCTAGGCTTAGCAGACACTGACAGGAATGAGGCAGCCGTGGGGATGCACCCACACGCTGTGTGTGCCGCACGCTGGAATGTCTCCGTTGCCGAGCAGCTTAACGGCCTCACTGCTGAAGAGCTCCAGCCACTGCGCCCTCAGAACCTGTACAAGCTCGACTTGAGCTTCTATCCACAGTAAGGCCAGCATGACGCTGGCCACGGGGTGTCTGAGAACAGCAACTGGGAAACGTATGAGTTGTAACCTCCAGGGAGACATAGTTTGGTGGCTTCATTAATTTCATGTGCTGTGGAGGCAGTCATTAGATTTGCCATGTAGCAAACACATGTATGTGTGTATGTGCGCTGATCTTCACAACACCATCCCTCCTGTCTACATGTTAGGACAGGCAAGACGCCAGGATCTGGGCTGCGTCCCACTACTGAAGAGCTAGTAACCATGGATCTAGCATTAGAACTCTTACTCGCCATCTGTTCAGTCCATGCCTTTCTAACAAATATTCCTTCCTACTTCTAAAGGTCAAATTGTGAACTCATTTCACCTCCCCGGCTTGTTCTCCCATTTTTGGGAACAAATATTTCTTTAATGCCTAACATATCCAACTATCCATACTGGGCGGTGGCTACAGTGTCAGAAATACTGTACTGGAGTTAACTCCAGACATCCGGGTCATCTCTGAAATTATTTCTCAGAGGGCAAGAATGGATCATGACACAACTTATGAAAAAGCAGCCAGGGTCACCTTATGGCCAGAGGAAACGAGAAAATCTCATGTGAATAACCTGACGGTAGAGAGAACGGTTCTGCCTCTGGGGCTGGCCCCTTCAGGTAGCCTTTTAAGCTGTCTCGCTTCCTGGGTATCTAATGTTCCATTCCTTCACTATATCGTGACAGGAATGAGAAGGCAGCGAGCAAAACCCTCAACCGTCTGTGGTATCACTGAGACAACAGGAAGGAATTATCTCCACTCTCAGATTGCCACCCCTTTCAGGGCTGGGGGCATGCTGGCAGAGAGGTGGCCTCCTCAGAGCTGGAGCAGGCGTTCCTGAGGCCCTGCACATGGGAGGAGCCCAGCAGACAGCGTGATTCCAGGAAGCTCCGGCAGAACAACAGCCTGGACAGGCAGCCCACTCAGGCCAGAGACCAAGTGGACGTCAAGCCTTCACGTCTAGGACCAAGAGAAGACACCTGCGCTTTGGAGAGGCAGCGCTGGGTGAAAGACCAAGGCGGATGAGAGGCCTCGGACAGTGGGGACAACATTTATCTCTCCGGGGCAGTCCTGGTCCTGTCTAAGGTCCTGGGTGGCCAGGTGTGTGCTCTTCAGCGGGGCAGTCCCAGCTCATCCCGGCACTGACAAGGACCATCTCCCAAACCCTGTGCAGCCTGCAGCACACCGCTCACCGCCTCAGAGGCAGTGGGGGCTGTGTGGGCCGTGAGGAGCCCTTCTCGTAGAAGATTACTCTTCTTGAAATGGATCAGAAAAATGGGAAGGAAAAAAGCTTCTGTCAGAGCCACCGTTGGTTCCAGCCACAGGTCACCCGACCCTCAGGAACCATCCCCATACAAAAAGCCTCCAGACGAAGCCAAGTGGCAGGTATGGCTCCTTCCCGTGGCTTTCTGCACAAGGCGCCCGCCAGCCTTGCATGAGAGGATCGTTAAGACCAAGATCAAACAGAGTGAACTTCATGATTAAGAAGAGGGGACTGGGACCCCTAGTGTCACCAACGCGTGTCAGGGGGAATGCAGAGATAAACCCAAACTGTGATGTGGCTACTCAAACTTCCTTCCTCCAAGAATTTCAAGAGCAACTGCAAACTGACCACAACGGATTGTGAGGCATCACCTTGTCCACACATTCAGAAGGGTTTTCCAGTTCAGATGGACTGTCACACCACGCATTAGGACCAGGAGACTAAAGATCAAATAAATCGTTTTCAAGACAAAAGCCAACTTACCATTATGTGTTCAAGTAGAGAATCTATTGCAACTATGTTATCAAAATAGGTTCTGAAAGAAAGCAGCATGAACCATGTTAGGACCCGCCGGCAGGTCACAGTACACGCCTGTGTGTGCATCAGTTACCTGTGGCTGTGTTTAAACAACCACAATGATACCATCTGATCTTTATCATTCTGTGGAAACAATCACTATCATCTTAGACAAATAAATTGTATCGTTGCTTTAATATTGGGGCTCTATTCCGGAGGATGCATTTAGTGATGGTTATTTATTGCTCAGAACCAAAACATAGCAAGGTCACAACATGCAGTGAGTGACACTATGCAGTACTAAAACAGGCTCCCACATTAATTTAATCAATCTGGGGTTTTTTGGGGGGAGGGAGGAGGTGGGGGCAAGAATTGTGTTTATTTCTTCATCTTTGAGTGGTTGTACAAAATAGTTGCCATTTAATAAAGCAGCTTACAAATATAATATATTTTGATTGATTTGATTAAAATGAAAATTGTTACTGAAAAGTTGGAAAGGGTTAAAAGTCAGTTTTATTGCAAAAATTCAATTTATTTGAGAACTATCAGAATGCAAGTAATGATATGTCAAATGACTATGTAAACTAAACATCATTATCTCTCTTATTATAAATGTTATAAGTGTAAATGAATGTTCTAGAGGTATATGGTATATCTATTAAAATGTCACTCACCCCAAAAATGAAGTAGCAGACATGTATATTATAGGAAGATGTAAAAAAAGCACTCAATATGCTTCTCCTGGTGATGTAAAGCTTTCAGTTCAGGCTCACATAAATTTAGCAGTGTTCTCACAATTAAGAAAACTAATCATTGATTTTATTGTTACATGTTCGAAAAGGATAGGATAGTATAATTTTAGAGCCAATATGATATGACATTTTCAAAAAAAGAAAATTAATAATAATAATCAATTAATTTTAAGGGTAATTTTTTTGCTTGAAATCAGAGAGTGAGAGCCCACGTCAGGGCATAATCCAGTAAAGGCACCGTGTCAGGAAGCAGGGGAAACAGGAGGACACGCAGTGTCGCCTGAGGACAGCTGCAAAGTAAACAAAGTTACACTGGCTGGACAAAGTTCACAACTTTGCTTTCTATATGCTCTTTTTTTTTGGTTTGTTTGCCAGTCCCGGGCTTGAGCTCAGGGCCTGAGCACTGTCCTTGGACTTTCTCAAGGCTAGAGCTCTACCACTTGAGCCTCAGCACCACTTCTGGCTTTTTTCTATGTATGTGGTACCAAGGAATCACTGGGTCTTTGTGCATGCTAGGCACGCACTCTACTGTTAGGCCAAACTCCCAGCCTGCTTTCTATATGCTTTGAAGTAATACGGTCACACCTTCTAGAAGACACTGTGTTTAATTGTTAGAAAAAAGAATGGCTTACATGACCAAAAGAGATCAATGCGTCTCTGCTTTTCTAATTTATAAAAACAAGTGGAATGTGAACTAGCAACTCAACACGTTACTTGTGCGGAGGCTCTCTGCTGACAGGTAACTATGAAATCTGCTGTGCGACAGGAGGAGAGGACACCATGCCAGGCCTGCAGGAATCCAGCGTGAATACCCACGTGCGGGTTCTTTAACTGGTGGAAGGCCTGACCCACCATCACCATGGCCCCGGGCCCTGCAGGATGCAGGTTTGACGAGGAGGCCCGCCTTCCAGAAGGCTGGACGAGCAAAGGCAACGCAGACCCGAAGCCGGTGACCATCCACCGCTGCCTTCACTGGCAGCCCGGGCGGACACAACAGAACACATCCTCAAAAAGGTATGTGAGATGCTATCTACAGAAAAGTTAAAAGAGTTCTAAATAATGTTACCTAAAAATGACAGCGAGGGCATTCGGGGGGAAGCAAGCGAGGAGAATTCTCCTAATACTGTCAGAATTCTCTACAAAAATAGCAAATTCGTGTCTTCAACCTGCTGTAAGACATCCTATTTACAAAGTCGATGTCCAAATAAAAATTAGCATTGTCAATGCATCCAGGAATCTTTCACTGATAAAGTGATGACAACTCCAAAATCTGAACTATGAGGAAGTCATGTTCCCACGTTCCTTGTGTAATGGAGATTCACCTTTGGTTACTGACCACTGCGGGGACCCATCTATCACTGTCAAGGCCTGAGCTTAAACACTGATCAATAGTCTTCGCTAACCCGAGACATGAGACTCACTTGGATACATCCAGGAGAAAGTCGTTGAGCTCCGTCTGTTTGGCAAGGCCTCTGCATACCTGCCATGCAAAGGAATGGCTGTTAGTGGTTATGGGTGAGGACTTACTTGAAGAAGGCACGTTCTCTCAATGAACAGCACAATTGCCTGATTTACTGCACAATAAGATCAATGACTATTAATATCTGTGAGTATTTAAGTACGCTAAACACTGACTTAAGCACCTTCTATTTATTACTTCACTTGATGACTACATAACTCAGCAGGTTTGGGACTTCTACTTGACTGCTGAGGCATTAATACAAAATTGAGAAGCACGGCAGATCCCAGGCCTCACACACATTAGATGTGGCCCTCAGACCCAGTCTGTCTACCTTAACTGTTCACTAAAAAGAATTTGTACATTATAAGCCAAGCACTGGTGGCTTCCTTGCTCCTTGGGAGACTGAGCCTTGCAGGATCTCAGTTCAAAGCCGACTTGGGTAGAAAAGCAGATATTGGTTCCACCTTCCGTTAACTAGCACATTTTTGGACTGGAGGTATGACTTGGGCGGTAGCACCAAGAAAATAGCATGAAAGCATGAACCCCTGAGTTAAGACAAACACACAAACAAGCCAACACGTCAGCCTTTCAAGATGTTCAGCACCTCTACCCACACTAGACGAAAAGTAGACTGTAACCCTACCTCTCCCAGCACACACACTTCAGGGACACGGAAAGAATAAAGGGAGAGGGGAGGAGAGGCGGGCCCTTAAAATACATATGTGTCATTGTGTCATTGGAATCTATTTACGACAGTGAACTAAAATTTTAGAAATAACAAAATATTGTAATCTAAAAAAAAGCATGGTCGGACACTGGTGGCTCACGCCTGTAATCCTGGCCACTCAGGAGGCTGAGACCTGAGGAGCAGGGTCAGAGTCAGCACTGACAGGGAAGTCTGTGGGACTCATCTCCAGTTCACCACCAGAAAACCGGAAGAGGCGCTGTGGCTCAATGTGGTAGAGCGCTAGCCTTGAGCTGAAGAACTCAGGGACAGCGCCCCGGCCCAGAGTTCAAGCCCCATGACTGACAAAAAAGAAAAAAGGATGAACTTGCTAATGCCTCTTCGCTGTCGGGTTAATGAAGCTCCTTCCTTAGGAAGCCCTGTGAAAACACCCAACACCTACCTGCACCTGATGTATTGCTACTGAAGCCCAGGCAAGATTTGCTGTTGCGACCTAAAAAAAGCAAGAAGACATACCAACATGTGTACACAAAAAAGCATTTAGTAGTTACACAATACATCCCCAAATGAAGACTTTTCCAAGGGGTTTGAGTTTCAAAAATTTACAGAACACTAAGTGTGTCAAATCACAACGCACTTGTTTTTCCCCCCCTACATTTCCTCTTCTCATTAATGGAGCTTAGTGCTCCTGTTTGAACTAAGATGAATACTTTTAAGTTTAACAAAAAGCCTGTTTAGAAGGTCTGTAGTGCCTCCTGTAAAATGATGTATTTCTGAGGTACGAAACTCATCTGGCAGCTATCCAGCTTTATTATTTACCATGCATTTAACAAATATTAGCTAGCAACCAGGCACTGTATTCTAAGTGCTGGAGACAGAGCAGTGACACCACTGCCAGAAGCCTGGGTCCCTGCCTGTATCCTGTGGGGAGAGAGTGGGGTCAAGCTGGCCGCGTGTGCTATGTGGGGCAGTGACATGGGCCACCGTGAAAAGGCACAGGACAGAGTATGTGTGTGCAAAAGTGCACTTGACAGCCTCATGAAAGGCACAACTCCGGAGGCGGAGGTGAGAGGGAAGAGCCAGGCCCCACACAGCAGGGAACCAGGGCCTCCATGCCTCCATGCATCTGTAAGGTGGTGAGGGAAGAAGGGACAGCAGGAACAGCAGAGGCTGGGGGCTTCAGAGAGCAGGTGGGGCCAGGATGCTGCAAGAAGCTGCTCGGATGGTGTGACACACACGGCACTAGGTCCTCTTGGGCTCTGTATCCACGAGCCTGCACCATTTCCACTCGTGAACAAAGCCTTGCTTTCCCAGAGTGCCGACACCGGTAACTGGTGTATTTTGACATTCAGGCTAGGGAAAGGACGTGTTTAAGAAGCCATGATGACAACCGGAATATAGACGCCTCAAAGCTACCACACTGCTTTCTTTACTGTCCATATGTTTTCTTACAGAAAGGAGGCTAGGTTACTAATTAATCGGCTCCCTCTATAAGCAACCTTGAGAAAAGAGGCACTTTCTAAGAAATCACTGGTCTCAGTGTCACACGCTCCGAGGTCCACTGGTGTGACTGGTGTCACGGGTGGCAGTGGAGAAGCTCACCTCCTGGTGACTGAGGCAGAAGGCCTCCTTGCCCCAGTGCCGGTACAGCTCCAGAATGCCAATCAAGTCCCCGATGGCAGTGACGATCGGTAAACAAAGAACAGACTGGATCCGAGTTCCCGACTCCAGCCCGGTACCTCTTGGAAATCGTTCATCCTGAAACGTGTCAGGGAAGACACAATCAGAACGGGATGGTGGGAAGAAAGGGGAGCAGTCGGGAAGAAAGCACAGTGCCTGGGGCTCTGCTCAAATCCTTCTCCTTCCCACAATGCCCAAGTTCCTGCGCAAATGCCTCCCCTTCCCACGCTACGCTGGGTGTCAGCTCAACCAAGGAAAGGAGCTGGGGTAGTGTATGTGGGAGGCAAGGCGCAGCCAAGGCAGAGCCCACGGGAGGCCTCCACTGAACTCCTCTCGGAGGCCCCGTGCCTCGGGAAGAGTCAGCTCCCCTCTGGTCCTTTCAAGCCTTCTCTGCCCGCAGGAAGACACAGCATCATGTGACAGCTCTAACTTCCTTCAGAACGCACACGATACTTGTAATCAACAACGAGTAGTCTTCTTCAAAAGAAAAGTGAGTGGGGATGGGCACACTAAATCTTACTTAAATGCATATTGTCAGCAATATGAAACCTATATTCAGCATTACTTTCATGGTTTTTATCCTTGAAAAGGACAAAACCTGATGAGTGAATGTGCATGTTCGTTTTGTGTAATAATAATAAAATCGTCATAAAAGCTGATATTTATTCATTTATCTTCCTAGCCAGACTGTCCTCAGGCTTCACGGGCATAATGAGATAATATAAATCACTCCAAATAGAGAAAATCTATTTATAAACATTTCTTCTTCTTCTATTTTCAAGGTTAGAGTAATGCAAAAGGATATGCCAGTAACAAACAGCATTGTAACTGAACTGCAAAGGCCCGTGTAAGTATGTAAGCCCTGAAATTGTCTGATAATTATCAGTTATTTAGCATATGAACAGAAATTATTTTTTTACTTTAATCATTTTATTCCTTAGCAAAATCACTGAAGGGAAACAGAGAGAAATGGACTGACTTACTATCAAAATTCCCCTTCTGTTGTTCAATTTGTACTGGCTATAGGAAGGTATTATTAGCCACAACTTAGAACTTTTTATCAATCAAGAATAGTAAAAAAAATCTGTTTGTAATTATGGATCTTTAGAAATCTGCATGCACAAAAGAATATTTTCAAGTTAGAATATATATGTCATGTTCTTTCTTTTTTCTACAGTGTAACTAGTACCTGATTTCAAAATTATATAATTACTGGCAAAAAGTAAAAAAAAGCCCTTAAAACGCGGGTTTCCGACTCTAGCACTTTTATGGAGAAAATTCCTCATATGTGTAAACTTGTGCGCACTTGTCCCTTTTGACATCTCAACACCTTGTCACGACACCTCATGCCATGTGGGCACTGTACGCCCAGAGACGGTCTGCCGGCTCCAGGCCCTGGGCCAGGCCACCCCGCTCAGGGCACTCCAACGCCAGACCTGTGATCTTGCATTTAAAGGAAGGACAGTAAATGTGATGTGAGCGGAGGCTTAAAAACACATGTTCCTTTTTCTCTCTTGGATTCTGGCTACCACAGGAGTGTGCCAGGCTGACCCGATGGAGGTCCTCCATGGTCCTCCATGACTGAGGCCACTCGAGAACAGACAGGACCTAGCTGATGCCAGCTGACCTCAGCCTCACGGGAAGGCCTGCAGCTTCACCCCATCCACAGAAGGCTCAGTCCTTAGACTCAGAGAGAATGGTACATGGCTGCTGTAAGACACCAGCAGAATCTGGGGCAGGGGCTGGCTCACTCATGTGCATGCTGGCAGAATGCTAAATAGAAAACAGTAATTGTGTTGTTTACATGATCACTAATACACATTTCTAGGTTTAACCATACGGACACGTGCATTGAAATAACAATTCTTCAAATTTAGCTCTTAGTGAGCATGTATTCCTGAATATGAGTATCAGCTCATATATGAAATCACGTTTTGGTTTGTACAGCAGACCCCTGGTATCCAGGAAGAGCCTCAAACACTCAGATGCACAGAGTCAGAACTCTAAAATTACTGTATGAATATGGGGTCACACACACACAGGTTGAAACTCCCTGGAGCAGGCTGGATTACTGTCTCAGAAATTACCTGTGTACATTAATACTGCTCACCTAAACTGACATCTTACATGCTCTTCTCACCAATACTGTGGGTGTTTGATTTGTGTTTTCCATAATCTCACCCAGTTTCTACTAAAGACATGACACTGTTCATCAAATCTGAAATTTTCACTGTATCACTTTAAGCACCATTTGCTCTGGGGAAAATACATCTTCACAGAAGTAAACAACAGATCACAAAATGACTTAAACACAATGGATGGTAACCTGGGATAGACTGAGAGGTGTTCTGTACCCATGGAGCAGAACAATACTTGCATTAGAATCGGAAACTTTGGTTTTTCAAATTTATTTTTTGTCTGTCTGTCTGTCTGTCTGTCTGTCTGTCTGTCTGTCTCTCTCTCTGTCTGTCTGTCTGTATGTCTGTGCTTGGTCAAAACCACTATACTTTGTTTGAAAGCTCTCATCTTAGGAACTGCGTGAACTCTGGTTGAAACAACTCGTCCTTCTTCAGGCTAAAGCTGAAGTCCTCACCCCGAGAATGTCCTCCACAAGCAGCGTCTTCCTGGACTTGGCCACGTAGGCAGAGATGGTGGTACCCTGGGTGATGGGCCCGGCGGGGATGAGTCGGGGCTGGCCTTCCTTCATCCCGGGGGGCGTGAAGACACACAGACTCTAGGAGGAAGAAGAGAGCATGCTTTAGGGGTGTCCTGGGCCACAGCCCTGGACTGACCCGGGAACCCTGCCTTATCCACAGACGGAAAAGCTAGCCACTCCCATGAGGCAGTGCTCTGCAATGACACCACAAACTCAAGATGGACCCTGAGATCCCCCACGTGCTCAGCCAGGCTCCCTGCAGACACAAGTCAAGTGACCTGGCTTCGTCTGTCACCGAAGCACTTGTTTCTCACACACTGTGTTTTTATTCTCCGTCACTCAACAGGAGCCTGGAACTGTTTCTAAGAACGTGTATGAATTGGGCTTCCGGTTCATTTCCTCACAGGCCACGAGGTGGCCCCGGAGAGTGAGGAAACGGAGGGTGGAGGATTTCACGGCAAACAAGCAGTATTTCCAGGCAGCTTTCACAGGAGCCAAGACAAAACCGCCTCTTCCACGGGGTACCCCAAGGGATCAACTTCTTAAAACACCTTCTTCACAGCTCTGGAGTCACACAGAATCCAGAATGTGGAGGGGAGATGTGTGCTGTCTGTGAGGACAGACGGGGCACGGCTGCCTGGGAGGACAGCACGGACCAGGCCAGGAGCACCGGGGGAGGCGTGGCCGGGAAGGTGGGCAGGTGTGTACCTGCACCACACACCTGGCTGCACACAGAATGCCTGCCTGCGGGAAGGTCTCTGCACGGCTATGAGTTGAGGATTCTACAGCCATGCAGCCTTTCCTGTTTACAAATAAAAACGAACTGACTTACCAGTCTCTTAACTTATGCCTGTTAGTGGCCTACTGTGAATCAAAATTTAAGTATAATTAACGTTTACGAACAAATTCTGATTGACAACCCAAGAAAAGTGCTATGTGAAATGTTATTTTGAATGTG
The DNA here is from genome assembly GCF_031878675.1 of Megascapheus bottae. NCBI lineage: Eukaryota > Metazoa > Chordata > Mammalia > Rodentia > Geomyidae > Megascapheus > Megascapheus bottae. The sequence continues at coordinate 2,405,398 of NC_143516.1, read as the reverse complement.
TGGCTAAGTATGAATGAATAAAATGAACAAAGACACTAAAAAAATGCATGAAGCAAAAATTCAACCACAGGAACCTTTTTGCCAGCAAACATCTCAAAAGCACCTGGTCTAGGTCTTGCTTTAGTCCAAGAACCAGAAACACTGCTCCTGACCCATGGCTTCCTCCTAACACTTCTTCCTGCCAGCTACCCAGGGGCCGAGGAGACACCTCAGGAGACACCTCTGGACAGTGCCCCAGCTCCGCGCGGGGTGGCCGCTCACCGCTGCAGGGCCTCTCCAGCAGGGCCCTTGCCTGCTCCGCAGCTTAGCCCATTCCTCTGACACTAGCACAATGGCAAATGGCACGTGGAATGCACAGCATTTATTACACAACACTGGAGCCCTGGAGGAGGGTAGATCAGGGTTTAGAAAGTTTACGAGTCTTGCCCAAATCACACAGCATCCAGTGGTGAATCAGAACCACATGGTTTATGAAGCTAACCTCCTTCCTGGGGAGCTTCCTGCCTTCAGAGGCATCCTTGCCGGGGAGGGGGGAGGCTCTGTGGGTTGCCTGCTGCCTCTCTGTCCCAGCCCAGCTGGCACTCAAAAGCAATCTGCTCAGTAAATGTCCTACGGGGCTCTTAGAGGCCATCACTTAATGCTACGCTCACCTCGCGCCTGGGAAAGTAGACGTCCTTCTATGGTTTCTACTACAGAGCGAGGCATGTGGCCCTGGGACCTGGCCATCTATGTCCACGTCTATTAGTGAAAAGGCGCCCTTATAATTGGTCATTTTCACTATACTTCATAATCATCATATATGTATGACTATGTTTGCTCTCTTTGGATCATTAGTTTTCTTTTTAGCAAATAGTTCCTTTGTATTATCTTCGGATGTCCTTGTACAATCCAACATTCTCTCTCCACAGTGACGAGCTAAGTCTCAGTGGGGCAGAGACTGAAGTCCTGCTGTGCTGCAGTGCCAAGAGCGTGCTGCATGAGCTGATGCTAAATATTTTAATATCTTTTTAAAATCTTTTCCAAAGATTTTTGACTTATTTTTTAAAATTATTTTTATTGTAATATATAGAGGAGTTATAGTTATATTTGCCAGATGGTTGGTGTATTACTTCTCACACACTGATACCCTTCTCATGTTTCTGTCCCTATTTCCCTCCTGCCCACCCCTCCCAATCATCTTGTTTTCCCCCTTCGCTTTCCTATTTCAAATAAACAAATAAATGTATGTACAATATGCCAGGTAACAAAGTCAGATATAGTAACAACATGAGATTAACCAAAGGGCAACAAAAAAGAAGAAAAATAACATAGTACATTGAGAATAACAATCACACAAGATAAATCTCGTTTCCATATCCTAAAGATCCTTTCATTTAGTCTCATTCTATATGACCTTATGTACCTAGGTTTTACGCTATTGTAATCTTCTGCTAGGACAGTTCTAGATGTGAACTAATTATTACAAATGAGGGAAACCATTGAGCCTATGTTCCTTTAGGTCTGGCTTATTTCACTTAATATGATAAAAATTAAAAATAAAATTAATAACTGGCAACCCATGATCACAAATATTTTAATATCTTAACTAATTAATATGATTAATTTATTTTACTATTTGTATTACTGTTTTACTCAAGACTAAAATCAGATGTCTCTGAACACTTTTTCCTCCATTTCTATTAACGGGGTAAATAACATCAACATAACACATTTTGATTACTCAAAGAATATAGTTATTCTATTGTGAGAATATATCCCAAAATCTCAAGTGCATTGTCTAACACAGTAGATGGCAAATAAATCTATAAATGAGCTTTATGCTCTGAATGAAAATGTTATTTGCAAAGATCATGCTGGAACACTGCCTGAGTTTTTATCAGCTGCAGTGATTGAATGTGATGGGATGCTAGATGGGACCACGCCTCAAGTGCAGAGCCGGGAGCCCACAGCCCAGACACAGGCACTCTGGGCTCTGCATCCAGGGAATCCGGCCCAGAGCTGTCTTCTAAAACTACAGAATCACTTTATTAAACTGTGTATGGTGCTTGGAACAAGCGCAGGCTCTGTATCGCACGCCAGCCCAAAAGTACTGAAATTCCTGTACCAAACACCACAAATCTAGAAGTACTACCGTGATTTAGGATATACAAACCAAAGCAAAACCAAGCCAGACTCCAAGACCTTATGTTTCCATGTTGCTGTAATGCCCGCCTGGAACTCAATCACATACAGAAGCAAATACAGGGCATGGCTAGGTGCAAGCCCTGAGTTCATTCCCCAGCATGAAAGAGAAACAAAAAACCACACGACAACCCCAAGACAGGAAGATAAAAGGGAGGAAGGAGAAGGGAAAGAAAAGGAAGGAGAGGGAAGGGAGAGGAAGAAATAAAAATAAGCTTACAGTACTTAATTAGGACATATCTATTATTTATAACACAATCAGGACTGATGAAGACCTATTGCAATTTCTTATCTAGAGTACAGAAATCTGAGCAGAGATACTTACATTATTGCATTCTCCAAGGAAATACAGTGCAAATCCATCAGCTTTTGTGGCTGCCAAAGTAATAAAAAAAAAAAAAGGAAGAAACTAATCTCAATGGAAGAATATAACATGTATGATTTCTCTATGGTGAGAGTCAGACACGAGCCTTTTGAATTAGATGGGTCACATAAGCAATGGTCATTCAATAAAGAACAAGGTCACTCATGGCTTTCCTGGTGGGCTCCCCTGGCCACCCTCCACAGGTGTCCCTCATGGCCTACACGCTGCATCCGCCAACATGCTATGTGACAATACACTCGTCAGCCTTTAACTAGGAAATTCTGTTCAATGTTTGTGGTATTAAAATATGCCTTGTGTAATGATACTACTACAGAATAACTAAAAGAAGCACTGGTCAACCAGCCACGTAAGAGAGCAGAATTCAACTTGTCCCCAAACTGTTCGGAAGTCAGGTGCCACGGCTCACGCTCGCATCCCAGCTACTTGTGAGCCAACTCCAGCAGAAAGCAAGAGACACTATCTAAAGCTAAATAAAAGGGCAAAATAGGGCCGTGGGCGTGGCTCAAGTGGCAGAAAGCCAGCACACCACATCTGAGGTCTTGATTTCAAACTATAGTGCTGTTAAAAAACAACGTAACACACACACACACACACACACACACACACACACACACACACACACCCCTTCAGGGTCATCTGAAGGTAAATACCATAGCAACAAACAACATAGTCCTAGAAGAATGGCCTACATTTCACCCCTACTTAAACCCCTTCTCCACATGTCTTTGGGTGAAATACTGAGAGCCTCCGCAATGGTGCTAGTCACAGGAGCTAGCTCACGAGTGAGTTCTTGTACACTATGTTCATACACATGGACGCACAAAGAGCAGTTAACTATGTATTAAAGTACATATTGAAAAGCACCCAACAAAGAGTTAAGTAATAGATATTAAATATATCCAGATTTTTTGTATTTGAAGAAGACACAAAAACTCAATTGTATTCTGGAAAAAAAATGAAAGTCCTAAGAATACATCTTCTTCAAACTTACTTTTCTGATCTATCGTTCCCCATTCTACTCAAAATATAACCGTACCTTCCCCCAATGTCTAATATGTTCATTTCCCTTGACAGTGATGGTTTCCTGTAAATAACATGATTTACTTGAAAATGAAAAAGAAAGGAGCAAGAACATTCCATGGAGGCCTCGGATCTGAGCTGGGGCCTTGAGGGACCTTCAGGTTTGATGGCTCTGCTCTCCTCTTTCCTCGTGGCTGCCCGGCTGGGGCAGTGAGGGAAGGTGGTCTGCCTGCCTCTGGGTGCAGGTAAGGTGCGGAGCTGGCCCCGGCCTGGCTGGCCAACCCGCTGGGCACGGCTTACCGATCTTGATGATGCTGCTGAGCTCGTACAGGAGCACTTGGTTGTCGCCCCCCGTGTCCAGACGCTGCTCGATGTAGCTGTTCAGCTCATACACCACTCCCTGCATGTTTGTGTCTTGGTACTGGGAACAGGAGTAACAAAAAGAAATGGCAGTTATCAACATAATGCGATTCCAGTTCTCACTCTGTGTACATGCTTTTACAGAGAATGAATGACACACTGTATGTAGTTCTCAAACATGTCCATTGAAAACGGACACGGTTCTAAGTATTCTGTAAACTATGCGCGAGTCATCCAGTATTGCCTGTTGAAACTTTGCTCCTCAAGTTTTATAACAATGACAACTTGACTGGGAAACCAGCACAAAGACTTCCTGAGGGGCCTCTCCACGCTGGAGAACCCCGGGGGCTGGTGACCTCAGATCCTGGTGCCCGGGCCTGTGTGTGACCCCAGAGCAGGACAGAGAAGCTGGCAGCGCCTGGTCCCAGGCAGCAGCACATAGGCCTCCTCCCAGCCCAGCATGACATGCTGTCTTCTCTTCAGGGCGGGGGAGGGAGAGAGAGACAGAGAGAGAGAGACAGAGACAGAGACACAGAGAGAGAGAGAGAGAGAGAGAGAGAGAGAGAGAGAGAGAGAGAGAGAGAGAGAGAGAGAGAGAGAGAGAGAGAAAAGTGCACATTTCTCATTCACCTTTTACCATTGGGGTGGCCTTAGTAACCAGCCTCTCTGCAGTGGCCTTAGTAACCAGCCTCTCTGCACATCACCCTAAAAATAAAATCCTGTGCCACTTAATACTTTAAGGGGGGCCAGGAGTGTGGTCTGGTGGTAGGGTGCTTGCCTAGCATGCACGAAGACCTGGGTTTGATTCCTTGGTACCACATTCATAGAAAAAGCCACTGTAGAAAGCCCTCATGCCATAGAGGCTCGCCCTAGAAACCCCGGGCTTGCTGCATGCATGGTCTCTGAGAGAGAGCCTGGCCGACTCCCTGTTCCTCAAGTGCCTGCTTTTCTTGTCAGGGCATTGTGCAGCTGTTTTCTGTCTCTTTGAACAGGAGATGGACTGTCACAAGGGACTGAGAGTAAGAGGACACTAGGATGTGAACAGTTTATCATGAGATTTCCCTTTATATTTCTGAGCATATTTGTATGAAAAGCAGGGTGAATTGCACCGTCTTTAAAACACTTTCAGTTCTAATGCTCTGTGATAATCTAAGACCTGGGCTTTAAGGTTTTCTTGTTCATTTTTAAGCTGATACACTACATTGGCATATTTTGTTTCCTTTGGTTACTGACAACAATTGCCTAATTATTTTAACAATACACTGTTTTACTAAGATCAATATTCTGTTTGATATAAAAAGCTAATCAGTACAGAGAATCCTTCACGGCATTCTGCAGGCCAGTGTGAGGTGAAAGGCCCACGGCCATCACGCACCATGGTCCAGGGCCAGGTGACTACTGAGCTATCGCCACAGATGCTGAGAAGAATTTTAGGGCGTTTTAACAGAAGCATTTACAAAGGCATCCCGTGTGCTTCTCCGTGCTCTGAGGGTCACAGCCTCGTTCGGCTGTCTGGGTGGCTGTGCATTCTCACAGCTGCCGTGTCTCACCCCGTGGTGCTCCTGTCACGTCACAATAAAGCAAGGAGCAGGAGGAGTGTCGGGTGGCAGTGTAGTCTCAGGGCTGGGACGTGGTGGGGGGAGAGGTAGGAAGCCACTCTGCAAAGCACATTAACTAACGGAGGACACAAAGGTCAGCGGGGTGGAAAAGGCCTTCAGTGAAGTCACCAGGAGTGATCGTGGTGAGCTGGACACAGACCTTCCCCAGCAGCAAGCCAGGAGCTACTACAGCACCAGCAAAGCAGTAGACAAGAAAATAACAGCTAGACGGGACAGCCACGACAATAAGAACACACTGATAAACAATTGCATTTTATGCGTAATGGTAATTTTTCTAGATAATGGTTATGCTTTTTCTCATAATGAAGAAATGTGCCTGAAACCTTTTATCAGCCTTGATTCAGAGGACCAAGACCAGGATTAGGGCTTAACACAGTTCTTTCTCACAACTTTTATACTCTGTTCTTACTATGCAATCCCAGTTGCAGAAGGGAGAAGAGAAGAGGGGGACGTACAGGTTGACACTAGAACAAAGGTCTTCCTGTCAGAGGGTCTCAGCCTTACAACGAGAGACTAATGGGGTCAGGGCTAGGGTTGAAGTGGAAAGAAGAGCATCTGGAACCCCTTCAATGTGGAGCAAGCTTACCATACCTGTCACACACACACACGCACGCACGCACCAATGGCTCACGCCTATAATCCTAGCTACTCAGGAGGCTGAGATCTGAGGGCTGTGGTTCAAAGCCATTCCCAGCAGGAAAGTCCCTGAGACTCTTATCTCCAATTAACCACCAGATAATCAAAAGTGGCACTGTGGCTCAAAGTGGTAGAATACGATCCTTGAATGAGAGAAAAAAGAAAAAAACCCTTAGGGACAGTGCCTGGGTCCTGAGTTCAAGCCTTACAACTGCCTCCCCCCCCAAATGAAAACAACCACACACCGTATCTGACAGAAAGAACCTGCCGTGTGTTGTGCCGTCAGTGACCACTGGAAAGGGCATGGCATGCTACTCTTGGTGGAGAATGCATCCTGGAAGACGCTGTAATTCTGCTTTTCAAACTTTCCATTCATGCCACAATGTCATGCCTTTAAAACAATTAGCTGGTCAATGGGCCAATTATTTCTGTAAGTCCCAGGAACTTTTATTCCCAAGCCATTCATTCATTTAAGGTGAGGAAACATGTTGTTCCCTCACAGATCCACACAAAACCAGAAATTAAGTAGCAGATTTAGTGACTCTGTCACATCTGATTATGATCAAAGCTAAGCAGAGGTTGCTCAAATTTTATTTGAAGTTCCACCGGCCAGTGATTATTATGTTGATCCATGTGTTCATGGCTCACTCTGCATTCTGAGAGGTGAGCCACAAAGCCTCCAGCCTGCAGCAGGAATGTCCTTAACCCGGTCACCTTTCAAACAAAGACAGTATAGATGAATACAAAGGATGTGAACACCAAGGAGAAACTGTTTGTGTGAAAGTTCTGTCTGTGTCAGCTCAGAATCGCTCTCACATGGAAGGTTCGTACTGAGGGTATAATGACGGGGGGGGGGGGGGGGGGGAATCTATCCTGAACGAAGGTGACCTCAACTAAATAAACCAGCCTGTATCCAATAAAAGCTCAAATTAAGTTTCTGATACTGATGTGAAGCAAGAGAAAACAAGGAAAAGAAGGAGAGGGTACGGATTCATATAAAAACTGTCAGCCGTTTTTCAGTGCTTCTTCTCATGTAGAGAGCTGAGGCTGCACGTGCTCCACTCTCCGGCCCTCGGTTACCAGGGCCTCCACACTTCCTGCTGGCACTGCCCTTCCACTCCTCATTCCTCGGGCTCTTCCTTGAGCATGTCCCAGGGGAGTCTCCACACCACTAGCCGACAGGATGCTCCTGCCTCCCCTCCCTGCCTGGGGTCCTCACACTCAAGACCACTCGCCCCAGAAAAGGGTTCTCAGCCACTGGGATTTCTGACTCTACGCATATGGTTTCTTGTTGATGGGTCCCCACCACCAAGAAAAGGGGGGATTCAGTTAGTGGCATCACACTGACTACTGATGATGATGATAGCTGATTAGAAAATGTGCCAGACCTGCCAAATGATGTTGGTTTAAATAAAGTGTGTGGCACAATCCCATATTCTTCCACAGAAATTGCTCACATGCGCGGAGAGCAAATTAGATGGCATATTAGTCAACAGAGGCTAACAGAAGGCATCTCATCACAAAGGGCACGATCCAAACAACATGGAGATGCACGTGAAGCCCCAGGGCGAGAGCTCCGGAGTGAAGGAGCTGAGGGGGAGTGAGTCCTCCCTCCCGCTTCACGTCTCCCCGCCCCTCCACCCAGGGCTGGCTGCATGCAGAACCAGGAGCTGAGGTCTTTGCTCCTCTCTGCAGACACTTCTATGTAGGCATCACCCCTGGGAATGTTCCCCTGGGTCTGACTAAGTACCCCCACCTGCCAACTCGGATTCATACATTCCAAGTCAGCTAGCTGATGTGCCTCCACGCAGCCTCACCCCTGAGTCCACACCGACCTCCTCTCCTGCAGGCCTCCTTCCTCCCAGATGCGGGCGGATCTCAGCTGAACACAAAGCTGACCGGGCATTTGGTAGCTTTGGCAGTTCTGCCTTTTGGCATCTCCTAGGGGCCCAGAGTTGCCAGCGCTGCCACCATGAGCTCTGGTGATGAGAGCTCATCACCAACATCACCCGTGAGGCCCTGGGATCCACGAAGCCAGGGTGCAGGCTGCTCCGCCAGCCACAGGCCACCCCCCCCCTGGCTCGGGCCGCTGTGAGAATCCCTTCTTCACAGATGAAGCTACCTGCATCCATAATGCTACTGTAGGACACAGCTGCACAAAGGGGAACGACTTCTCACATGAGGTCGCATCAGCTGCGATTCAAACACTGTGTTCCATTGCTTCATCTAAGAAATGAGATACCTTTGTCTGAGGAAATTACAAGTCATTTTGTTGTACTAGCCATTGGTTAATCCTGCTCAGTTTGTAAGCTTGCTAAGTATTTCAGCATGAACACAAACCATGAAAACAGCCCATGGTGTAGCAGTTCTGAATGGGAAGAGCAAGGCACAGCCCAAAGAAGATGGCTGACCTGAAGCCAGGCAAGGGCGGAGCCAGATGGTGGGCACTGACCACCGTCTGAGGGTGGCTCTGCTCGTGGTCTCCTTGGACTGCTGCCAGTGGAGGCCGTGCTGGTACTACCTGTCCTTTTGGTTCTTTAAAAGAATCTAGACACCCAGCCTGGCTTTCAGTGTCTAAATGTGAGCCATGGATTCGGAAATGGCTACAGCACGCACAGGCCAAGCAACAAGACTCTGTCTAATCTGCAGCCTCTCCCCACTGACTTTATTCCCTATGGAGTGGTATTTTGGGGAGAGTGCTTGTTTTTTGCCTTGATATTTTACACTTTAACACGTTAGAATGCTAGGAATCTATACAAAGGACTTTCTTGTTGAGGAAAAATTCCATTCACGTTACTCACCCTGCTGACTTCCTTGGGAGCAGATTCATCTGGGAAGGAGAAGGAAGGGGAGAAATGCAGTTAGAAACTCAACAGGCTCAGCCCAGCATTCTATTCATTCTCAGCGAATTAGAGGCTCACTTACAACACTGTCTCTCAGGAAATCTTACAATGAGTTTTAAAAATGGTAAATAAAGGTTACACATCACAAATTGAGAAAAGTAAATGCTAGTTTCAGAGTGGAAATACCACCACCACGACCAGCCTTTTGCAGATTACCTTTTTAAAATTCTACCAGGGAACTGCCTGCAAATACAGCAGCCCCGGCATAGGAAACCATAGGCTCAGGAGGTGTTGTCCCCACTTCTGGGGCTGTGAGTGGTACGGTGGACCCTCGGGGAGCCCCCAGACTAACAGCAAGGCTCCTAAGAGAAAGCTGCCTCCTGCAAGCACCAGAACACTGCCACCAGAAAATGAATGGGTCCTGTGCGTCACCACACACTGACAGATATAAACAGACCCCAGGACTGTGAAAAAAGCTCACACAAGACTGATTCTTTCTCCTTCGGTGTCCATATCAGTCACATGCTCCCAGTGTTTCCTCCTCCATCTTCCTCAGACCCTCCACTTGCCATCCATGTCCGCAGAAGACACATCAAGTCCCAAATCACAGTGCAGACCCGCGAAGATTTTCCAAGTTGGTTCCTGAACCAGCTCCTGGGTCGTCCGCGTGTGTGTGTACACACACACACACACACACACACACACACACACACACACCCCCTTTTCCTCTCCCATTTTGTCTTTCAAAAGTATTGCATCAATTGTGCTCCTCAAAACCTAAAGTAAGTGAGATGTCAACACTCGCTGTATAGGTTTTACCTGGGATTCTCTTAACAAAAATACTAAGGTTGGGCTATTAGATACAGGTACTAACCTGAAGATTTTCCAAAAATTCAACCGATATCTAAGCACGTTTTAAAACAAAGGGCACTAAAAACAACTGAAAAGAGGGGAGGTGTGTAGGTATGTGTGTGTATATGGAGAAAAAGAGGTTAAGGTGGCTGGTGTGACTAGAATGTTCTCCCACCACCAATCATCTGCACTGATTAGAAAGGAAGATGGTGTGGTTGTCCAAATGTTTGTGAACAGGTGTGAATAAATCATGTGGCTTTGACTATTTGTCTGTCTTGGTACTTCTCAATTCAAAAGTACACAAAATTTGCACTTGTATAAATTTACAGCACCAGCCTTGTGTGTGTGTGTGTGTGTGTGTGTGTGTGTGTGTGTGTGTGTGTCTGGGGCTTGAACTCAGCCTGGATGCTGTCCCTGAGCTCTTCAGCTCAAGGCTACCGCTCTACCCTTGAGCCAAGCCCCACTTCCAGTTTTCAAGAGGTTAACTGGAGATCAGAGTCTCAGGTCCTTTTGTGCCCTGACTGGCTTTGAACCTTGATCATCAGATCCCAGCCTCCTGAGTAGCTAGGATGACAGGCATGAGCCACCTCGCCCAGCTCCATTTGTGTTTTATAGCCCATTTAAAGGATTTGAAAGAAATTTTTTCCCTATAGCTTACTTCTGGATTTTCACCTTTTGAAATCTATGTTCTTCATTTTTTAAACTTGGCAGTCTTAAGGTTTTTGCTAAATTAATGTCAAATCTCATATTCAGGGAATACTGTATTTTCCCTGATGGGAAGAGTGGGCGTGGTGGATCTGCTAGAGGAGCGCCCACCTGTCTTTCCTATACTGTGCTCTCAGTTCCGCTGATGCCCCTGCTAGGTACCAGGCCTTCCTCTCTCCCAGGGCAGTGTGGCGGTGGCAGGGGCACAAGCTGAGATGGCCTAGACCACTCATGCTGGCACTATATCAGCCCCGGAGAAAAGGCATCCCAACAACAGGAGCTCTTCTGGGAGAATCTCTTGCCCAAAAGGAATTTTTTAAAGGACAAAGAACTGCTGTTCCTCCCACTCACATAGCCACACCGAATCCCTGCAGACAGTGCGAGAATGCCAGCAGAGGCCTCATGGCCAGTGGTGCCAGCCGGGGGCCTCCCTACCATTCATAACCACCTGGAGGGCACATGGTACTGCAGGGAAGCTGGCTTTGAAGGGTACAGGACCATGGAAACGAAGGGAGCTGCTACCAAGATCCAGTTTTGAATCTGTCACAAGCATCAAATTAGCAACCAAAAGGTTCACACGCCAGAAGCCTGATTTTCAGTCCAGGGACTCTTCCCTCCACGTGTCCATTCACTGCGTTGAGGGCTCAGCCCCTCTCCAGCCTCGGGGAACCTGGCTTGCTGGGAGCAAGAGCACAGCTCCAATAACCTCAGAAAACTCGCCATATTCGCTGCAAATGAATCATTGCTTTTAGAAAATGAGATAGCACCTCCACTCCAAAGCGCGTCTTAATCATTAGCAGCCTTAGCAAAAACAGTTCAAGGGGAAAAAGACTCCCCAGAGAGAGTTTTCCAAGAAGTACTTAATGGTTTTCCTTCCATCGTAAGTACTCAGCTCTAAATATTTGATAAGTCTTTGTAAATATGTGGGTATTTCTCATGATTAGTTTTGATTTTCCTCTGACATGAAATGGGATTACAGTAACGGACCCGCATCTGTCACAGCTCCAATTATGCTGTGGATGTGACAGTGCCCAGTGACTGCCACACTCTAGCTGTCACACTCTACGCTGGCTGCCCCAGTGGCATGGTCAGTGCCCCGGGGAATCTGCCCTGGGGCTCCACGCTTTGGGATCAGGGAGGGATTCTTCAATTTTCTTATTGGATCTATAAAAACTATAGACAAAGATAAGAATGAGCTCAGAAAAAAAAGCCCAAAGAGGAAAAAAATAAAAGCCAGGCTCAGTAAGTTCTTCAAGGAGATATAAAATTAAGTGTTCAAAGACTTGAAAAGGATTTTGACTAATTCGTAATTACATTGTATAAATATTTATTATTTGTTGATTTTCCAACATGTCTCTACTAAGGATTTGAAATGACACAAAAAATTATTAATACATGATCCAAAACAAAAGCTAGTAAAATGGCCACAAATTTATCTATCATGTAGTTACTTGAAAAAACTAAGGAAAAGTAAGACTATTTATGAAACTACCTTGGATAAAAAAGTACGAACTTAATTTAGATGCATACGTGAGTACACATTTTATGTGTCTGTAGGTACGAGGGTTGAACTTGCAGCTTTCTGCTTGCTGGGCAGGCGCCCTTCTCCAGCCTTGCTTCCCTCCCTGTCTGCTTGAGAGAGGAGCCTGCCTGGGTCCTCTGTGTTTCCTGTCACAGCTGAAATGTCAAGTCCGCATTCGCACACATAGCTAGCATGGATGGAGATGGAACCTTGCAAGCTTTTTGCCATAACCCTCATGATTTCTATCGCCTGGATAGCTAGGATTCAAAGCATGAACCACCGGTGCTCAGCTATCTTTCATGTATATACATATACTCCAATAATAAATGTCTTTGGCAATATACTCCTACCTCGTAGCTCTGAAGAGAGAATGTTAGCAGGTGGGTTTTACACATCAGCATCATAGGAGGCTTGCTGTTGACTTGGCAGATGTGCGTGCAGTGGGTTTTCACCAAACTCACACCGCCTCCCTCCCTGCACCCAGTCCTCCTTCCCTGCTCTGTCCCCTCCTTCCAGCCTCTTCCCGCTGGACATGAATCTCCCCTTTCCTTGGTGTATGTTAATTGCTCAAAGGTATCTCAACTTGATGCTTCACATGCATATTCACTATTCTCATCTTACCCCTCCTGCTTACTCTACCGCCCTCTGTTCTGGACAGCTTTCACTGTTTCTTTTGGCCCCCTTCATCCACAGACATGGTTCACCCTCTGGTTCTCTTTTCTTCCCCTACCTCAATCCTACCTCAATCTTCTCAGCACTGAAGTGCCAGCAGGGACCTGAACAAAGTTTAAAAAGTGATATACAAGAAACCTTGGGATCTCCTAGCAGAGGTTTACAATAGAACAAAACCTAGATACATAAGGCCATATAGGATGATGCTAAATCTAAGGACCTCCAGGATATAGAGACAAAAGCCATATAATGAGTGATTGTTGTCCTTAATGTACTAGGTTATCTCTCATCTCTTTTGCCATCCCTTGGTTATCTCATATTGTTACAGTATTTCATCTTGTTATCTGATATATTGTATATATGCGTATTTGGTTATTTGTAATAGGATAGGGAAGGGGAGAGACAAGATAAGGGGCAGGGGTGGGGGGAGGGAAATGAGGACCAAGACATGAGAAAGGGTATCAATGTTTGTGAAGTAATGCACCTTCTATCTGGTGAATATAATGTAACCCTTCTATTAATTACAATAAAAATATATAGAAAAAAACCAAAATAGTGATATACATAGGGGATACCGTTATTTAAGTAAGGTAATGAGTACATTCCTTGTTGAACAGTGTTACCCCTTCCCTCATTTTCTCCCTTTTTCCTTCCCCTCAACTCTCTCCTACATGCTGCAAAGTTCATTTCCAATCTAGGGTCTCATGAGTACCCATGGACTTACCCACCCTCGTGAGTACCCCTGGACTTACCCACCCTCGTGAGGACCCCTGGACTTACCCACCCTCGTGAGGACCCCTGGACTTACCCGCCCTCGTGAGGACCCCTGGACTTACCCGCCCTCGTGAGGACCCCTGGACTTACCCGCCCTCGTGAGCACCCCTGGACTTACCCGCCCTCGTGAGCACCCCTGGACTTACCCGCCCTCGTGAGGACCCCTGGACTTACCCACCCTCGTGAGGACCCCTGGACTTACCCACCCTCGTGAGGACCCCTGGACTTACCCACCCTCGTGAGGACCCCTGGACTTACCCACCCTTTGTCCTTGTCTCACCATTTTGTTATTTGTCCTCCCTTCCCCAGATCAGATACATGTATATACCAGGCACAGGTAAGTAAAGTAAGCCAGACCCAAAGAAACACTTGTACTAACTAGTGCATGTCTCAGGTGGACCTAGCAGACGATCGCAATGGCTCCACAGCCTTGTACATATGACTGTATAGGATGATGCTAAGTGAAATGAACTTAGATGTGGAAACAAGAGGTATGGACGTGTGTGTGCATGTGTGTGTGTGTGCGTGTGTGTGTGCATGCGTGTGTGTGTGCGCTTGTGTGTTCTCAATGTACTACCTGAAGTTATTTCTTTTTATTCCCTCTCCCCTTTGGTTTATCCCTTGTTGTCACTGTTTTTGATTCTGGTACCCTGTGTCTCCTTGGTCCTTCACTGTGACATCTTCAGGACTCACTCTTTGCGGTCCTCTCAGGAGTGGCAGGCCTCCTGATCTCTGTGTTCTCAGAACATGTATCCACACTTTTCCTTTGCTTTGGAAGATAAGGGTACACATTTGGAGTTAAGACCAGATCATTTCCCAAATTCCAGTCCTCCTTACCAATCATAAGGGGACATCTTGACCTTTCCAAACTGTCTTCCTCATATTTATAAAGTGAAACAAGTTGTGATGCTATCCAGATTAAATAATCATATGAAATATGTGCATAGAGCATGCTTTCTATTAATTGAGTTTTCTACTTTTGAATTACATTTTGCTTTTCACTGAGAAAAAGGTATGTGGAAATCACTTAATTTCTTAAGTCTAAAAAGATTTATGCAAACTCCTGGCACACAAGCTCCAACTCTCCAAATACACTCCTTGAATCTTACAATCTACCATCTTACCCTTTATGTATGATTGACCTGGTGAAGTTCTACGTCATCCAGATTAACAAACTAAAACGAAATATGTACTATAAGTACATATCACATAGACATGCATACATGTATATAATGAGAACACCTTCTCTCTCTCTTCCAAACTCACTCTGGCTTTTCCTTCCCCTGATTTCTACAATTTCAAATTTGTGCTAATTTGTTATCTTCACCCAGTGAAAGTTCAGGAGGACAAAACACGTGTAAATTTCTCACGAGGACCGTTACCAGCCTTTAGCTAACGCATAGTGCCTTTTCATTCTGCGGTCACTTTGCCTGGCCCTATCTTCATTACCCTATTTTAACCTAAGGACTGCATAGACATTTAGCTTACATTTTCTCTAAGAATTGTTCATAACTCTACTAGGGCTTCAATTTCCCCAAGGAAAAAGCCATGAACCTTCTCTCCAGAAAATGAGGAACAGTCACAAATTGTGCATATGATTTCTGAAGGGCCACATGACCTCTAGTCTTATTCAGAAACCATCTGCTGCATTTGAGTTAGGTGGTATAATAACTAGATCCTTCATATATTCTGTAGATGTGCCCCACAAAAATGTACAAATTAAAGTACCATTTATTCTATCAAACATCTAGTGAAAAGAGAAATATTACTGTTTCAGTTTTCCAGGTATTGGAAATAGCCATTTTCCTACTTTCAGGCACTTCACTTTTATGCAGACAAGTAGAGATGTTTTATATATTGCTCATTGATACTCAAAACCCTGGTACTTCATTCACTGGTTTTATTACTTTATGTGGACACTTTAGAACTTTTGAAAAGCAGGAACACATGTTATTTATGAAAAGTCAGTTTTAGTTCTTCCATGTGGATATTTTTTTTCTCTTCTACATTGCAGGGGGACTTTTTCTACAGTGAATGGGTTCTGTATTTTGTTGAATGCTTTCCAGTAGTGTTGAGATAGTGATTTATTTTTGTTTGTTTTTACTTTTTCTGTATTTTAAGTGCATGTTCAACAATGACTTTATGATATAAAACAAACAGCATTTCAGGAATAAATTCTATATGGCTTTACTGTGCCGCAGAAAATTTTAAATTATAAGTGGTCCAGTGTCAGACTTTCAGATTTATGGATTCTTTTATAGTGGGGGAAGCAGTTCTGAGGACTTGAACTCAGGGCTTTGTACTTGCTAAGAAACAAGCTCTACTGCTTAGCCAGCCCCACTCTGTACTGGTTATTTTGAGATAGGGTCTCCCTTTCTGACCTAGCCTACAACTGTATGGAGAAGCTTCTGTTTTAAGCTCCCCACAGCTAAATGATAGCCATACTCCACCAGAGATGTGTGGAGATGGGGTCTCATGAACATCTTTTTTTTTTGGCCTAGGATGGCAGCAGTTATGACCCCCAGTCTCGCTGGTGCAGAGCCAGGGTGACAGCTCAGCGGTGTGTTGACAAGAATCTCATGGCCATTCTGCTGGGCTGCTCTTGACCTGCAGTCAGTCCCCCAGTCTCAGCCTCCTACGTAGCTAGGACATAATACACACCATTGCACCCCACTGTTGGTTAAAGACTCTCACAGCTGTTTTCCCTGCAATGGCCTTGAACCATGAATTTCCTTAGTCCTTGTCTCCAGAGCACAGGTTTTTCTCATTAGGGATGAATCTCTACATTCTATGCAAAAACTCAATTATCTGAAAATGACACAATCTGAAACACTTCTGTTTCAAAGCCTTTCACATAGAAAAATTTGCCTTGCACCATGTGTTTCAAAATGTTACCAAACTTGGCTTTCTTTAAATGATAATGATAATAGAATTACTGCACCTATGCTCTTGAAGAGAGCATCTGCCGTTTTTCTGCAATCCCTTGGTTTTGTGGCACACGATTCATTAAAAAGAGTTGGACTGCTTTCTCCTACCTTCATTTTCTAGGTCTGTGATGGGTCCCCGTAATCCTTTTTAAAAAATATTAGAGAGAATTCACCAGAAGGGTATTCTGGAAGCAAACGCGGTGATGTGGGAAGACGCTCCTTCCTGCCTGCTGCTGTGTTCTGGTGACACTGCCTCAGCCTGGCCTTCTGACGTGGGCTTGCCTGCTGGAGCTGAGCTCCTGCTTCAGGTCTGCTTGCTTTCCAGTGCAGGGAACCCTTCCCAAGCACGGGGCCAGTGCCTCTCCAGCCCGCTGCATGCCCACCACCCTTACAGGCACAGGCGTGCCAGGCCAGAGGAGCTGACTCCTGGCTCTGCCACGCCACAACTGCTCCACTCGTGTTTTGTTTCTTCCTGGATTGGGGTATGTCTCCCAACCATTTGCAGAACATGACAGTGAGTGATCTCAACAGTGTCTGCCTACCTTGTAAATACGTGGAGGGGAGGCTTGCCTGACGCTCTCTTCTCTCAGCCTCAGCTGCATTCTTACTACATAGCAGCAATTCCAATGCGGGGCTCATTGGCGCCTGGCCTCCAGACACCCTCAGAGGACACACGGCAAGGCTCAGCAACTAAGATGTCATCTGACATTTCAGTCTCCTGGGCAATTAATTTTCAGAAGCTCAGTGAAATGCATCCTGGTATTGTGGTGCTTTACCTGGTGTTGTGACGCTATGACAGTGTTTTCCTGATCAAAGCCCACCTGGCCTACAGGAGCCTCATCGGGACCCTGGCTGCTGGTGGGAAGACCGGGCCTCTGGGCCTCTGTCCCCACTGCCCCGTGTGCAGGCTCCTCCCAGTCTCAGCTGCACAGGGCTCTGTGCAGAGGGTTCACCACCCATTCTTCCTGCCCACTGCAGCTGTGTCCCACAGAGGAGCCCCAGGGCCACCTTCCATGCCAGCACCTGGGGAGCCGCCCAGCAGGAGGGGTGGCAAGGGAGACACAGGATTTTGCAAAGATGGTTACAGGTTTTCACACTAGATGAGCACAGCAGTGACGCTGAGCTAAGAAATGGTCCCGCCTAACTCTCACCCTGCCTGGCCTTTGACCCCATCACCCCCTACCTGTCCTACTCTGGTGCCTACCCTCCCCCGACACCCTCTCCTATCCTTACCTGACTTATCACTTTCGCCCCATGGGGGCGTAGGACAGCCCTCCCTTTCCCACCTCCTCCCCCACCGCACTCTCAAGTCCACATGTGACACAGCCTACCCTGGCTGCAGAAAGCCTCTGGGCAGGCGGACGGCCGTGCACCGAGGGTGTGGCCTTGTCTTCCAGGGGCCACGCGCAGGCTGGCTGGCTGCTCAGCACAGACCAGGACGCTGCTCTCTGCCTGGTCTTCTGTACCTTCTCCCCCAGGCGCATCACAAAAACTGCAAAGGTAGAGGAAGTGCCCTGGACTGTTTCCCCACTTCCACCTTCACACACACCTGCAGGCCCACAGCAGTGCACCCCCCCCAGGCCACTTCCCAGAGCCCACAGACAGCCCACACCACCAGCATTCGCCCGCCTGCATCAGCTCTCCCTGTCCACTCATTTTCTCCACAGCCTGAGAGGGAGAGGTGCTTCCTCCCTCCAGTTAAAAACAAAAGCCTCTGCCCTCCCAACAAGCCCTAGAGACTCTGCATGCTTTACCTCCTCAGTTCTCTTTACTTCCATGTCACGTTTTCCCCACAGATACACACATAGCCTGTTTTCATGGATCCAGATTCAAGAATCTCCATCGCCAGTCTTACGTGAAACCTTCCTTGATATCAACATTTACTGGTGACAGTGTGAAGCACTTCATAGGGTGACATAGCCACATACGTTAGGATGAAGGGACATGTTGAAAGCAGCTTTCACATGCTCCAAAATAACTTTCATTAATGGATGGTGTGAGCCTTCGGGGCTTCAAACAGGCTCTCCCCCATCATCTATCCAAATAAGACGACCAGGGGGACCTCTGACAGTCATAAATACCACACTTCACATTGAATTATATAGGCAGTTACATTCTTTGCCAAGCAACGAAGCCACAGCTGAATAAATAAAATCTACCTTTTGGCAATGAACTCTAAAGTGCTAAGTTTCCCACCAATATAATGGGCTATATTTTAGTATAATGCACTAAAAAGAGAACTCTGTATCTTCTTACCATGAATCAAAACTAATCTCAATTGAGACATCATGGTGCATTTATTCATTCAAGTCTTATTCTTTAAATGGCCATCTTAATACACTGCCTAGATATTAGAGTGTTTGTACATGGGTGGCAAGCTATGTCACCTCTCCATAGATCTGGAAAAGTAGTCAAGAAAACATGTCTACAAAGAAAAAGAAGTAGGCTAAGTATGAGCTAGCTGGTACTTTTCATGAATATAAACACACCTATGGCCAATCTCAAGTGGACTCAGAGGTCCTCACAGCTGTCACAGAAATGAGACTTAGTTTATCCTTCAAATCCCATCCAACAAAACCATTTTTTTATGAAAAGCAGTCATGTACAATGATATTTTTCACGACTCTGGAAAACAGCTAGGCTCTGAGTTTAAGCCCCAGGACCAGCATGAACATTTCTTCAAAAATCAAATGTGCAGCACTTCTGGTTCTTATAATCCCTCCATTAAGAGGCTTGCAAACAGCTGGGGAGAAGTAAGCCAAAAAGATACAGCTGTCTTCACTATAAAAGTGATGGAAGTTATAAAGTAACTGGCACGTGCATGGTATATGATGACCGCGTGTAAAGGCGAACATTAGAAAGGCTCCTTTGAGATTCAGGGTTTCGTCCTATTTAATATCCTCACTCCACGCTGCTGTACAGAGCCCCTCTGCACACCAGCACGCTGCCCAGGGAGGGATGCGAGGTGATGTGCACTGCCTGTGCCCTACGGCTACCAGGCAGTAACTCCAGCAAAACACAGAACCCCTGATGTGCTCACCTGCCTGGCAGTCACAGCACCTACCAAAACCAGCCAACTACAGATACCTCTGACCCCCAATTTCAACAAGTAGAAAGGCCTGACGCCTTTGAAAGGTCTTAGGAGTTAGACCTGCTTTAGAAACAGGTGATGTTGATTCGTATTTCTGTAGTTTCACTGAAATACGTCTCCTGTTCTCTGCATTTTATGTTTTCTTTATGAGCACCAAACCATAATGACTCAAGAAAATATTGAATGTATTCAAAACACTATGAAGACCAACCATGTCAGAAGTGAATACATTTCTCTGATTTAAAGAATCACTTTTACTCTTTATCTATTTGAGTTCTCCTATATGATCTCTCTTTAAGCAGAAATACCTTCACACACTTTTCTACTGCTGCAGGGAAGACCATTCCTACATGGGGATGACTTGTCAGTGGTTATACGTACAAATAGAGTCCATAGTACCAATGAAGTATAAATGATTGTGCAAAACACTAGTTCTGGAATAGTCATTTACTCCCTTCTTTTTTTACTAAGGAACACTGAATGAAATAATCTGACACATTTGTTTCATTTCAACAAACTGTCTCAGAGGCATCTACCTGTCAGTTTCTTCCCTGTACTGATGCATGAAATGGAAATTCTCCTTGAGCTTTCTTCCTCAAATGATGGGAATCTGAAGGAGAATAAAGGGTGATTGGGGAATCCAGGAAGTTGTAGGGGAGTTCTGGAGTTCTGGGTGCTTTCTTGCTGTTGTGCTCTTTTTTCATCACAAGATGAATGGCTTGGCTTTTGTATTATAGTGAACAGCCACGGGACTTCTCCGAACGTGAGCAAGTATGAAATGAGGTAACTAACAGCTGCCTCTCACGCATGTCACGTACTTATCCGGGCTCACTTCTCATGCCCTGGGCTCTGGGGTACCTTCTGTGCCTGCTCCCACTCGATGCCAGCACCAAGGGCCAGGCCCCTTCCTCTGCCTCATTCGTGCAGTCTCTAGGCTTCTGCACAACTAGTCAAAAATATCAGCTCTGTGAGAGGAAGCGTCTGCTAATGACAAGTGGAGTGGGCAATGGAGGACCAGTACAGAATGCGGCAAAACAGGGTTTGTTACACTTCTCCATCCTAGTAATCAACTCTAGTATTGACACTAAAGAGTTCATTATTAAATTTAAAAGGGGAATCGAGATTTGAGAAATAGAGAAGGATACATTTGTTTACCAAATGGAAGTACTAATTTTCATGGTAACACTAAAAGAGGTAAGATTGTTTTTTCCATTTGGAGGACCCTGGACTCAATCCCATATTTCACAAATGTAATATTGCATTATATTTGTATTTCTCATCAAAGAACAAGCTAAAATTTACATCTTCATTTAGGATATGCTCTCAGTAAAGCTCAGCCATGGCTTTTCAAAATGTCAAACATCTCAAATGGTTTACAGATATTTAAGATAACAATAACAAAAGTTACAATTTGCTCTTGACAATTCATATTGATTGTTTTTAGAAAAACTGTCTGTGTCTAATTTTTTCCTCTCTCTTAATGAAAGCATGCACAGCCATTCATGTACTTATGTTAAAACTATTGTTTAATTGAAAAACTGTATCAATATATATCAATAACTGAGTCAGCTTTCCCAAAGATTTCTTTGACTTCATTATAAAGTTATGAGAGAAAATTAACCAAACTTACGAGAGTGAGAAAAATTACCTACATTTCTAGTATACTATGATATTAAAATAAAACCTATTTTTATTTATTCACTTTGAGAATTTATTCACTGAAGAATCTGACCTCAAATGCCTTTTGAGATAGTTCTCTTTTGATAAATATAGCTGCTTTTTAACGCAAAATGCACTAAAAATGAATCGAGTATATTTTTAAGGCTGAGGTCCTATGTTTTGTCCTCAGCACTACAAAAATAACAACACAAAGAGTATTCTTTTAATAAATGCACTTTAGATACTCATGGGGTAGCACACAAAGGTGACCTCCTCAAGAGAGGAGCACTGTGCTTCGAATCTCAGGAAGACACCGTTTAAGCCACATCTTGTCAGGAAGGTAGCCCCGCACTCCTACTCAGAGGCACTGAGGAGCAGTGCTTTGCCGGAGGGGATGGCAAACGCCAGGCAGGAGCGTTCTGTCTGTACTGGTGCAGGATTTCTTTGTGTAACTTGCAGTAACATAAACTCTTGTCACACGTATGTTACACAGACACATTACTTGTGGTTGGTGTGGTCCACGTGCCCAAGGTTTGGTCCTCAAGATGGTCGACCTGGCAGGCACTGGAGCCTTCAGTAATGAGGCCTGATGGGAGGTGGCTGGTCACCACACGCCCTGGGACGCCTTCTTTTGCTTCCTGGCTTGTACTGTGTGTGGTCTGCTAGGCCCCACGTTCTCAACACTGCCATCCGTGTCCTCACCACGAGCCCAAAGCTCCCAGCCCCTGACCTTGGAGACTACATAACTGTGAGGTGAAGAACCTTTTCCTCTTTGTAAGTTAACTGTCTCAGTGATTTTGTTATAGTAACCCAAGATAAATAGTAAAATAAGCATTAAATAAAATCCAGAATAAAACAGACTTGTACATTTTTCTATGTGATAGAATTCTCAAGAATTAGTTGCCAAATTTTTAGGTCAAGAGTTTTCCTTTCCAGTTTTAACTTTTGCAAAAGAAAAAAACTGACAGAAGCAAAACTGCATGTGTTACATTTTGCTTTCTAGAATACATTTAATGCTTTCTGTTTTGCCAGTATTGGCTCGGTCAACACTCGGACTGAGTCGTCTTACCTTCCAGTTTGTTGTTTTTCCTCTTCAGCCATCTCTCCACTGTCTCTGCACTAACGCTTTCAGATACAAACTCATCTAACACCTGGGGGTGAAGAGAAAGATATGCCTTCACTTTTTCATCTGTCAAACCTGCAAAAGAAGTGAAAAGAATATAATTCACCTATACAGCGTCTTCATACACATGTGACACCCACAGGGACATGTGGTACTCTGAATAGCCTCTGCACTGCTGCGGGGGAGGGGGAGAGTGGCAGGAAGCAGAGAGGTGCTTCATGGGGCAGGAATTTCTGTCTGTCATCAGGCAGAGGTGAGAAGTGAACGGGGTGATGACTAAGGAATCCTGTGAATATAATTAATCACTCTGACCACACATGTAAAACAGTTAAAACAGAATTTCATACAGCATGCATACTTGTGTGTATATACGTAGTATATATTTATATACACAATAAAATACGGATACAAATGTGCATATATGCAAATATATACAGATATGCATAAAGAAAGAATCTGAGGTAAAGGATTTTAGATGTAGCATCTATACATTACATCATGGAATGAGCTGTTTTCCAATAGTAATCTTCAGGTCAGTACATGGACCAATGTGGCTCTATTTTTTTTTAAAAAAATTTATTGTAATTAATAGAAGGGTTACAGTTATATTTGCCAGACAGAAGGAGCATTACTTCACAAACATTGATACCCCTTGTCATGTTTTTGCCCCCATTCTCCTCCCCTACCCCCTCCCCTCATTTTGTTTTCCCCCTTCCCTTTCCTATTTCAAATAAACATATATACACTATACCACATAACAAGGTAAGATACTGTAACAATATGAGAACAACCAAGGGCTCTCTACTATTACGCTTGATACCTACGAAGTACTTCTTTTTGGAGACTAGTTACCACATATCACACACAAGGAAAATGAAACTCTAACAACAGATGCACACAAAGAACCTAGCATGACATAGACTATTACTAGTACTAAAAGAATATTTAGTGAGTGAATAATTAAATTCCTATGTTTTATGACACAAATTCCCCCTTTTACTCAGGAGAACTAATGTGCAGTTTGTAATAACCTTGACATTTGTTCACTGACATTCTTTGCCAACAGTTTCTCTAAAGGAGTTTTCATAGTCTAGTGATTTTCAAACTAAGTAATTTTATATGCATTCATAAGAAACGTAAAATAACATGTTTTCAAATTAAGTACTCCTAAACACAATTTGGATAAGAATGGCTATTTTCAATGATGATAACTGCTTTTACTACTACTATATTCTCTCTGAATTATTTTGATCAGTTATAATCTGTGGGACTTGTTGGGTGTAAAAAGGCAATGGAAACCGGTACTCTGAGACCAGAAAGGTTGAAAGGAACTAGAACTTTGTTCCCAGGGAGTTGGATGCACGCTGTCCCTAACCAAGAAAGCACAAAGCTCATCTCTGTCAATTAATTGTGCCCAGCTAAAGCCACTGCTATTGCAACCCTACTCCTGAGGCGGCAGTGGGTGTCTTCCAACCACACCGAGACTGTGTGCAGACACAGACACATGTAACATAAGGAAGGAGGAATGAAACCCATCCTACTCAATTCACGGCAAACACATTCTGGTGGAGGTGTGAAAGTCAGTTTGAGAAAGTCTACATGCAAGTAGCACTGTGGCTCAAGGGATAGGGTGGTAGCCTTGAGCTGAAGAGCCCAGGGGTAGCACCCAGGCCAGAGTTCAAGTCCCACAACTGACAAAAAAAAAAGGAAGTCTACATGCTGTGGATAAATGAGGACTCACAAGACCTGAGTGTGGTCTTGCCTCATAAAGCAGCTAGGAAAGTACCCAATGCCAATGAAACTGGTAGCATGCCTGGCTTCTACAAGACATGATACAAGTTTCATACTTGCCAAGGAATCAGACCCAGCTCTTTATGCATGCTAGGCAAGCACTCTACCACTAGGCCAAACTCCTGCCCCGAGAAATCTGAGCACATTTTAAATTCCAGTCCTAGGATCTTCTTCTGTCACCCCAAGACAGGATATCTGATTCAAGTAAGTTATCTGCCAATTCTGGACAAGATTTTGAGTGTCAACTTCCCTGGTTCTGTTAATCTTACTCTCTACTTTCCCAGAAATCCACCCTGAAAATATAAAGCTATAACTAACTCACCCTTTCTTATCACCTCAACTCATCTGAATTCATTATCATATAGGTCCTATTTGCCAGATTATGTCCCATAGAAAGGGCTTGTATCCAACGCCATAAGAACTCTTAAAATGCAACAGTAAGAAAGTAAACAAAATAGTTTTTAAAATAGGACCGAGATCTGAATGAACAGGTCACCAAAGAAGGTATAGATATGGCAGATGGCACACATGAAGATACAGAAATGGGTATGGCAGATGCATGCATGAAGACATAGATATGCAGATGCACACGTGAAGGTAAAGATATGCAGATGCACACGTGAAGACATAGATATGCAGATGCACACGTGAAGGCATAGATACGCAGATGCACACGTGAAGGTATAGATACGCAGATGCACACGTGAAGGTAAAGATACGCAGATGCGCACGTGAAGGTAAAGATACGCAGATGCACACGTGAAGGTATAGATATGCAGATGCACACGTGAAGGCAAAGATACGCAGATGCGCACGTGAAGGCATAGATACGCAGATGCGCACGTGAAGGCATAGATACGCAGATGCGCACGTGAAGGCATAGATACGCAGATGCGCACGTGAAGGCATAGATACGCAGATGCGCACGTGAAGGCAAAGATACGCAGATGCGCACGTGAAGGTATAGATACGCAGATGCGCACCAGATGCACACGTGAAGGCATAGATACGCAGATGCGCACGTGAAGGCATAGATATGCAGATGCACACGTGAAGGTAAAGATACGCAGATGCGCACGTGAAGGCAAAGATACGCAGATGCGCACGTGAAGGCAAAGATACGCAGATGCGCACGTGAAGGCATAGATACGCAGATGCGCACGTGAAGGTAAAGCTATGCAGATGCGCACGTGAAGGCAAAGACAGGCAGATGCGCACGTGAAGGCACAGACAGGCAGATGCGCACGTGAAGGCATAGATATGCAGATGCACACGTGAAGGTAAAGATACGCAGATGCGCACGTGAAGGCAAAGATACGCAGATGCGCACGTGAAGGCAAAGATACGCAGATGCGCACGTGAAGGCATAGATACGCAGATGCGCACGTGAAGGTAAAGCTATGCAGATGCGCACGTGAAGGCAAAGACAGGCAGATGCGCACGTGAAGGCACAGACAGGCAGATGCGCACGTGAAGGCACAGACACGCAGATGCGCACGTGAAGGCACAGACACGCAGATGCGCACGTGAAGGCACAGACACGCAGATGCGCACGTGAAGGCAAAGATACGCAGATGCGCACGTGAAGGCATAGATACGCAGATGCGCACGTGAAGGCAAAGATACGCAGATGCGCACGTGAAGGTAAAGATACGCAGATGCGCACGTGAAGGCATAGATACGCAGATGCGCACGTGAAGGTAAAGATACGCAGATGCGCACGTGAAGGTAAAGATACGCAGATGCGCACGTGAAGGTAAAGCTATGCAGATGCGCACGTGAAGGCAAAGACAGGCAGATGCGCACGTGAAGGCACAGACACGCAGATGCGCACGTGAAGGCACAGACACGCAGATGCGCACGTGAAGGCACAGACACGCAGATGCGCACGTGAAGGCACAGACACGCAGATGCGCACGTGAAGGTATAGATACGCAGATGCGCACCAGATGCACACGTGAAGGTATAGATACGCAGATGCGCACGTGAAGGCATAGATATGCAGATGCACACGTGAAGGTAAAGATATGCAGATGCACACGTGAAGGCACAGATACGCAGATGCACACGTGAAGGCACAGACACGCAGATGCACATGTGAAAGCATAGATATGCAGATGCACACGTGAAGGTATAGATATGGATATGGCAGATGCACACATGAAGGTACAGATTTGTAGATATACACGTGAAGGTATAGATATGCAAATGCACACGTGAAGGTTTGGATATACAGATGCACACATGAAGCTATAGATACACAGATGCACATGTGAAGCTATAGATATTCAGATGCACACGTAAAGGTATAGATATGGATATGACAGATGCACACATGAAGGTACAGATTTGCAGACATACACATGAAGGTATAGATATGCAGATACACACGTGAAGGTAAAGATATGCAAATGCACATGTGAAGGTATAGATATGGCAGGTGCACACGTGAAGGTGTATATACACAGATGCACACGTGAAGGCATAGCTACGCAGATGCGCATGTGAAGAACACTCAGTCATCATTCATGAGCTACAGTAGCATAAAATGTACATTGTATTACGTACCTACCCCAGCAGTCACAGGTCACACATCTGAAAGTTCTATTTACAGTACAAAGGATGAACCATGATACAAGCAAATTTCTAAAGACCACAAAGAAGCTCAGAGATGTGAGATGATTAATTTTGCTGTTTTTAAAACAAGAACAAAAAAAATCAAGGTTATGAGTTCTCATTTCCCAAAACCAAACTCCTTCATATATTTCCCTCTTGGTCTTTCTCATTACAGGACAGCTCTTGATCATTTCGAGTATCATGTTGCACTTTTACCCCCTATTTATAAATGGAAAAATCTGGCTTTGATGAGGATGGAGGGTGGGGTTTTAAAGTAAACAGCTCTGGAGTCACAGGCTAGTCCTGAACTCTAGTCTGAGACAGGAGGAGTCAAGCAGAACAGACCCTGCTTTTTCCCAGGATTCCAGTGGACCCAGTCCATCCCTGTAGGGGGCTGCCCTACTCCTCCCTGCTCTTTACCCGGCTAGGGTGTTCAACCCATCTCAAATCAGCCTCCCTGAGATCCCCTCACAGGCCTCACTGCCCTAATGGCCCCGACTAAGGGCTCTCGTGTGGGCATCACTGATCCAAAATGGAAATCTCCTGCTTATCCAAATTCCACCCTCTCTAACTGAACAGGGAGCTCACGGAGGGGGAAGGGTCATTCTTGCTCTCCTCAAGCACAGCACCTGGAGAGCAGAAAGGCCTGCCTCTTCTCAAGGATCTGCTTTCCGGGCTGGCCTTTGGCTAGCATGTTCCCAGTCCACTATTCACTAAAAGGCAGGCCATTCTGCAAATAATATGGCCTATTAACATTTAGTTTCTTCCAAAAAGACTCAAATTTTCCCAAGTGCCTACATGATCAACCCTAAAAAGCCTGCATGCCAGGTCTCTGATATGTTTCCCTGAGGGCCGCTTCCAGCAGGGTGTTACCAGTCCAGGAGAATCTCCTGGAAGCCATGTTCCAGGGCACCTCACCCCTCTACAGGTGTAACTCTGTGACCTGGGTGCCACCACTCAGCCATGAGTGAGATACAGCCAGTCCCCTGCGCCCTGTGGTAAGCCACCTAACTCAGGCCTCGAAACCGACACCAGGTGTCCCTCCACAGAGAGAGGGACTCATGTGTCATGTCACAGAAGTCTGTGGAAAGGATGGCATGGGTGTGTTTGCTACAACTGGGCTAGTTTTCCAGGAACACAGAAGAACACCCCAGCAATAGTGTGTGCCCCGGACCCCTCTTCTCACCCCGGCTGCTCCCACCAGTGTCCCCAGCCCTACCTGGCCTGGAGGAGAGCCTTTTCTCTCTTATTTCACCTACTCTTTTTTTTAACCCAATGAATCAAAATATCTGCATAACATTTCCTTGGAAATTAGAATCTTTATACTTTGCATAGTTTCCTGACTCTGACATCCCTCAAACACCATGAAACGGCAGCAATTCTACACATATATCCTTGTGTACTATGTCATCTTGTAAATGAAAGTTTATGACTACACAGACATACATATACTAGTTGAATGCACTAATATGCTGTTTCTTTTTGCTTTATTTAAAAAGACCAACTTTTATGCAATGATTATGAGAGAAGCAGTTTCTAGTAGTGGTAAAATAGCTCAAAAGCCATATCCCAAATGAACATTGTTGATTTGCTGTGACCAGCAATGAAAAAATGTAAGCGTAAAGGCCTTATAATCATTATCCTTGACTCTCACATTGGCACCTGTAACTTCTTTCCACATAGGTATACCCCCCCCCCGCCCCAAAAGAGATTTGCCTGTAATTTAGAAAGCTGTCATTTAATCAACATTCATTTCCTATGCTGGCAGCACTCCAATCCACATACTTGATTACTATTCTGTGGGAATTATCAGTGCGGTGGGGGGCACAAAGAAGACAAATTCCCCATATTTATAATTTGCATGCATTTATCAGACAACAGGTCCCTAAGCTACTGTGTTTCTGAACCAGGGTGGGTCTGAGGACATCAATGGAGGCTTCTTTAGCTGAAATCAAGTGAATTGGAGCGAGTAAAGTTTAAAGATGCGACAGTGATCATGAAGTAGAATTCGTAAGAGAAAGCTGAAGACATACCAAAATTTATTCTTTCAGTGAATGTGACAACTCTACTTTCACAGAGAAGTATGTGGAGACAGAGGTTAGAGGTAAATGGACAAAGCAGTCAACAGAATAAGAAAGACGGACACCAAAGACACAGAAGCCTTGGGGTAAAGACAGAACCACCAAGAAAGCCCACAGATCTGGCCAGCAAGGCCATTCCACTGTGTTTGGCACAGCAAATTAGTTTGCTTCAGGTATTGAAGAAGCAAATATTTACAAGAACTACTTATGCCTATCTTTAACTGTGAAAGAAGCAACTGTTTTTCAGATTGTCAAATTTCACTTACATGTGGTTTTTTTTGGTTTTTGTTATTGTTTTTGGTCATGTGGCTTCAACTCTGGCCTGGGTGCTGTCCCTGAGCTCTTCAGCTCAAGCCTAGCGCTCTACCACTTGAGCCATAGCACCAATTCTGATTTTCTGGTGGTGAATCGAAGACAAGAGTCTCAGAGATTTTCATGCCCAGGCTGGCTTTGAACTGTAATCCTCAGATCTCAGACTCCTGAGTAGCTAGGATTACAGGTGTGAGCCACTGGGACCCAGCTTCATTTATATATTTCCATCACATAAAACTAAATATATATATATATATATAAACAAAAGGAGCTACAGAATTCTTAAATTATTACTTTGAGTAGTTGACAAATTATAATTACTGAGTTTTTACTTCAGAAATAGGACACCCCGAATACCTAACATTTCTGAGAAGAAAATTTGTTTCAATAGAAGTTTAAAAGTTAGCTGCTGAAAAGTAAAGCATAAAAATATATATCGAGAAAAATATTGCAATAAGTATAAAATGCTAATTATTATGGCTCTTCAGGGGAAAGGGGAGGGAGAGAGAAGAGAGAAAGGGAGGGAGAGAAAAGAAGGGAGGGGATTTTTTGTAATGCTTGGGGAAAGAAACTAAGTTACTGATCCTTGAGAAGTGTAAATTTAGAAAAAAAAGACATAAAAAGGCTTTTAGGTTGTTATTTGGGATTTGATTCCCTCTTCTAGAATTAGTTCTATAACAAATTAAGGTGTGTCTATGACATATAAACCCTAAGCCTAATTTTAATTATGTTCTAAGATCTAAGTGCCAGTGAGTGTATATAGAGATTCCCTTCTTGAATACTTGTTTGTTAAATACATCATTTGAAATATGATGTAAAAATCAATGTAAATAAGTTCTTTAATAATTTTTTTTTTAATTAAGGCTTGGTGGCTCACATCTGTAATCCTAGCTACTCAGCAGGCTGAGATCTGAGGATTTTGGTTCAAAGCCAGCCCAGGCACCAAAGTCCATGAGACTCTTACCTCCAATTAACCACCAGAAAACCAGAAGTGGTGTTGTGGCCCAAGGGACAGAGCCCAGGCCATCCCACAAAACAACAAAAAAACCTAAGAAATGTTCTATATTAGAGAGTTCAGTGGAAATCTCAGTTGAGAAAATAAACTTACTTGGCCTTTATGCCTTCATCTTGACCTTGTCTCCTGTGTGCAAGGAAGCTGAAGGACCTTCTCCCCCAAGGCCGCCCAGACAGCAGCCCTGGAAACTAGGGGGCAGTGACAGGGAAGCTGCTAGAAAACATCACTCAGGGAAAGGAGGATTGAAATGCCCTCGAACAATGCTGATAGGGTTGTTACAAGAAGTAAGATCTCAACTCCTCAAAAGCACTAGCACTATGCTGACGATTGGTAGATGGAACTGTGTAAGAAGTCACAGATTAATCATACTACCTTTAATTGTGTATTTAACTCCAGAAAAACCCTCCCCACCATTCAAAGTTGTATGAAGTATTAAAATCAGAGTTTACAAATCATCTATGAAGTTACTTTTACTGCTTTTCAGTGCCACAGCAGATTGCTTTAAAACTTTGGTATCAGAAATTTAAATGATTCATCTACTAAAATGCAATGTATATCAGATAAAAAGAGTGCCAAAAACTATTTCACTAAAATAAAATAAAATAAAAAGCATTAGACAGTGTCTGAAGGTTTGTGTTAGGAAAAGCAACTAAAGCATATTTCTGAGTAGAGCTGAACGACCAGACTGGCACAGCATTTCATTTGTTCACCGGATACATGATGGCAAACTACCATTTAATTAGTAAAACAAGTGTGTCTGAAGCGGTTCAAAAGACAGAAACAAGTTTACATTCACAGGGCGTAATTTGTGATGAAACGGAATGATCTGTTATTCCGTTGGTATGCCTCACCTCGGGGGGTACAATGAATTAGACCTTATGGGAAGACAAAGCTCTCCAGCCACTTTTCACTGAAGCACAAACACCACGGGCATTGCCCGACCTCGGGACGGCTGCAGTCATCGTTGGAAGGACAAGTTACGGGAATTCAACAACAAGGTTAACCTTGTTCACTGGACATGGCATCATCCCACGACCCCTCCTCAACTGTTCTAATCTGTACAAAACGTTTGACCCGTGGGGCAAAGGGCAGACTCCATGACTAGAAAGTGAGGTCAAGCCCCGATATTATTAAATAGATGATAAAGAAAAGCATTTCTTCCTGCAATACTGGAGAATGCAGCTGTATGTTTTTGTCTCTAGATGTCTGGATCTAACGTGTCCTTGTCACTCCCAGCCTGCTCTCCAGATTTCCTTGGCACCCTGTGCTGCGAGCCACCGGCCCACACCAACCACCCTGTAGTCAGGCCACAAGCACACTGCCACTGTCAGATCCTCCGACCCCGCATGCTGGCGCATGTGCAGAGACCTGTAAACTACTTGTCGCCCATGGGGAGATTTTTCCCCTGGGGGGAATCTCACACGGAAGGCAGGCGGACACTCTAGTCTGGACTGTCCCAGGGACAGGGCGCTGCCGCCTCCAGACGCCAGGGATGCTGCCAAGCACAGGACCAAACGTGTGCTAAGGCGGGGAAACTAGATCTTTGACAGATGCGGGTCTTCAAAGAGTACACATAAATTGAAAGACGTACAAATAGAACAGGAACAGAGTGGGACTTCGAGAGTGGGCGAGCCACAAAACACAGCTGAAGACAGTAGTAGAGGGCCGAGTTCTGTGTCTTGGCACCCACGTGAATTAGGGCTCTGGGAACCATCTTAGCTGACTAGTCACTCCCCAGGGACCCCCAGAAGGTTAGGGGGTAGTCAGGGGGTGGCTAGCCAAGTGTGTAGACAGCTGGGAACACCCGCCAGTGCAGCTGGTATCCTACTTCTCACACCTCTGTTCTGCTCACCAAGCACTGTTCTGATTGGTCAGTGACAAGATTTTATCAGCAAGGTTGCTCTACTTGAAAAACAAATAAACACGCACTTGAGTAAGCTGAAAGCTGTATCACCAAATACAAACTAGAAAATTAGCATTTTCTCAGTATTCCATAATGACATAAGATGGAGATGAGTCAGAAGCCCAGTGACACTGACCTCACTAAGACATAGCTCTCCTGTGACACCCATCTGATAGACCATCCTTCCCCAAAGCTTGACCTCATCTAAACAGGAAAGAATGCAAAGAAGAACAAAAAGACACCAGGAGCTGAAGAAAAAGAATACACCCAGATTTATTCAATGAAGGGAAGACGACCTGTCAGTTTAAAAAATGATCTATAATGCAGACTAGTTCAGCCACTCTGGAAAGCAGTGTGGAGGTTCCTTAAAGAACTGAAAATAGACCTTCCCTACGATCCCGCCATACCATTTCTGGGCATCTATCCTAAACATCATGACCCAAGATATGACAAGGACACCTGCTCAGCAATATTCATCTCTGCACTATTCACAATAGCCAGGCGACGGAAACAATCCAGATGCCCTACTGCAGATGAATGGATACAGAAAATGTGGTATATATACACAATGGAATTCTACATAGCCAACAGACTAGATAAAATAATGGCATTCACAGGGAAATGGATGAATCTAAAGCGAATCCTGTTGAGTGAGACAAGTCAAGACCTAAGTAACAAAAGGCGCATGGTATCCTTAATATGTGGCTATTATATCCAAAGAGTACAAGAGCGAGGACTCAATAACTGCATACCCAAAGCTATGGACATGGTAATGGAAATATAAATATAACTATATAGACTTAAAAACCTATGACTCTAGGGGCCGGGAGTTTGGCCTAGTGGTAGAGTGCTTGCCTAGCATGCACGAAGACCCGGGTTCGATTCCTCGGTACCACATGCATAGAAAAAAGCCAGAAATGGTGCTGAGGCTCAAGTGGTAGAGCTCTAACCTTGAGAAAGTCCAAGGACAGTGCTCAGGCCCTGAGCTCAAGCCCACGACTGGCAAAAAAACAAAAACAAACCTATGACTCTATAGACATAATGTTTTATTTCTTAAATTAATATGTTTCTATGACATACAAACCCTTAGCCTAATTTTGATTAATTTCTAAATACTAAGTCCCAGTGATTGTAAATAGATTCCCTCCTTGAACACTTGTTTGTTAAACTTGTCATTTAAAATATGATGTAAAAATCAACATTAATAAATTCTTTTTTAAAAAAAGGAAAAAAGAAAATGGAAAAAAAAAGATCTATAATACCCCCAGATTGATTCAATGAAGGGAAGACGACCTGTCAGTTTAAAAAATGATCTATAAAAGCTGTCTTAGTAGGGCCAGGAGCGCAGTCTAGTGGTAGAGGACTCGCCTCGCATGGACCAAGTCCTGGGGTCAATTCAGTACCACATACTTAGAAAAAGCTGGAAGTGGTGCTGTGGCTCAAGCCTTGAGCAAAAAGTGTGTAAGGACAGTGCCCAGGCTCTGAGTTCAAGCCCCAGGACTGGAAAAAAAAAACTTTAAAAAAAAAAGACAAACATCAGAGATTTACAATAGAACAAAACCTAGATACTTAAGGCCCTATAGAATGAAGCTAAATGAAAGGACCTCCAGGATATAGAAACAAAAGCCATATAATGAGTGATTGTTGTCCTTAATGTACTATGTAGCTCTCATCTCTTTTGCTGTCCCTTGATTATCTCATATTGTTACAGTATTTCATCTGGTTATCTGATATATTGTATATATGCATATTTGGTTATTTGAAGTTGGATAGGGAAGGGGGGGAAACAAGATGAGGGGCAGGGGGAGGGGGAGGGAAACGGGGACCAAGACATGAGAAAGGGTATCAATGTTTGTGAAGTAATGCACCTTCTATCTGGAAAATATAATGTTAACCTTCTATAAATTACAATAAAAATATATGGAAAAAAAGACAAACATGAGGTAAAAACTGACTCTAATATTTGGTCAACTGAGTATAACTTATTTAATGGCTTCTGTGTGAGTAATAACAGAACACTCCCCTGATAGAAGGACGGTGAAGCACTCTCTCACGTCTCCTAACCCTACACATACTTCTCCAGACTTCTGCCTGAAAAATCTTGTAAAATCCCAGCACAGAGCAAACCTATTTTGCCAATCAAAGTAAATCTGGCAAATCTGAACTGCCCACCAGGAGTGGTGGCTCCTCCTGTAAGCCATAGCCACTCACAAAGTAGCATTCAAAGCCAACCTAGAAAAACACAAGTGGAAAGACCAGGGGCTGCTCAGGTGATGGTGGGCTTGCTTATTAGCCTACATCTTCTGCAATCTGGGGCTCAAGAGCCAGTATGGCAAAGTAAAATCTGATTTGTATAAACAAATTAGTGATTGTACTTTTAAAAAGCATTTACAGAGAATTCAAAACTAGGTTTATTATAAATATAAAATCAAATCTCTTTTTTATTAAAGAATTTATTAACATTGATTTTTTAGTTTCCTCTCTATCTGTTCTATTCCTAACAACTTTTATGAAAGAAAGAGAGAGGGGAGGGAAGGACAAGGAGAGGGAGAGGGAGGGGGAGAAGAAAAGGGAGAGGTAAGAGAGAGGGAGGAGGAGAGGGAGGGAAAGGAAGAGGAAGAGGGAACCCTGTAATCACATGGGAAGCAAACTTGCTGTCCCTTCTTCACAAGGCTTTATTTCTCACTATAACTGTCACTACAAGTTAAACTTCAGGAGCAGCCCGGGCCAGAACTGCCCACTCAGAGCCGTGCTGGAGAGAATCTCTTCACTGGGGTTGAGACAGAAGAGCACTACCCCCTAGTGGGGGGATTCTTCCCTGATTTTCCTTCAGAGATAATACTGGTTTGTATTTCCTTAAAGTATAAATGCTAAATGGGGTAAATAGAAATGTTATCAGGAGACTACAGTGAGAGGCAGTTGAATCAAGAAATGAAATGAGCAATCACTGATTAGGGAGTATATTTTACTTGATTTAAAAAAGTGAGATATATATATCTCACTTTATATATATTATATAGAGACATACCTATTCATACACATATTACATGTGTAAAATACATACACATATATAGTTTACATATGTAATATATACATATATAAAACCTTCCCTCATTAGTTCCTTGAATTCCTAAGAGTCGTGTTCTCAGTTCATTCTGTGCTACTATAATACAGCAGCACCGACTTAGAAATTAAGAATGAACAGAAAGGTACTCTGAAGGCTAAAGCCCACAATCAAGGGGCCTGTATCTGGTCAGAGTCTTCTCCACAGCTGAAGGTTAAAAAGAACAGAGGAAGTGGTGCTGTGATTCAAGGGGTAGGGCAGTAGCCTTGAGGTAAATAGCTTAGGGACAACGCCAAAGCCCAGAGTTCAAGTCCCACAACCGACGAGAAAGAGAGGGGAGGGGAGAGGGAGGGAGAGAGAGAGAATATGCCGGGTGCCTATGGCTCTCACCCGGAGTTTGGCCTAGTGGCAGAGTACTTGCCTAGCATGCACGAAGACCTGGGTTCGATTGTTCAATTCCTCAGTACCACATGCATAGAAAAAAGCTGGAAGTGGGGCTGGGAGTTTGGCCTAGTGGTTAAAGTGCTTGCCTAGCATGCATGAAGACCCGGGTTCGATTCCTCGGTACCACATACATAGAAAAAAGCTGAGGCTCAAGTGGTAGAGCTCTAGCTTTGATATCATCCTTTCTATTTATGACATTCTCAAATTGAAAATTCACTTTATTCCTCAAAATTCCCTCCTAATTTCCACCACTCCTCGTTTTTTCTCCCTACTACTTCTGTCTGAAGCAGAGAGGGTCTCTGGTCTGTTTGCATCGTGTTTCCTTCTATTGTGTGAAATGTTTCCCTGGTTCTGTTAAGGCTATCTTCCCCTTCGTAAACACCATTCCAATGTTTTTGGAACCAAAGAAGAAGACTTTATGAAAGATATATCCCCATGTATATGTGTGTTGTGTATACAGCTTCATCCATGAACATTGCCAAAGGAAGGAAAAGCAGAAGTGCAGTCAGCTGCACAAACCTACATTTACTTTTATTTAAAAGAAGAGAAGAAGTATTTAATTTTTTGTGTCTGGAGAGGAAAACAAATAAACAGATGTAGCATGGTTCAGAGAATGGATAGACAAGAAGCGCTGGGGGGAAAGGCCGTGTGCGCTGTGTCTGACTCTCAGAACGGAGCTCGGGCCTCTGAACACTTCCCCACCCTGCGGATTCACTCTAAACCGAATCTGTCCTCAGAGACCCAGATCCGCACAGGAAATGAAGGAATACAGGATAGCTGATTATTTGGATTTTTTTCAAGTAGTATGCTTATTTCTAAAACTGTCTAAAAGACAGATGAATCTTTTTAATAACTGGAAAATATTATGTAAAAATATTAACACACAAAATTAAGGACTGTAAATCTGATCTGGTACCTGAAAGATGTCAACAGAAAACTAGAGTTCCAGAAGTGGCGCTGTGGCTCAGCACGGTAAAGCACTAACCTTGAGATAAATTGGAGCTCAGGGACAGTGCTGAGGCGCAGAGTTCAAGCCCCATGGCTGGCCAAAAAAAAAAAAAAGAAAAAGAAAAAGAAAGAAAAATAGAGTTCCTAACGTAATTCATAATTTAGTTCAAGTTGCTAGGAAAATAATCTTTGAGTAAGAATCAACTTGGTGCATATAAAATTTTACCATATACTTCCAAACAGCACAGGCTTGAATTTCACAATTTGCATTGCACTACAGTATTAGTATTAAGAAAACAATATTTCTGTTTGGGTTTTTTTTGTTTTTGTTTTTTGCCAGTCGTGGGCTTGAGCTCAGGGCCTGAGCACTGTCCTTGGACTTTCTCAAGGCTAGAGCTCTACCACTTGAGCCTCAGCACCACTTCCGGCTTTTTTCTATGTATGTGGTACCAAGGAATCGAACCCGGGTCTTCATGCATGCTAGGCAAGCACTTTAACCACTAGGCCAAACTCCCGGCCAACAATATTTCTGTTAAAGTACACAACTTAATTACGAGAAGAAATATTTCAATTTTATAATCTGGCATTTCAGCACAAAAGAATCTTCAAAGCCTGTTAAAAAAAAATCTATGCTATTCAGAAACTACACTGTAAGAAATTGTTCAACATCGAATTCAGGGCATTAGCAAATGAAGACAGAAATTACATCGTATTCATTGCCTTATCCCCACAGCTTGGTAATTACCATACATTACTGTTAGCCATCATTTTTAGCGATCAATAAAATTACCATGAACACTGAACTATCACCCATAATAGAAACACAGGGAGAAGCTCCGGAGGGCTTCTGGATATGTTTCTTACCAACTAATCATCAGGGGTTCTGCACATGCACATACCCACAAATATCAGGGAAAGCCCAGAAAGTATTGATTCACTTTAGTGAAGCCGATGTTTGCAAATGCACAATCCCAAAAGAGCACACACATTTTTATAAAGCTGGCATTTCCATGCTTTGATACTAAACGAATAAATCACAAAACGATAGTCATAGCAACATGCTTCATTGCTTCCAGTAATTTCATTATTTTGATCCTAGCCAAGGCCCAAACATATTTCAGCGAGCTCGCTGTGTCTAATGAGCCAAGCTGTTGTTAGTGCGCAGGCAACCTGACTCTTAGACCCGCGTCTTCCATCTTGCCTACCTAGCAAAACTACTCCTTATAACATGTAGCGGCTGTGTGATGGTAAACATGAAACCACTGAGCACCACGTGCTGTGAAACTCTGATGGGACCTAAGAGCTCAAGGCCCATCACTAGACTGGAGTAAGAAATTACATTTCATCCAGCTGTGAGCACGAGTACTAAACCACCTCTCTGTTTCAAAGTGACCTTACTGCTACATATAACCCTAAGTAAAAAGCAAGCCCAACGCCTAACCCAGAGCATAAGTTCTAGGTTAGGCTCTTCATATTTTGTTTCTGGAAAGGCAGGTCCCTGGTTTATGACTTCAGGTATTTTAACACATTGTAGTAACTTCTGACATCAAAACACCTCATGTCTTAAAAATACTATGCTTTAAAGGAAATGCTAAGAAAAACAACCCTGAGATACCAACTTAGCCCAATCAGAATAGCCAGTATTCTGAATTCAAACAACAGCAAATGCTGGCGGGGATGTGGAAAAAGAGGAACCCTACTGCACACTGCTGGTGGGAATGTAAACTAGTTCAGCCACTCTGGAAGGCAGTGTGGAGGTTCCTCAAAAAACTGAAAACAGACCTTCCCTACGATCCCGCCATACCTCTCCTGGGCATCTACCCGGAGCATCATAACCCAGGATATGATAAAGACACCTGCTCAGCCATGTTCATCTCTGCACTGTTCACAATAGCCAGGCGATGGAAACAACCCAGATGCCCTACTACAGATGGATACAAAAAATGTGGTACATATGTACAATGGAATTCTATACAGCCATGAGACAAGACATATATTGATCTATATAATAGATCAATATGTATATATCTCTGACATGCAAAGATTCAGCTCAATTTTAATTATGTTCTTAAATTTATGTGCCAATGATTGCAGATAGTTTTTTCTTGAATACTTGAATACATGACATTTAAATAGGATGTAAAAACTCAATTTTAATAATAAAAAATTACTACACTTAAAAAAACATCCCATTCATTGAATATCATGGTATTTTGAGTTCTCATTCATCTGTATAAATTATGATACTATCAAAAATTTTACTTTTCCATATTTCTCATATTATGGAAATGTCTGCTTATTTTTAGTGTCATGGGATGTTTTCATGAAGACTGTTATTTTTTCAGAATTTACTACTATGATAATATAATGTTGTCCTTGAACCTATTGTGTGACTCCAAAATAATGACTGGAATTCCCAACATGTTAAAACTATCGTTTTCTTATAATCAATTCAACTTACACACATCCACACACAGTTTCATTTCTAAGTGTTTGGTGCCAGTGGGTCTGCCTGCTATTTTCTTGTAATCCAGAATCATGTTACACTGAAGCTCTGCCACAAATGCACTAATGTCAGACACCCTGCCCCTTCACACAAAAAAAGTAAAAATAAATAAGTCGATAAATAAATAAATATCTGTGGAGTTTAACTCCCATTTCCTGCCGGGGGTGCAAAATATGTTTCTCTTCTCCATTTCTCCTACTTTCACCCTGATTTACTAAAATAAATTCTTGCTAAAACTTCACAAATAAATAAAGCCACTAGTTCTGAACAAATTATCTGTGGCAACCACAGAACGCTATGAATAGGAATACTGAAGCATCTGAACTTACTGTGCAGAGAAACAGGGAAAGATGAACCCTGAGCTTCTGCTCTCTTTTTTTTAATCTGTGTGCATTAACTATAGAGTAAGGGGTAAAAGTCTCATGTTTCCACCTATTGTCTCTAAGATTCCAATTTACTTCCGAATGCTAATGATATGTCTGATGACAGCTAAAGAAATACTGCTTTTCTGGTCACTTTAGTAGCACCATGGAATTTGCAACATTAATTTCCAATTGTTAAAGACAGACAAGCCAGGATTTTCTACCATTTACTAAATGTCAAGAACAAGTTACTTACATTTCTAAGTGATGTGTTCTTTATCTAGAAAATGGAAATAATAATATATAAATATCATAGGATCACTTTTAAGATTAAATAGAAAAAAACTGTGTAAATAGTTCTCAGTAATGTGAAGTATGAAAACTTAGTTCATGTTCAGTCAACAAAACCTTAGTCAGTGAAAGACTACCTTATTCTGAAAGCGGTCTCGAGAAAGTGGACTCAAGACGGCACTTGGGAGAATTTGGTGGCATTTCTAAATCCTCAGAACATTTTTGTGGAGGGTAGGGCTACTTGGAAACAAAAATAAAGACAACATTCAGGCATTCTCCTCATCTTTTTTAAGATGTGCATTTCACCATTTCTGACAGCTCTAAAATCCACAATTATCATTGCCAACTTCATTGTTTACTGTACAGTTCAGACAATAGTGAAAGTTTGCTGGTTCTACTACGGAGCTGAGCTGATTCATGGCTAACAATGTCTGACATGTGATGTACTAGCTGTTTCCTTTTACATCTTTCATCCTGGTGCAAGCACCTATGCTTCCTTTTTACAAAATGTCCTGATTTTGTAAGTTTTCAGTTTTCTTCATTTTTAGGGTATCATAATAAACAATGAAAAAGTTAAGCAAACTTTTTCCAGGCTGATGTGCTACTTAGACTTTGGCACTCTAATGACGATGCGTGTAGGACGTATTTGGGTGTCGAGGAGTGTTTGAGTCAGTAGAGAAGTTGGGCATACGTGCCAGTTGCCCCAAGTAGACCCGAACCATCTCTGCAATCTAGTTTCTATGTATTTCAGGATGAATGCCAATAAGCACACTGATATGAACAGCAGATTGGGTGTTAAGTGTTGACTCAATGACGCTAGCCTTCCCTCCCTCCTCAGAGATTTGCTGAGGTAGGAATAAAGGCAGAATTTAAGATTCTTTTCATGAAACCCTTTCAACAAGGAGACAATTGTGAAGCCTGTTAAGTGACAACAAATGCATCACAAAATCTCATGTATGAGGAATGAAACTTATTTTTGCTAATAAACATCTCTGCTAAATAATTCAGAAATAATGCAATCATTTAAACAGGGAGTCATCTGGCCTACAGTCAAGAAAAGCAATAGATTATTTTTTTAAAAACGCAATAGAACTGCCTTTTCATACAATGAGTCTTTTCCCTTGCTCTGGCACATAATTTAGGAAAGGAGCCAAGGTACTACTTATCACCCCTCTGACATAAGTGAGGGCTGTGTGCGTCAGCAAGGCCCAGCAGGGACCCCTGGCTCTAGGCAGTGGAGCACGGCGGCTTATCAGCTGACAGCCTGGTTCTGAATCATTACTGCATGAACTGGCAGAAGGAAGGGGTGCGTGAAGGTGAGGATACAGGTTAAAGTTATGGGCTGTGCAGGTCGGAGCAACCTATTAAAACATGTTCTCCAGCATAATACATTAATTACAAATTCCTAAGAGACTGTTTCATGTTTAGAGAGCAATCTAGCTATATATGGCAGCCACTTCTCTTACTTTTGCAAATGAAGGTCTACGCTATACTTACAGAACAATAATAATTCATTCATTTAAAAGAGCTTTAAAAGACAAACAAAAACAGGGCCAGGAGTTTGGTCTAGTGGTAGAGTGCTTGCCTAGCATGCACGAAAACCCAGGTTCAATTCCTCGGTACCACATACATAGAAGAAAGTCAGGAGTGGTGCTATGGCTCAAGTGGTAGAGCTCTAGCCTTGAGAAAGTCCAAGGACAGTGCTCAGGCCCTGAGTTCAAGCTCAGAACTGGCAAAAAAAAGGGCACTTGACAGGAAAGTGCATGCTGCATCTATATTAGCTCCATCAGTGATTCTTGTGGGGAGCAGCAGAATTAAAACCACTCTCATGCACTGGTCCCTGCTCACAACTCCGTCAGAGTGAAGGAGCCCCCAAATGGTCACTCGATTCAAGCCGGAACTGAAGAATTCGAAGAGAGTTTCCTGGAGTGCCCTAGAAACCCCACTTCACCTCAAAAACAAAAATTTTAAAATCTACCCTCACTTTAAGAATCATTTTAAATGTTTAGATAAACAGCATATTTGCCAACTGAAGACTAATTTTGACAATACAATAAATGTGTACTTGGAATAACAAAAATACAACTTTTATTTACTAGCCTCAAATCCCACATTAAATAATGTGTGCATTTATACTACAATTTCCTGTACTTCACAACACTGCTATCCTATTAAGACAAACCCCATTTTTGATCTTACATTAAGTGTGTTGCTTGTCATTTCCTCACGTCTACCTATTCAGTTGGTAGTCATGTACAGAAAGAAGGTCCGTTGTTACAAACACAAATGAACAGCAATGTTTCCATCATCCCATTTCACTACACCGTTCTAGCCTGCCGTGTCCTTCCTTCCATCCCTGCTGATAGGAGCTACACATGTTGGGTCACTCCTCATGTTTTGCTGTTGTCTGAATTTACTGTATCCCCTCATTAAGCTTGAAAACTTTTGCCAACTATTTCAGTGACACTTTAGGGAGTACCACCAAATTCTCTGTTTGTACCCAGAGCAAGATAAACTCAATAGTATGGTTTTCTTCTACAACATTCTAATCAGTTTGAGAAAAATGCAGAACTTCCGATTCTTCCATTTCCCCCAGATAACCCCCTTTCCTGATCCCACAGCAGCTGAACTAAGGCTGTGTCATCGCTCTTGAGCATCCAGACACATCATTATCCTCTGACACATGACCTTTCGTTTCCTGAGAAGATTCTTCATTTTTCCACTTCAACATTTCTCTGAACCTCTACCCACTTCCTGTCCTCTCTCAATTCAGCTAGCTCCCCCTCAGTTTGATTCCTTCCCTGTCCACTCCTCATCCTGCACTTGCACACATCCTAACGAATCATCATCCACAACAACAAGCCCAAGGTAAACCTATCACTTCCATTTTTCTTTCTTTTACCACAGAAGTCAAAATAATCTGGCATTCCCTTTTTATGTCCTCAATTATATCTCATCTCTTAATCATCAGGCTATGATTTCAGGGCCAGCACTGACTTTTTCTTTAAAATAAACTAAACATCCTCTAGTTCTTAAATATCATTATTTCCATTTTATGGCCAAATATCTCTATTTCCATCTTCCTGGGTCTGGACAGTACATTGCTAATCAACCCTTTAATTTCTTAAAAATATCTGCTATATAACATCTCAGAGAAGTAAATGAGTCAATATTCAAATTCCCTAACGTGAATATATTCTTAAGCAGACTAACAATCCTGGGGGGTGGGGGAGGAGGCTACATGGAAACCCTCAAAAGGATCTAATTAAAAACAGAGTCACCTAGTACAAAATACCACAAAGTTATGAACACAGGAAAACCCTGCCAGTGATGCTATAAGAGAGTTAGGTGAGGAATATGTGCCAATTTTTTAAACAAATTTAATCACCTGATAATTTTAAGAAAGTATCAGATTAAAACTTAGAACTACAATGAACTAGTGTATTTCCTATCTCAATAGACCTTCTAAATTTCCTTTGCTGGCTTAGTGTCCTCTACTCACCTGTTAATTGTTGGTTTTCTCTCTTCTATCCTCATTCTAGTCTTCTCTACCCCCATCTCTTCAACTGTAACATCTCTGTGGATGACCTTCTACATCTATACCATTAGCTTGTAAACACAAAAACAAACAAAAAAAGGATCAAATAACTGTCAGATAATTCTCAGCAACACTTTATCTCCTTGAATAACAGGTCCTCCCCCCACTCCCCCGCATCTCTTTAAGTGAAATCATTGTCCTTCTAGTCACCTAACCACACATCCCAGCCATCCTTCACTCCACTGTCTCCTTTGGTCTCTGAATTATATCATGGCTGATTTCTGTGTGTCTTTCCTCCACAATATTTCTGCACCCACTTTGGCCTTTTCCCTTCCCACCTTTACTGTCTTTGTTCAAAACACTATTTGCCACCATTTTCTGCTCAGGGAAAGATCACTATTTCCTCCAACTGAGTGGCTAAATTAATTATGGCACTGTTCCTATCCCACTTTAAGTTATTCAGGCGTTATACAGAAAGGTGCTCTCATAATGTGCAGGTCCACAGCCAAAGTGCCAATATTATCATCAGCAGAATAAAGTCAATTAGCATACTGGCAAGACTAAAGCAATGGATGAAAGTCACTGGCATTCTGAGCTGCCCCGTCCTCAAGACTTCTTGTTTTATGACATGAACATTCCTTATTCTTTAAGCAATGTAAACCAAGGATTCTCCTACTAGCAGCAAGAAGGAACCCTAATTACACTTCTCTGTTTACCAATGCAAGCCTTTCTCATTCCGAAAACCTTTCCTGTCAAGTCTCCTCAAGATAGTACTTCACACTACTCTAAGTTCATTTCTGGACGGGGGGAAAGGAGCTTGGGAATAGGTTTAGGCCTAGAAATCTGTGACTGCTAGGTGGCTAGAGAAATACTAGCCAGAATTCA
The DNA here is from genome assembly GCF_031878675.1 of Megascapheus bottae. NCBI lineage: Eukaryota > Metazoa > Chordata > Mammalia > Rodentia > Geomyidae > Megascapheus > Megascapheus bottae. The sequence continues at coordinate 2,361,273 of NC_143516.1, read as the reverse complement.
CGCAGCACTGACATCAGCACATTCAGCCATGCACCTACAAGCACCACTGAAGCGACTCAGGATTTTTAGGACCTCATCATGTAAGCACACTGGATCACAACACCACCACCACCTCCAGACCACCCACCACTGGGACCAAGGCCCCATTACCATCTCCAGACCACCCATCACTGGGACTAAGGCCCCATCACCACCTCCAGACCACCCACCACTGGGACTAAGGCCCCATCACCATCTCCAGACCACCCACCACTGGGACCAAGGCCCCATCACCATCTCCAGACCACCCACCACTGGGACTAAGGCCCCATCACCATCTCCAGACCACCCACCACTGGCACTAAGGCCCCATCACCACCTCCAGACCACCCACCACTGGGACCAAGGCCCCATTACCATCTCCAGACCACCCATCACTGGGACTAAGGCCCCATCACCACCTCCAGACCACCCACCACTGGGACCAAGGCCCCATCACCATCTCCAGACCACCCACCACTGGGACCAAGGCCCCATCACCACCTCCAGACCACCCACCACTGGGACCAAGGCCCCATCACCACCTCCAGACCACCCACCACTGGGACCAAGGCCCCATCACCACCTCCAGACCACCCACCACTGGGACTAAGGCCCCATCACCACCTCCAGACCACCCACCACTGGGACTAAGGCCCCATCACCACCTCCAGACCACCCACCACTGGGACTAAGGCCCCATCACCATCTCCAGACCACCCACCACTGACCTCAACCATCACCATCTCCTCACCATCCACCCCTGACCTCAACCATCGCCGTCTCCACACCATCCACCCCTGACCACGGCCACCGCCGTCTCCAGACCATCCACCCCTGACCTCGACCATCACCATCTCCTCACCATCCACCCCTGACCACGGCCACCGCCGTCTCCAGACCATCCACCCCTGTGGGACCCGGACCCCGCAGTCCCGGTGTGTGGGCTGAGGGTGCCCAGGGTGGGGGGCCGGCGGTGCCTCTTGACCATGCCCACGGGAGGCCGGCGATCGCCCCAGGCCGCACTCTGCGCCCCGGCCAGCATGGCCTGGAGGCCCGGAGGAGTCCAGGCGGCTATGGGTGCACTTCCGGTGACACGGGCCGACTTCCGGTGACACTGGGCCCTACTTCCAGCCGCCGACTCCCCACGGGGAACGGAGCCAGGCAGGTGCAGCAGAGTGTAGGATGGGAGCCTGAGGTCTGGGCTCCCACCCCGCTCAGGGATGGCGTCCGCCGCTGCCTCTGCCCACCACCCCCTCCGCAGGCAGGAGTGGGACTGGGCCCAGGGGAGGGGGATGTCCTGGAGGAGGGGGTGCCCTGGAGGAGGGGGATGCCCTGGAGGAGGGGGTGCCCTGGAGGAGGGGGGCCCTGGAGGAGGGGGATGTCCTGGAGGAGGGGGATGCCCTTGAGGAGGGGTCCCTGGAGGAGGGGGCTCTGGAGGAGGGGGTGCCCTGGAGGAGGGGGGCCCTGGAGGAGGGGGGCCCTGGAGGAGGGGGATGCCCTGGAGGAGGGGGATGCCCTGGAGGAGGGGGATGCCTGGAGGAGGGGGGCCCTGGAGGAGGGGGTGCCCTGGAGGAGGGGGGCTCTGGAGGAGGGGGATGCCCTGGAGGAGGGGGATGCCCTGGAGGAGGGGGATGCCTGGAGGAGGGGGATGCCCTGGAGGAGGGGGTGCCCTGGAGGAGGGGGATGCCCTGGAGGAGGGGGATGCCCTGGAGGAGGGGGATGCCCTGGAGGAGGGGGGCTCTGGAGGAGGGGGGCCCTGGAGGAGGGGATGCCCTGGAGGAGGGGGATGCCTGGAGGAGGGGAGCTCTGGAGGAGGGGGTGCCCTGGAGGAGGGGGGCCCTGGAGGAGGGGGCTCTGGAGGAGGGGGTGCCCTGGAGGAGGGGGATGCCCTGGAGGAGGGGGGCCCTGGAGGAGGGGGGCCCTGGAGGAGGGGGATGCCCTGGAGGAGGGGGATGCCCTGGAGGAGGGGGTGCCCTGGAGGAGGGGGATGCCTGGAGGAGGGGGATGCCCTGGAGGAGGGGGGCTCTGGAGGAGGGGGGCCCTGGAGGAGGGGATGCCCTGGAGGAGGGGGATGCCTGGAGGAGGGGAGCTCTGGAGGAGGGGATGCCCTGGAGGAGGGGGCGCCCTTCAGGCCCAGGCCCGGGGGAGGGGGATGCCCTGGAGGAGGAGGATGCCCTGGAGGAGGGGGATTCTCTGGAGGAGGGGGCGCCCTTCAGACCCAGGCCTGGAGGAGGGGGCACCCTGGAGGAGGGAGATGCCCTGGAGGAGGGGGATGCCCTGGAGGAGGGGGGCCCTGGAGGAGGGGGATGCCCTGGAAGAGGGTGGCCCTGGAGGAGGGGATGCCCTAGAGGAGGGGGATACCCTGGAGGAGGGGGTGCCCTGGAGGAGGGGGCGCCCTTCAGGCCCAGGCCTGGAGGAGGGGGCGCCCTGGAGGAGGGGGATGCTCTGGAGGAGGGGGATGCCCTGGAGGAGGGTGGCCCTGGAAGAGGGGCGCTCTGGAGGAGAGGGATTCCCTGGAAGAGGGGAATGCCCTGGAGGAGGGGGGCCCTGGAGGAGGGCGATGCCCTGGAGGAGGGGGATGCCCTGGAGGAGGGGGATACCCTGGAGGAGGGGGATACCCTGGAGGAGGGGGTGGCCCTGGAAGAGGGGCGCTCTGGAGGAGAGGGATTCCCTGGAGGAGGGGAATGCCCTGGAGGAGGGCAATGCCCTGGAGGAGGGGGATACCCTGGAGGAGGGGGTGCCCTGGAGGAGGGGGCGCCCTGGAGGAAGCGGCCATCCCTTTTAGTCCACCGGACTGGAGCTGTCTTTCGATTGTTAATCTGTGGTTTCCTTTCTAAGGGGTCAGAACTCCGAATTGTGGCCGTGCATACTTTTAGAGCAAGCTACAAGCCAGTGAAGCAGAGGGTGGGCCACGAGGACTCTGCTGTGAGGAGAGGAGCAGTTCACATGTTTTTTTATTTTCAGTATCTGCTGGAAACTGCTGTAGAATGGGAGATTCTCCATGAACTGCCCACAGACACCTTCGTCTCCCCAGTTCTCCCTATTCTGCCGTCCTCAGGAATTCCACAAAAACCACACTTGGCTCTACCCAATCAAGTGCATTTGCCTGCTTAGGCTACAAACTTTTCTTTCACTTTTGTCTTAAGTCGCTGTCTCCAAATGATCTCTACTGATTCCTGACATCTCCATGTTGGCAGCACTCCAGTGTTGTCCAGGGGTAAAACATGACTCCCCCCCTGCCTTTGAGGTGTTCAGAATGTATCAGAGGTGGACAATGCTGGAAGCTTACAGGTCTCTAGAGGAAGGAACAAACTCACATGAGTAGCCTCTAGCAGACAAATGTGCAAACCGGGCTTTTAATGCTAAGACAGGAAGAACTTCCACACAGAAAGAACAGCATACTTCCCGAGGGGAGGCAAAAAGAATCATCCTTTAAAGAAATTCAGAAATCATGCAAGAAAACGGGGAATAAGGAAGGGATAGAAGCAGAGGCTCTCCAAGGTACTCTACACCATGCCACATCTCTGCCAGTTAGACACATGGAATTAAGCAGTGAGAGGCTCCCCCCACCCCACAGACTCCACAGCCAAACCACCAGGCAATCCTGTTGTCTCAGAAATTCACAAACAGTAACAGTCTGACTAGACAGTCACCCCTTGCTATATCTTCACTTATTGCAGCTTCACTGTATTCCAGGCTTTTTAAAAATACATCTAATCCTGCACAGTAGCTAAGATTAGAGGTGTGAACCACCATGGTGATAGAAAGCAGCAGAAAGCATGAATAGTTTATGGTACCATCAGGTAACTTTAGTATAATTATTTCTAAATTATTATAAACTGTGCTATCTAGAATAGTATTCTAAATTGTGATCCAATAAAGGAATTATCTTTTTCGCCAATGTTTTCCAACATTACAATTGAAAAATAATGATCACCGTTAAGCAGAAAAAATATTTTTTGTATATTCTGGCAATTAAAAGATATAGAACGTGAGATCTTAAAGATTCTTCTGATGCAATTAGTTTAGATCACTGGAATTTGATTTCGATTTCGATTTAGCCATTGTTACTTCCATTTTAAGCAAAAACAAAAACAAAAAAGGTAGTTCTCCCATTCAGAAGAAAAAACAACCGTGACAAAAATGAATTATTTTCAGAAAAAAAATGGATTACAACACAGATTCCAAATTTCTAAAACCTTGGCAAAAGCCATTATTTTACCAATTAAAACAACTACTTCTAAAAATGAATAGTTCAAATTATATGAAATATTATAGTTTCCTTTCCCACTAGTCAACATCTTCATTTAAACCACCTTTTATTGGTTTGAATAAAACCAAGATTTATTCAAAACTAATGAGCCAAGAATAAATAATAAAACCCATAGTAAATAAAACCAATAAATAATAAATAAAAACCAAGAATAAATAATAATAAAACCAATAGTTTTATTCAAAGCAACTCAAGTCTGGTCTCAAGGCACCCTGTCAACACACAAAGTTCCCTCATTCGCTTAAAGCCCTCCAACAACTCTCACTCTCGTGCAGTGAAAGCCAGTGTTCTTACAGTTTACAAGGGCCTGTTGACCTGTCCTTCATCAGCTCCCTGACCTTCTTGAACCAACCTGGCATGCTTCCGTGTTAGTGCCTTTGCCCCTGGTCAGTGTCTCTGCCTAGAGGCAATGCACTTTCGTTTCAGATATCTACATTAATGAATTCTTTACCCCCTTCAAGTCACTGTCCAAAGTGTCACTTAACAAGGGCAAAATACTGTCTGCTGTGACCCAGCTCCCAATCTGCCTATTCCACTTATTTCTCTAAAACGTCCTAATAAACTATAATATTTACTTACATATATTTCTCTTGCTGGAATATATGGCTCACAGAGTAAGAATTTTTTTTATTGGTGTATCCCAAGACCCTAGAAGACCACCTTGCCTGCACTAGGTGTCCAACTTTGTTACTGTGCCAGGGCTCAAACCCAGGAGCTCCACATGAGAACCACACATTCCCACTGATATGAGTGTACTAGGTGTGTGATCCAAGCACACACTCTGTCCCACTAGTAAATACCAAAATTGATGAGTTTTTGAATAAATCAATCCAAGATAAGGGGATACAGAGAGGTGGGAACAAATGGGTTGAAATGACTGATAATAATAATAATGCGTCAACTGTGTCTTGTGAGAATGCATTTTGTTTCCAGACAGGGATCACAGCATATGAAAACACCAAAATGGAACAGATAATTTCACATTGCTAGAGCTACAAGTAATTTTCAATCCAACAAATTATGCTTGCATTCAATAAGTTTTGAGTTTCCGGCACATCTTACTTTCCTGAGGGTAGATTACATTAGGGGGGAACTGTCCATATAGCAACATGAGGATACATTTAAGAAATAATTAAGAGAGCCGGGAGTTTGTCATAGTGGTAGAGTGCTTGCCTACCATGCACAAAGACCCAGGTTTGATTCCTCAGTACTCAATGCTCAGGCCCTGAGTTTAAGCTCCAGGACTAACAAAATAAACACATAAATAAATAAGAGATATAACTGGCAAGACTTATTAGATGAACTAATGAATTAAGTTTGCAAGTATAAGTAGCTATGTACATAGCATAACTACATGAGAAATAAGGTAGTAAGCTAAACTTTAAACATGTTGAAGTATATAATTTTAGCAAGTTAGCAAAATATATGATAAAATAAATTAATTTTCTTTTTAGTTCCATCATACCAACACCACAGAGAGAAATTTGAGGTAAGAAACCTGTCAGGTTCAATTCTAACTTTTTCATATTACCACCTATAAAAATAAATACATCTTTAGAGTAAAGTAACTTTAAAAACAGTTAAACTTTAAATAGAAGATGGCTGAGCAAGAATATTGAATATGAACACTGGACTCAATTCAAAAAACGAAAAAGTCTGGGGGCCAAGAGTTTGGCCTGGTGGTACAGTGCTTGCCTAGCATGCATGAAGACCCAGGTTCGATTCCTTGGTACCACATACATAGAAAAAAGCCAGAAGTGGTGCTGAGGCTCAAGTGGAAGAGCTCTGGCCTTGAGAAAGTCCAAGGACAGTGCTCAGGCCCTGAGCTAAAGCCCAGGACTGGCAAAAAAAAAAGTCATCATATACCAAAGGGAACAATTCATGAGTCATGGGAACAGACAAAAACTACTAAGTCATAGACTAAAATAATAAGTTTCAATCTTTGGGGATTTATGTTAGTTTGTCTTGTAATGATGTCAAGTACAGATGATCTTGTATGAACTCTGAATCTGTTGAACTTCCCCTCTTCAGTTCTTTACAAATTCTTACATTAAAAACAAAAATTATAAAGTGTATATGTGCGTAATATAATGTATATATTATTGTTATCAAATACTTCCTTTCTGCTCCTACACCCCGTGTTCTGTTGCTCCTAATCAAGGCCTTAATTGAAAAAGGGAAGATTGTTTCCAACACAAACCACAGTGCATTTGCTGAGATGAATTTAAGAGAGCCACGTGGGCACTGGCTCCTCGTGCCTCAGAGTCACAAGGCATAGGTGGAGGTGTTGTACTGGTGGGGGTGGTTGAGCTGATTGCTCAACTTCAGCCTCTATGCCCACTCCTCCAAGTTCAGCAAAATTGCCTGACCAGCCTCATGCCTCCTGGGAAATGCTGCTTCACTGCCCCACTCCCCGACTTCCCCTGCCACACACACACACACACACACACACACACACACACTCTCTCTCTCTCTCTCTCTCTCTCTCTCTCTCTCTCTCTCTCTCTCTCTCTCTCTCTCTCTCTCTCTCTCTGCAGTTTTCTGGAAGGAACTGCAGGCAAGGACTGGGTCCCACCACCTCTGGCCAGCCATACGCACTCAAGTATCTTCATTCCCACTCCAAGACCCTCCGTTTAGTGGTCTTACTGCAGTCTCAACAGCAGCATTATTCTCTAACTCAGTACTTGTCTACCCTGCCATTCTGTAGCCATTTTCTAGAACGAGGTAGTAACCTTCACAGTTGGGGATTCCTCATTAGTGAATAAACCCCCATCTGAGCCAGTCCACTTGATCTTTCCCACAACCGTCTTGCATGGAAAAATGGAACGCTGGGGACTGGGCACTATTTTCTCTCTCTTGCTTGCACTGAAGGCTTTGGTACTTTCAACTGGGTCCTAGTCCTGATCTACCAGCTGGCACAGGCTGGCTTGTCAGCTACTCACAGAAGGTGAGGAGATGCCTGGAAGGCAGGAGATGCCCACCGTGCTGTCATGGGGAGGGGGATAACAGCTGGCGGGGAACCACCCAGAGCTTCCTAAGGAATCTATCTCACTGCACATTTCCTCAACTAAGAATTGGAGGAACTTTCCCACTTAGCAGATTCCAGCTCCCCCATCCACTCAAACTGAGGCAGGCGGGCTGGGAGGAGCGCTGAGCTGGCTGGCTCCTGAGGAGCAAAGACCACACCCATAACAAGGACGGTGGGAGAGAAGAGGCTTGTTTCACCCAACACCTTACAGTAATTCAATTAACTAATTCAACAAATTACTGAAGTGCCCAAGATTCTTAGAATTAGCAAGGTTTGGTCTTCTATCCTATTGGAATGCTATACTTAGTTTTCCTTCCTCTGAAAAGCATCCTTTGCTGGATGGTCACGCACAACTTTGGAGTGCATCAACTTAGAATTTTGGATGTTTCTCTAAATGTAACTTATGAATCATTTATTTTCCTGTTTACCTGATTGATGTGACAGAACTAAGACAGAGTGCTATTAGACAAAAATGAGATAATTGTGACATGTCTTCCAGGAAGGAGGAACAATTATTTTTGGCCTTTCAAAATTCAAGCCACAAGCTAGAGGTTAAATGAGGTCAAACACCTCATAAAGGTCTCTGCATACCAAAAACATTGCTGAAACAACATGACTTCTGAAAGCAAGCTGACCCTCAGGGCCGCGGAGAGCACAGAGATCCAGGAACCAAAGCCAAAATTCATTACAAAATCTTTAGATTTTGTTTTTGTTACCACTCCTAAGAATTGGTTGATGATTTTATTTTAACTAGTGTCAGTCTTTATGTTTTTCTTATCAACAACCAGAGATGAATCTTTTGTTCCAAGGTAACTTAGAAGGAAAGAGAACACTGCTTTAAAATTGAATAGGTATTTTAACTAATATCTACACCACTGAAATTGTTGTTCTTGTTTTTGTCACAAGGAAAATATCCTCCCTAACACTTTAATGTCAGAGAAACATGGTTTGGTGTACTTGGCTACTGGTGAGAAAAATGAATGGAGTTTCACTGAACCCCAAGTAAGTCCTTTCTGATCTATTCCAAAAATGAGTAAAAACAGCTTCATCTAAGCTGTGTGTAAGCTACCTTTCCATAAACAAAGTGGAGTCTCTGATTTTTCAAGTAAAGCCAGAGTTTTGCAATTTTTTAAGAATTTTTAAAGGAAAAAGCAGCCATATGTTCACATTCATAGTAACTCTTCCATGAAAAATGTATAAAATATGGAAAGTTCTAGATATCTTTTCCTATTTCAGTAATTCGAACAATGATTTGTAATTACTGATAATATAAACCCATAATTGAAGTAAGTATCGTCTCCCACACAATGGCTGCCTTACCTGTGGGCACACTATAAAGACAAAAGAAAACCGGAAAACCTCTCATCAGTTCTCATGTACCTCTGCTTCTGTGATGCTATGCTCCCCGAAGACACCTGTCTTTAACAGCACACAATCTGGCATGGAGGACAGAACAGTAAAAGACATGACAATAACGCACAGCTTTCCGCAGGGTGGAAGTATGGAGCTCATAGGAATGGGTTTTGCATAAAAGAATTTATTCTAGAGAACTGCCCTTTGTTAATGATATCTCACTGTAGTCAGTGTAGAAAACCATCTTTTTGAAACGGTATTATGCTCATTTTATTTTTAATTTTCTTAGATGGCAAACTAAAAGTGAAAGACGAATCATTCTTTGATTTTAAGGAAAATAATGTTAGAAGTTCATTAAATCTCCAAGTCTGTGGACCACAATATAATGGAGAGGACACAGGCAGTAGGAATCCACAGATGGGAGAATGAGTCTCAGCTCAAGCTTGCTAACATAACCTTTCTTGGAAGCATTTCCCGCCTACACAGCCGAGATTTGTGAATGCAAAAGGATATAATGTGTGCAAAGGCTGGAAGACAGGGCTAAAACACAGGAAGTACTTACTGAATGCTCACAGTAAGCGTTTACCAAGATGCAGTTCTTTATCTTTAGTGTGAAATATATCCTGTCATCCAATGTAATTAAGAAAGCAGTTCCTTTCAAATCAGCAGTCACAAAACTAACATTTAACACAGGTTAATAATTTGCTGCTGAAGTAGATAAATTCATTCATACATTTCTCTAAAAACTGTACAAGTTCAGACAGCAGAAATTTCAATGGCCATGGTTCATTAAAATAGTCTGGGCTTTGCACATAGCATCTACTTCTGCTTTCTGGACAGGACACAGGGAAAAGGATTTATTGGATCAAATAGTTTGAAATGACAATGAATTCAGGCTAATAGGATCTCTCTATTTTCCTATGAAACTTAACATGACCTGCATGGTCTAGTGGAATAGATACTGTGCATCTTCCCACTTGCATTCTTTTAAGGCTTCTATTACTTCAGACTAAAAATGCATGCGCTGAAGTTGAGAAAAATGGAACCCTTTATTCACAGGGAGGCTGGAGTGTTGCTCAGAGGCAGGGTAGTTGCCTCGCATGTGTGTGACACCTGCATTTGATCCCTAGAACTAAAAAATTAATTTAAATTACATTCATTATGAGATAAATTAAAAATAAAGAACACTGTTTTTTTTCTTTAATCTTTAGTATTTCTCAGCCTGGTTTGTAAAGACATGTATATTCATTTATTCATTTTATTCATTTATTCATTTTATTCCCATGTCTGAAATGATTACATTTATCTCAAAATACACAAGTGCCTGGCCTAAAGAATTTGTTAATGGACAGATGGATGAATGGAAAATTGGACAGATGAGAAATTTTTGAATAAAGATCATAGAGTGGAGATTTTCTGTATGCACCAGATAAATAACATGTACAATATCATATAAATTTCAGGTTAAACAACAAACTAGAAAACATTCCATTATATTTATGTACTTACATATGTTCCATTATATTGAAAATACTGTCTTAAAGTATAAATTTAAAGGGAGCTAAGTGAAAAATACTCCAGAATACAAAACATTAAGCTCAAATGTGCACGTTACATTCTTAAGTAAGTATTAAAAACAGTAGTAGATCATCCAAGAATTTGGATTTCCAATTGTATACATTTGAGCACAAAGTAAATTACTACAATAATATTGTTGAAATCATTCCAGAGATGTTTGTGAAGACTGGAAAAAGTTCAGAAATAAAATATGGAAGCAAGAAAGATTAGCTTCCAGGAAACTTGTCCCAGTAGTAAACACAAATTGAGAATTAATTAATCTATGCTTCACAAAACCCTCTAAGAATGATTGTTCGGTTGTTAGGAGGAATCCCAACCAGAGCAGTTTCCTGGCGCTGGGCACCCAGCTGGTCTGCAGGACAGCTGGAAGCACAGCTCAGGTTGGCTTCGCACGCCACAGGAGAAGAAACATTTACTGAGTCAAACTGAAGCATCATGTAAGTTCATACTAAGCATGAAGAGTACATGCTTTCCATTTTCACTCAGCATTTTCTGAGTGATTATAGAAACTCCTTTTTTCTTCATATAATAAATTTTTAGTGCTTGAGTAGACACTAAAAATGACTCAATTAAAAAACTCTAAGCTGGGCGTGGTGGCTCACGCCTCTAATCCTAGCTACTCAGGAGGCTGAGAGCTGAGGATCAAGGTTCAAAGCCAGCTGGGGCACAAAAGAAGCTGAGACTCTTATCTCCGATTAACCTGTAGAAAAAGGGAAGTGGGGCTTGGCTCAAGGGTAGGGTGGTAGCCCTGAGCTGAAGAGCTCAGGGACAATGCCCAGGCCCAGGGGTAGGGCAGTAGCCTTGAGTTGAAGAGCTCAGGGACAGCGCCCAGGCTGTGTATAAGCCCCATGACCCACAACAACAACAACAACAATAACAACAAAATTCTAGACCTTTAATGTCATTACAACCATGGTGACATCATAGATTTGTTACAGTTAATTACCCTCAGTTAAGAAAATATTTAAATCAAAATAAACTAGATGAGGCAGTTACTTGGCCCAGATATTTCCTGTAGTATTAATCATCTAGCTATAAAAGCAACTAAGCAAGAGAAGGGGTGTTTTCATTAGGAAGAGAAAGAGCAGAGGGTGATGTGAAAGCAAAGATCAGGTTTTAAATCTTCATACAATTGTAGAGGAGAGAAATTGTGTTGTGAGCTTTGTTAAATGCTAGTGGCCAGCAAAAGTGAGCTTTCCCACCATAGTTCAAAATCCAGCTGAATGGATTTCAGGCAATTTCCCTGACAGCTATTTTCTTTTTCTTTCTTTTTTTTTTCTGACAGCTATTTTCTATGTGGCTTTGTTTGTTATTCCTTAAGGACAGAACCTGGAGTGAGGACTTGTTTTGCACTTGAACTAAAACTGGTATGATTGTAGTTGGTATCATGATAGAAATGATTTGTGTACTGTTTGGTTTTGCTCTGTGCAGCCCTGCTTGCTACAGTCCACCTCTCCTTCCCAGCTGCTGTCTGTCTGCCAAAGCCCAGGTTTCCCAATAACAAGAACCACAGCTGTATGGAATGGGTCACCAGAGACTCCAGCTGCCATGAGCATTACTCATCGCGGCCTGCCCTGCTCCCCTGCTCCCGCCTTCTTGGCCAAAGGCAATGTCAAGTTCACCTCACGCTTGGGACACACAAAGGGAAGTGCTTAAACAACTCTTCAAAGCACTTGCTGATAGACGTTAGCCTGGTAGAAATCAAGACGTCATTTACCCGAGGTGCCTTCAAAGGATTTTATGTTGTTTGCCAAGTGAAACTTAATAATGCACAGAACTGACACACTCACTTATCAGTAAATTGTTTAGAAGACTATATGCTCATTCCGAACAGATCAAATATCCATCTTCAAATACAAGCTGACAATACTGTTACACTAGCCTACAAAAATGGTTACCTGCCATGTAAGCAAGTTAACTCAAATTCTTACAGAGATATGAATTTCAAGTCCAAAATGTCCCAGTCAGCTGGGTGTCAGCAGCTCATGCCAGTAATCTTAGCTACCCAAGAAGCTAAGTTCTGAAGGTCACACTTCAAAGTCAGCCTCTGGGCAGCAAAGTCGGTGAAACTCTTACCTCCAATTAACCACTCCCAAAAAGCTGGAAGTGAAGCTGTGGCTCAAGTGGCAGAGTACTAGCCCTGAGCAAAAAAGTTCTCCCTAAGTTCAAGTCCCAGAATTTAAAACCAAAAGTCTTAATCATTTCTAATTTAATGATATCAGACTTTATTCTTGTATAAGCAGTGGCAGCACAAATATGAGTTACTACCACAAACTTTAACAGCTACCAATACAATCATAAAGAATTGACACTGTATGGATTTAGGTCGCCTCTGGTGACAGGGGCTGAAGAAGGGACCTGATGGATAGAAGGCGGATGACACCTTCACAGTGGAGAGGTCTGCGGACATCATCTGAACCTAGTGAGCAAATTTAGCAGCACCCAAAATAGAAATGACATTTCATGACGCAGTGGATATTTGTGCTAAGCCAGACAGTCATATATTATACCTCCCGCAAATGCTTAAAGAAAAGTACACTTAAAGGATGACAGGAAACGAGACTGGTGTAGGAAGTCAAAAAACTGAAATTGAGAGAAGTTAGGCAACGAGCTCTCCCCAAGTCAGATGATCTAGTGACTTAGCGGGGCTATCCCTCCATCCGATTCTGAAAGCACATTTTTGTGCTTCCAGACCCCAGCAGCGCCACCATGTTGATCTAGATCTACCAGCTGCTTTCAGAATGCCCCGAAGATCCCTGGCCAACTCCTTTAGAAGCCAGCAATGTAGCTTCCCTGCCTGCACTTCAGTCCTTCATTTTCTACTCTATTTGTCTATACATCAGTTCTCCTCTTAGATTCAAATTAGTATGTTCTACACCAAAGCTACTGAATAACACTGATAAAGAAAACAGCAAAGAGTCTCTGGGTGTCATAGTCGAGAAAATTGGATTGTCTATCATACAAACTGGACTACACAGTCATAAAAACAGGCCTAGAAAACAACTAAATCATTTCCAGCACTTTCTTGTTGCAGTCACTTTAAATGAATGAACGCAACCATGTGGCGTACACATGAAATACTAATTTGTGCTCCATTATGACACCCTCAGATGAAAACCAATGCTGTTTAAGCAACTTTTAACCCACAGAATTCTATCACAATATAGCCAAACTGTGCTCAGTATCTCTACTTAAATGTAATGTGCCTTTCTTAGTCTGTTCAAGCTGGGCAATTTATAAACAAAAGACACTGGAAGCTGGGAAGTCTAAGACGGAGGTGGCAGAAGAATCCCTTTCAGGTGGGAGCCCCTTTCTTCTAGTTGGTACCTTTTACGTGTCCTCACCCTGAAGGCAGCTCTCTTGTCAGTCGAACCCCAGGTCTCAGGAGCCCCCACCTTCCAAGGACGCCATTCGAACACCCATCATCCTAGCAAGTGTGCTAGGATGATGAGATGAGGGCAGAACACAGACATATCCAGAACCAAGCACCCCATTAGCCTCCTCACGGGGACCCACATAGGTTGCTCTGGTGGAAGAGCTTCACAGCTCCCAGCAAACCCTCCTGGAAATCCTCGGGGCCGCACCTTGACAATATACCCATTGCCCCACCTTGGTTTCACAGCAGGGAATGTTTCTCCTTTCCTTCACATGTATGATCCGCACAATGCAGTCCCTACCAGAAGACCTTGACATCAGAGGAGCCTGGGGTTCAAACACTGGAAATTGGTATCAATAGTCTCAATTTTATGAGGATTACTGTGAAGACCAAGATACCACCTACAAAGTTATTCATATACTTTCTGGAGCATGGTAATTGCTTAATAAATGGTTCTTGCAAGCTCATGTGGTTTTGCAAGTCGATTGTCACAGAAAAAAAAATCCTATAACATAGAAAACCTTACACAATTAACCCTGGACTAGAATTCAACAACCTGCTTTTGTACCAGCTGTGAGTATGACTACAGACCTCACAAATAAAATGAAAGAGAAATACATATAACTAGCTTTTTTTCTCTTTTTTGTTTCCCCCATCTGGAAGAAATCTCTACTTTGGAATGGAGTGTTCTTCTCCTTCCTAGTTTCTGCTCTACCCAAACCTACCTCTGCTATTCAAAGGAGATGGCACAAGCGTCTGCCTCACGATCACACTCACCAGTCCCGTCTAGTCATGTATAAGGCACAAACACCTGCCTCCATGCTAACCCTCACCAGTCCAAGAGAGTCACATATGTCTCTCTGGTGGATAGCTTGTAAAGATTAAAAACAACTGTAATGAACTTTATGCCAGCTGGGACTTCTAGTAGTTCCAGCAAGTAAGTCATCAAAGCTCGCTGAAGACAAGACGCTAGCATGAGCCAACAGAAAGAAGCCGTGGCGAGGGCAAGCCCTCACGCTCACACGCCAGCAGGTCTTTCTGTGTATTCCTGTGCCCTGCTTGGTTCGGCTCAGGGATGACACTTCCTCGCTCCACAGATGCAGAATGTCTGCACAGATTTCGCCAGTTTTTCCCTCAGTACTGACTCTTCCCAGGCTCCCTTCCGCTACGTTTCAATGCAAGAGACTCTGGACAATGCCAGAGCCACACTTCTTTCCCATACCACAGTTAAGGCATTCATTACCAGGATCGCAGGCTGGAGTAGGAGCACGTCGGCCTCCCTGGCCCCCTGGAAGCAGTAGCCTGCCTCCTGGGTTCAACATTGGCGGACAGGCTTTCCTAGGAATTTGGCATTGCAAAATCCATGGATCACTTTCTCTCAGCGTAAAGTCAAAAGTCACACACCAGTATGGACTTCCACTGCCCAACTCTCTCAGGCCAGGAATCGACCAACCGCCTCCAACAGATTCCAACTGCTGAAGCTGAGTACAAGCTTACTACCTCAGGTGCCAACGACATCACAGTCCAAGGCTGGAATCTTCCTCCGTCCACACCCCGCCCAGCCCTCCCCAGCCAGAGGCCTTCAACCCAACCAAATCAACCCTTCTCACCCTCAAAGAGAACCCAGCACCTGCAGCCCATCACCACCCCTCCTCTGAGGACTCCTGGGAGAAGGAAGCAGGGGGTGAAGGAGAATAGGCCTTCCACACTGCTGGGGACACAGTGCAGGCTGCAAAGGATGCCATCCACCCCGTACAGAGAGGGGCGCTGGGCAGGGTGCGCCTCTAAAGAGCGATTGTCCATAAAAAGGGTAGTGAATGAGTTCTCTAGGTAGTGGTTTTGAGCTTAATCCAGGGAAGTGAGTTGCCCTTTGAGGGCTTCTGTTCACAACTCCAGATCATGTCTGTGTGTGTGCTCACGTTAGGGGAAAACATGTTCAAATGTACCCGGGGGTTTGCTGTGAGGCACATACTGAACCGGGACTCCTAGGACACATCCCGGCTCCCTTTTACTCCAGGTACACCAGTAGTGTCCTGAGAGCTTCCCAGCATTCCTTCCTTAACCCACCCCAACAAAGTTCCCCTGAACACAGATTTAGACCCATGTATTTCTTCTTCAAATCTTTAATCTGACATAATGTGCAGTGTATAATCCAGGACACAAAGTATCTGCCCACAGTGAGGCCTGGAGGACCTAGCAAACTGTCTTTAAACACTCCAACATGATTATGTCAGGCACAATATAATGAGAAAAAAAGGGATGTACTTTCAGTATTATTCCTACTATATCCCATGCACTCCTCTTCCTCACAAATAAGGACTTAATTCTTAAAATGGTCTGAGAGTGAAAACATTTGCCAAATGTGGTACTCAAAGGATGAAGTATGACTTTGAGAACAGGTTGATTCCTGGATGAGTACGACAGCACAAGTTTGACTCCAGCTGCTCAGGAGGTTATGGTGAAATGTGTCAAGTGCAAGGCCATCTTGGGCCACACACAGAGACTCCTACCCCCTTCTCCATCCACAGTGAAGAAAAAATTAAACAGGAAGATCCACCTGCCTTCTGCTCAAATTCATTTCACAGAGGTACGTATATTTAAGATTCCCTGGTCTCTTAGGATGTCACAGTTCTCTGACATTTTCAAATTAAGGGCTTGCTAGTAGACAGCTTTTGGGTTCTGAAAATTCCCAGGCTGTCAACTGTTGTCTGCTGGTCTTATTTGTTTGATATTGTATGTATTCGGTAACTAGTAAGGTCCCTCGTGCCCATGTGATTTATGACAGTCTGTAATTATGCTGCCTCTGCTCAAACTCTCTAAATATGAAGAATACCGTAACTGAAAAATCTGATCTACCGCTATAACATTTAATTGAACTGTTTTCTGGCTGTAATAATGATCATTATATGTTAGATGATAGAAAGTAAAAGACCATTCCTTTTATAAACAGTATTTTCACTAAGGTCAGGAAATACCAAATAAATAGGATGATAAAACCAGTTTTCTTCAGGTATGAGCTTTCACTCATTGTTGCAACTTGTTGTCCATTCCTCTTCTGACGAGGGCCCCCACCACAGCCTACTCCACAGGCTTTCAGAGTCATGGGAGGACTGTGATGTGACCAGCAACCCGGCAGCTAACCCATCAAGAGAGGAAACAGTAGCCTTGGGCTCGCCAGGGTCCTCCACTCCTGGGTCCCAGCCCATCCCCCACCCACCTTGCTCACACCCTTCTCATCAGGGGCAGCCTCTGCTCTGCCTCTCAGGGGACAGCCACCCCTCCATGAGAGGACACCTATTTGTCTCTGTGGCTAGAAGTGTTTTGGTCTCTAGAAGAAAGCAAAGCAACGGCACCACTGCATCACCTACCAGTGCTGCACAAACCCGGGGAACAGCAGGCAACTTCACTCCGGTTTGAGGGAGGAGGAGGGAGGCTGCGCTGGGGCCTTGAGGTCTTGCTCAGAGCTAGCGCTCTACCACTTGAGCCACTCCTTTAGCCTGGTGCTTGCTGGCGAACTGGAGAATGGAGACTTGCAGATTTGTCTGCCCTGGCTGGCTTGTAACAGTCCTCCAGTTACCAGTCCTCTGAGCAGCCAGGATAACAGGCGTGACCCCCAGCACCTGGCTCACAGGCCACTTCTGAGGTCCTGGGAAGGCCCTCGTGGTAAGTTCCCACCCCACATTTCTGTGAGCCCTGAGAAAGTGAGGAGTGTTCTTTTTCACAAAGAGAACACCCTAAGTTCAAGTCTCCCAAGTCTGATGGCCTGTAGGTCAGGCTCATTTAGAAGGCTTTGCAAAGTCTAACTTGATCCAAACGCCGGTTTTCCTGTGTGAAAGCAGATATCTGTTTCCCTATAGACACACAAATAAAAGAAATAAACACCTTCATCTCGAAAGAACACAGTGGTCTCTTTAAAAGACGTGGAGTTATTTAGGATGGGCGTCCTTTCCACGTACATCTTACAAAGCCCCAGTTCACGTATGTCAGGCAGGGAGGACCAAGTAGCACCCACAGTTCTGCTGGCCAGCCGTGCTGAGGAGCCCCGGTGAGGGGAGGGGGAGCAGAGGCCCTGGCAAGACCGACGCCTGTGTGTGTCTCATCCAGCACCATACTTGAGCGACACGGGGTGGGCGCCTCGGAGCCCAGGCTGCTGGGCAGGAAGGAGGCGGAACATGAAAGGGAGCAGTGCCATCCAGCAGCAGAGCTGGCACTTCCAGCATCCCACATTGCAGCTGGAGGCGTTCGAGGGAAAACACAGGAAATGACTTGTAGCTAACAGCTTCTGAGCGCAGAGGGAAGGCTTCCAGAAGCCGGAGTCTCCAGGCTGCAGCGCTCGCTGCTCAAGTGCCCTGGCTCCCTCCCTCCCTCCCGAAGGCCACAGGGGCCTGGCCAGCCACTGGAGAACCACAGCCAGCACCCCCCCCCCAACCATGCAGGGCACACACCCAGCATCCCAGCGCAGCGCACGCTGACTCCAGACAGAAACAGGACCAGCACTGGGGAAGAAAGGACCAGCCTCCCCTGCATGTCCACATTTATCCCTGCAGAGGATAAATGGAGGCACAAACAAACAATGGGACAGCTAGCTCCCAACAAAAAGCCGGTGACAAATCCACGTGAATTATTAGTGTCAAACTGGGACGGTTTCTCCTTCATGAAGCTGGTTGACAAAGCGCGTTCCTCTAGGAACACAGAGTACAGTGAGAACACACATATGTGTCAAGCACATGTGAGAACACATGTGTCAAGCATACCTCTCCAGCCACGGGGGAGGCCACAGCAGGGAGGGCTGGCCTTGGGGGAAAAAAAGGTAAAAGACCCTGAAAAATACTCAGCAAAAAAGGACTGGGGCCTGGCTCAAGTGCTAGCGTGCCCGCCTAGCAAGAGTGAGGTCCTGAGTGGAAGCCCCATACTCAGAGGGGAAGGAGAACATGAGGAATGCACATACAATGCTCTGTGGAGTTAACCAAGAAAGCCAAAGTGTTCTCCCACCAACAAACCTAAAAGTTTGGTGCCTTCCAAGCACCTATTTCTTCTAGTATAACCTTTATCATAATGTTTAAGTGCATTTGTGACTCTGTGTGTGTGTGTGTGTGTGTATGTTTGGATGTGGGTGTGTCTTCCCTCTTCTACAGTAAAGTTCTATAGGCTCAGAACTACTGTGTCCCAAGGACAGCAGTGCCTGGAAAACAGTCACTTTCTAGTACATAGACTTCGAATACGTGTGTCATTGCCTATTGAGATCTTCAAGTGCCATTCACTTGAAGGACTTGAACTCTAGGCCTGGGCGCCGTTCCTGAGTTTTTCTGCTCCAGACTAGCACTCTACCACTAGAGTCAGCTCCACTTCCCGCTTTTTGGAGGTAAGAGTGTCCCCGAAAGTTTTCTGCCCGGGCTGGCTTCCAATGATGATCCTGAGATCTCAGCCTCCTGAACAGTAGGAGGACAGGCGTGCGCCCCCCGCCCCCACCCGTCTTCCTCAGCCCTTGTGGCAGGTCTGTACAGGCTGTAGCTGCCTGCAGTCAGCTTTGCTGCCAGCGCCTTCCAAAGCACCCTGCGCCATGGGCACCCACCGTTCTGCTGCCCTCTTTCTAGCGACCTGGTCTCTGCTTGTCCTGCCCTTTCTACCGTCATCGGAGTAGCGTGGAACTCTGGCCTCCACATGAGCTTCTGCCCCTGCTCTCTCCGTGGTGTGTGCCACGCGGCAGGCTCCATCAGGGCAGACCGGCAGGTGCCCAGGCGGTCAAGCACCAGGCTTCCCATTCTGCCTGGCCCCTGGGGCCACACCCTGTGCCTCTGAACCCGGGCACTCCCCTTGGTAGAGTGCGACCATGGAAGTCAGGATGGAAGGTGGGTAAGAGGCGCTGACCAAGACCTCCCGTGAAAGAGGCAGGCTCGGGGCCAAGTCTTCCCCGGCCCTCTGCCATGTCCCCTTACCTACGTGCCACTACAGCTACCGCCATTTCCGTCTCCCAAAGCCCTGCTCTACAGCAGACCCTCAGACCCCAGGCAGAACTGAGCAACAGGAGGCCCTACAGGTTACATGATGGGGGCCATGGACCAGAGAAGGCGTCATTGTTAAGAGCCTGGGCTCTGACACCACACACATAACCCTGAATGAACTTCACATAATACTGAGTGAGACAACGTAAACAAGAGAAGTCTCACAGATGCTCTCCCTGTGACAGCAACAACCTCATGACAGAGACGAGTAAGGGCTGTTGTGGTGAAATGATGAACTCCTCCTCCCCAGGGTCTCAGGAGTAAAAGCATGAAAGATGTGTCTTTCGCTCACTGTGTACCCCATGAAACTCTGGGGTTCTCTCTACCTCGTCCTGTAGGCCAAGAGGAAACGGGAGGGGCTGCCTGGTGGCCTGAAGGACTTGCAACAGGGAGTGGCGCCCCCCCCCCCACCTCCTCCTCCACTACTGGTGAAGGCAGGTCACGTGATCAGAAGCTCACCTGGGAGGGGGAGGCAATCCTGCCTCATAGCCAGGAACAGCAGATAGGGCCTCACCTGAGCCATATCCACCGCCCCTTTTCCTTCTTTTTCTTTCTTTTTTTTTTTTTTGAGACAGGTCTTGGCTAACTTGAACAGGGCTGGTCTCGAACCACAAACCCTCCTGTCACGGCCTCCTGCGACAGCTGGGGTATCAGGTGTGTGCCACCATGCCTCCCTCGGCATCAAGGGAGATGGATGTAAGCCATGTTTATTAGCTGGATCCTGAATGCAGATGGGTGCGAAGGTCCCCGGCATCCCCCATGGGTTGAGTGCCACCTGGTCTCCCCACCGTCGCAGCCCATGCCCAGAGGGGAGCCCTGCCCTAAGGGACATGTGGTCATTAGATGAAGCCCCAGTGCCTCACTTCTCAAGACTCACTGGTCCACCTAATGTCGGGTCTTTTCATTCAGGTTGCTTTGCTACCATAAATAATAACATGGAAGGCTTTTCAGTCCACTTCCCAGCTGTGGTGGCTGTCTCATCTGCACTGCGCCTTCCCGGCCATACTCTACTACAAGGGGTGCTCCTGGCGTTTCTGCACATCAAGACCCTCCTCACCGTACCAGAGATCAGAGAGCAGGGTAGGGTCGTGAGGCAGGCAGCAAGGAGCCTTCTCCTGGTGTGTGTTCCCATGCGTAAATTCATGTGTGACCTTTAGAAAGTGGCCAAAGGTTTCTGCAAATTACCTGGCTTCAGCTTTCCCCTCTGATAAAACAAGGATGAAAATCAGATCTCTGTTCTCACTGAAGTTTTCTTTAAGAGCCTACCCCAGTGTCGGGGTTGGGGTGAGCCCAGATGCTCTCCTGATGCTCTCCTGATGCTCTCCTGACGCTCTCCTAAGCAGAGCTTATTTCCACTTGATACCATTGCAATGCTTGTCTGTCCAAAGACTCAACCCACAAAAGACAAAAGTCCATTTCATAGTGACTTAAGCAAAAACAAACAAACAAAAAGGGATGGGAGACTGACCGGTGGACAGGACAGGGGTCAGACTGTAAAAAGGAAAATGACTGCTCAGAAGCCATTCCACGCTTCTGGCCCCGGATGCTTGACTCCTGCCCTGTCCAGCCTAGCCTCTTGGCTCTGGGCAGCCCTGTCTACCCTCTGTCTATCCTGCTGCCCTCTGAAAGGCTATGCTGGGCCCACAGGCGTGTGGCCCAGAGCCAGGGTGAGGGGTACTATGAGGGTCAGGCTCTACCATGCCTCCTGAGTGCCAAGAGCCAGATCTGCCACCAGAGTGTAATGGGTAAGCGGGCTGGGCAGAGCTCAGGCAGCCACGACCACAGCCCTAGAACTATGACTCTGCACAACTTATGTGGGAGCCAGGAGTCACCCCAGCCTCACTGTCCCAATACAGTAAACTCGCCACTACGTTTCATGTTTGGATTCAACACATTGTGTTGGCTTTACACAGTTGTAACAGAACTCTTGTTCTGTTATTTGATCTCCATCACTCAAAGTCAGGTCTTTCTCAGCCTCTGAAGCCCCTACTCAATCCCCTGTAGAACTGACCCAGTCCTCAGATCGTTCCTGAGGGTTGGGTCCACTGGACAGAGGGCCTTCCCTCCATTCTGTCTCCTGGCCTCCGGGGTCCTGAACGCTTTATCTACAGGCACAGACAACTCAAACGGCACTTAAGAGTTATTAGCACAAATATCTACAAAAGGCCATCTATGCTAAAGCACTCATTATGAATTGAAGAAACAAAATGAGATTTCCATTACTGGAAAACAGAAAGCAGTTAAGTACAGAAAGCCATTGGAATGCTTCAAACCGAACGGAAAACTTCACATTGCCTCACAACCCAACACCGAAGAAGCAAACACTGCACACAACCTTGCTGTCAGCACAGTGTAACATGATTTTCACGTTAGAAAACAGTATAAGAAACGTATTTTTGTCCCAAATCAAAAGGAATGTATTCTGAAGAAATAATATTAAAATAAATAAAATAGCTCATAAAATATCTTTGCTAGTCTTACTTCATTATATATTACTCAGAATAAACTATTTTTTTAAAATCTAGATGTTGGCTGGACGCGGTGGCTCACGCCTGTAATCCTAGCTACTCAGGAGGCTGAGATCTGAGGATCAAGGTTCAAAGCCAGCCTGGGCACAAAAGACCATAAGACTCTTACCTCCAATTAATTTCTAGAAAACAGGAAGTGGGGCTGTGACTCCAGGGGTAGGGCAATAGCCTTGAGCTGAAGAGCTCAGGGACAGCACCCAGGCCCATGACCCACACAAAAAAAAAAATCTAGATGTTCAACACATGAAAAACTACAATATTCTAGGAACAGGCTCACGTCTGTAATCCCAGCTACCCTGGAAGCAGAGACCAAAAGAATCACAATTTCAGGACAATCCTGGCAACACGTCAGCAAGACCCCATGTCAACAAAACTAGCTAGACCTGGTTGTTAACATCTATAATCCCAGCTATGTAGGAGGCACAAACAGGAAGACTCTGGTCCTAGGCCAAAAATGAAACTCTACCTAAAAAATAAGTAAAACAGTGACTAAGGCTGTGGCATAACATCTGCCTCAACGAGGCCTTGAGATCAAACCCCAATACTGTCCTCTGAAAAGCTAAAATTTCATCATTTTACTAATATAACATAAATTTCAATGCAATTCATAAATAACATGAGAATGATTCATGAAGTCCTTTATTACATTTATAGTCAGAATCAACATTTGAAGTTTAACTCCAAGTTTAACTCATGAAACCTTTAAAAACTCTAAGAGCAAGTGGCACATATTCTTTCTTTAGAACATGTGTTATATTTACTAAGCATGCTATCATAGGCATAGTTAGACTGAGAAGCAATTCCTCTTGTGTCAGGAAGTTGCCTTTTAAAGAGTACTCCTTTACAAACAGAAACAAGGAATTCTGAGTTTGAGCACTATTCGTGGGAAAGAATGTGGTAAGAGCCTGAGCACTGGGCAGAATTTACACAAAACACATGTTTTCATGCCATCAAATGAGTGAATCACAACTGGTCAGTCCTCTAAAAGCACATTCCAGCAGACACTCGCCACAAAGTAGCCAACACGAGGAACCTGTGGGGTCCACAACAAACTGAAGCACAAGGCAAGGACCAACTTATTACAAGAGAAAGGATCCATACAGCCTCACCCTTGTGGGTTTTGTTTTATTATTGCCAGTATCAGGGCACTGGTTTTTTGTTCAAGGCTGGTACGTGACCACTTCAGTCACACCTCCAGTTCCAGTTTTTTGCTGGTTAATTGGAGATAAGAGTCTCTGGGTTGGGAGAGTAACCTAGTGGCAGAGTGCTTGCCTAGCATGCACAAAGACCCGGGTTTGATTCCTTGGTACCACATACACAGAAAAAGCTGGAAAAGGAGCTGTGGCTTGAGTGATAGAGCTCTATCCTTGAGAAAGCCCAAGGAGAGTAATCAGACCCTGAGTTCAAACCCCAGGACTGGCAAAAAAAAAAAAGTCTTCAGGACCTTTTAGCCCAGGCTGATTTTGAACCATGATCCTCAGAGCACATCCTCCTTAAAAACTTGAATTACAGGCATGAGCCACCAGCACCCAGCTACACTGTTCTTAAAGGAGCATGTTTTGTGCATAATATTTTGTCAGTGCTATTTAAAATAGGGTGAAAAAGTTAAAATTTTTTATTTTTACATTCTAAGGTTTCAGTTTACAGTGGATCTAAATTTACTCAGTTTCTCTGTGGTTTATTTCACTACAATCTAATGTCTTTTCTCCCGGCACCCTCCTCTCCTGGGAGCCCCCACCAGCTCCAGGCTGGGTTACCCTCTTTTCTAGATCTCAATGATCTCATTCAGTGATCTGGTAGGGAACACTTCAGGGAAATGGGAGGGTTCAGACCCCAACACCGGCATGGAGGGAAGTCAAGCAAAATCTCTCTTCCGTGTTTCACACAGTTGTTTAAACTCATTCTACCCTCAAACTTGGTGTTTCTCCTTCAGTTTGTCTGATCTACAGTTTGGAATAGTTACTTCCCAATAATTTTTTTTTCATCCTGAGTCCTGTCAGGGCCTAATTTATGAAAATAATGCTCACTTTATAACAAAGGCTGGTTTTGAAGGGAGCGAGCATCCTGACCATATTTGGCGAGGAAGCAGTATCAAGTCCCAGAATTGAAGCAACACCTTGGTGGGTTCTTGAAGATCCTGCTCCTTAGCAGGCAACAGTAAAACACGTTGAAAATTCCACGGCTATTCTGTTAGGAAAGACTTTTCCACAGGGTCACAGCCTAAGGAGGCAACGTCCCTCAGAACGCCAATGCTTCTTTCTGCTATCCCTTTTACCACATGAGAGTCGCACACACACCACTCGCTTAGAGGCCAAGTTAACATCCTTCTAGAAAATTATTTAGTCAACAATTTGATTTCAAAGACTAGATTCCCTCTGGCACAAATTAATTACTTTGTTAATAGACAACTTATTACATTCAATTTCTCCTGAGTCCAGCAAGTTAAAATGTATTCCCAACACTACCCAAATTAAAGAAAAGGCAGAGTTAATTTCCAATCTACTAAGGAAAAGCCATACCTGGACAGCCCATCACCAGAATCTTCACAAGGCATCTTAAAAATGTAACTACACAAAATGTTAGCAGCAGACTGCTTGTCCAGTGTGCTTTATAGTGTTTTTCAGGAGAATGACACGTCAGCAGAGTGAGCTGGTTTGAGCGTTAGATGCTAGAGCAAAGCCACGGCAGACTTGACACTTAGAGATATTCTCAAAGAACAGAAAATGCGAGTTTCTCAACTGGAGTGTATATTGCACTCACACGGTGAGTTCCCAAGTGCGATCACCTAGGAGAGCTGCAAAGGAAACTGCTGGGAGCTCCGGGCTTGGGGGAGGATGCCTGTGCTGGCCTGCCAGGACAGGCCCTGGGGAGCTCGAGGACAGGCCCTGGGGAGCTCGAGGACAGGCCCTGGGGAGCTCGAGGACAGGCCCTGGGGACCTCGAGGACAGGCCCTGGGGAGCTCGTGGACAGGCCCTGGGGACCTCGAGGACAGGCCCTGGGGAGCTCGTGGACAGGCCCTGGGGAGCTCGAGGACAGGCCCTGGGGAGCTCGAGGACAGGCCCTGGGGACCTCGAGGACAGGCCCTGGGGAGCTCGAGGACAGGCCCTGGGGACCTCGAGGACAGGCCCTGGGGAGCTCGTGGACAGGCCCTGGGGAGCTCGAGGACAGGCCCTGGGGACCTCGAGGACAGGCCCTGGGGACCTCGAGGACAGGCCCTGGGGAGCTCGTGGACAGGCCCTGGGGAGCTCGTGGACAGGCCCTGGGGAGCTCGAGGACAGGCCCTGGGGAGCTCGTGGACAGGCCCTGGGGACCTCGAGGACAGGCCCTGGGGAGCTCGTGGACAGGCCCTGGGGAGCTCGAGGACAGGCCCTGAGGACCTCGTGGACAGGCCCTGGGGACCTCGAGGACAGGCCCTGGGGACCTCGAGGACAGGCCCTGGGGAGCTCGAGGACAGGCCCTGGGGACCTCGACACGTGTATGCGCTTGCGCAGTTCTTAAAAGAGGCGCCACCTAACGCATGCGCACATGAGCGCATCTCATTCGGGGCCAGAGACCTAAGGGATATGCGCTTGCGCAGTTCCCGGAGACGGTGACCCGGCCTGACGCACACGCGCCTGCGCGCTCCTCAGCCCGGACACGAAGCCGCGCCTCCGCGTGGGACCGCGGGCGTCCTCCCCTCCGGGGTCCTCCCCTCCGTGGTCCTCCCATCCGTGGGCCTCCCCTCCGCGGGCGTCCTCCCCTCCGTGATCCTCCCCTCCGGGGTCCTCCCCTCCGTGATCCTCCCTTCCGTGATCCTCCCCTCCGGGGTCCTCCCCTCCGGGGTCCTCCCCTCCGTGATCCTCCCCTCCGTGATCCTCCCCTCCGTGGTCCTCCCCTCCGTGATCCTCCCCTCCGTGATCCTCCCTTCCGTGATCCTCCCCTCCGTGGTCCTCCCCTCCGTGATCCTCCCCTCCGGGGTCCTCCCCTCCGTGATCCTCCCCTCCGTGGTCCTCCCCTCCGTGATCCTCCCCTCCGTGATCCTCCCCTCCGGGGTCCTCCCTTCCGTGATCCTCCCCTCCGTGGTCCTCCCCTCCGTGATCCTCCCCTCCGTGGTCCTCCCCTCCGTGGTCCTCCCCTCCGTGATCCTCCCTTCCGTGATCCTCCCCTCCGTGATCCTCCCCTCCGTGGTCCTCCCCTCCGTGGTCCTCCCCTCCGTGATCCTCCCCTCCGGGGTCCTCCCCTCCGTGATCCTCCCCTCCGTGATCCTCCCCTCCGGGGTCCTCCCCTCCGTGATCCTCCCCTCCGGGGTCCTCCCCTCCGCGGGCGCTGGGATGGGGGCTCCTGTCTACCGCCGCCCAGCTCTGTGTGCACAACTGGCTGTGTCTTGTCTTCCTCCCCTCCACCCGACAGACCTGGCCCCGGCACACCCGCGACCCTCCACAGCAAGCCTTGCCCTGCACCACTCTGGCTAGACAGCAGGGCAGGCGTGCAGACCTCAGGACAGGCCTCAGGATGGACCTCAGGACCTAGGACAGACCTCAGGACCTCAGGACGGACCTCAGGACAGGACCTCAGGACCTCAGGATGGACCTCAAGACAGAACCTCAGGACAGACCTCAGGATAGACCTCAGGATAGACCTCAGGACAGGACCTCAGGACCTCAGGACAGGACCTCAGGACAGGACCTCAGGACAGGCCTCAGGACAGGACCTCAGGATGGACCTCAGGACCTCAGGACAGACCTCAGGACAAGACCTCAGGACAGGACCTCAGGACAGGACCTCAGGACAGACCTCAGGACAAGACCTCAGGACAGGACCTCAGGACAGACCTCAGGACAGACCTCAGGACAGGCCTCAGGACAGGGCTCAGGACAGGACCTCAGGATGGACCTCAGGACCTCAGGACAGACCTCAGGACAAGACCTCAGGACAGGACCTCAGGACAGACCTCAGGACAGACCTCAGGACAGACCTCAGGACAGACCTCAGGACAGGCCTCAGGACAGGACCTCAGGATGGACCTCAGGACCTCAGGACAGACCTCAGGACAAGACCTCAGGACAGGACCTCTGGACCTCAGGATGGACCTCAGGACAGACCTCAGGATAGGACCTCAGGACAGACCTCAGGATGGGCCTCAGGATGGGCAAGTGGTGAAGGACCCTGTCCCGGGCTGAATCCATGCGGTGGGGCTCCAGAGGGGAGAGGGGCCCACACAGGTCTGCAAGGAGGAGAATGCCAGTGCAGATTCTCAAGGTGGCACACACGTGTGAGTGTGTTGACACTTCCTTCAGAAGAAGGGGCGCCATCACAGAAGTCTCCAGATGCTGAGGTCACCAGCGGCCCCATTTGGAACCTCATTGTTCCGCGGCTAGACCCTGGCCAACCCATCTTCCTGGCCCACCTCACAGTTCCCTCTAGGTGCACACACCTCCAGGGGCCTCCATAAGACTCCTCACCTGCCTCCATGACACTCAAGGTGCCTCCATGACGCTCCTCGCCCTGCCTCCATGACGCTCCTCGCCCTGCCTCCATGACACTCCTCGCCCTGCCTCCTCCATGACACTCCTCACCAACTAGTCCTGTTCCTTTCCCGACAGCCCACTCCACAAGAACACGGCATCTTACCATCTGAGCTGCGCCCAAGACAGCTTTTTTTTCTAAGCCTTCCCCCAACGTTAAATTCTAACAGCAACTGAATGTAACTCAGAATTCCAGCCTCTGAAAAGTTGAGATTGACTACACGCCTGAGAGTTTAATTTTTTGTGAATGTGCCAATAACTGAGACTTAAACCCAAAGCTCTGTGCTCTTTTGCCTTTTTCACCCAAGGCTGGAACTCCGCCACTCGAGTCTCAGCTCCACCTGCTTGCTGTGAATGGAGAACTGTCCCTTCCTGGACTGCCTCCTAACTGAGCCTCAGATCTCAGCCTCCTGAGTAGCGAGGATGAGAGGCTGCGTTGCCAGCGCCTGGCTGCACTGCACTGCTGTTGTAGAAAATACACAAAGTATTCATCCTTACTATCAAGTTTTTAAATAAATTTCCCTTAATACAGTCACAAAGAAATGTCCTAAGTTCATATCCCAAGTTACAGGAAATAATTACTCAAATAACAGGTTTTATGTAACTCACAAGGAGAACACACTTAAAAAACATATTTTTTGGAAGGGGCTAATTATTTATTTTTGACAGAAATCACTACTCTTATATAGCTTACCTAAAATCTTAGATGTGAAGCTATTAATGCTCTAAAAAAGATTTTTTTTTCTATCATTTGTGGTTCAGGGAAAGGGCGAGTTGTGATATGGTGTCCTTTGTAGTTCAGGTCACTGTGCCACAGTAGTGGAAGGAAAGGAGCAGAGGACTCCAGACATGAGGGTGATACACAGACTGGGCACGTGTTCTTACAGTCACACGCCACTCCTGCTAGCGAGCTTCCCGGTGTAAATCGTCTGATGCTCTCTCAAGGCATTTGATATCCATGACATCTTTCATTTCTGTGATTTGTGTTTATAGTTCTCCTCCACAGGAAACTGAAACCAGATACAGTGGATGTTACGCGGACCTCCTCATCCCAGCCTTTCCTCCACATTGTCCTCTCAAGAACTGCAGCGATGAAGATGAGCTCGTGGGCACTGCGGGCACATCCAGCACACCCAGGGAGGAAGGCTGACTGGGACAGTCCAGCATCACACGCTCTCAGTCACACACGGCAGCGTGCCCGGGTCAGCCAGACCCCACCCGTCATTCAAGACGCTCAGGAATGGCCGCCTAACACCTCACGTTCCGATGCATCTCAGAACAAAAGTCTAAACAAGAATGCCCGACTCTCACGAAGCCTCTGCTGGGTCACCATGCCAGCCCAAAAGGTGAGGGCCCTTCACCAGCAGGGAAGCCCCACTCTTGCTTGGAAATCAACAGATTCGTGCTTTATGTGAAAGTCTAAAAACCATGCTTAACCTGGAGTGTAAACAGATGCCAGAGAACCTCAGTGTGACAAAGGAAAATGGATGAGTGATATTAAGCTGAAACCATCGAAATTTAAGAGATTATTCTTGCCCTTCAGCATGCAGTGATGATTAAATGATATAATCCAGGCAGAGGCTCAGTACAGCACCAAAGGTCAAGTCTCCACGCGCCAGCGGACATTTCCATCTGCAGTTTGTTAAGGCTGACAGGTACATATCATTTAGAAACAGCAGCGAAAGGATTTCCACCCAAAATAGATCATTTTTTCAATGTGGTACCTCAAGTAAAACTGGCATTGTACTCCAGAGACTGATCTAAAGAAGCCCAGATAAGACATGTTGTAATCACACTGTCCTCTTACGAAACAAGAAGTACTGTTCTCGCCATGGCCGGGCACTAATGTCTCATGCCGGTCACCCTAGCTATTGAGGAGACTGAGGTCAAAGTCAGCCTGCGCAGGAAAGCCCATGAGACTCTTACTTCCAATTAACCACCGGGAAAGCCAGAACCGGAGCTGTGGCCCCAGTGGTAGACCACTGGCCCTGAGCAAAGATGCTAAGGGATGTGCCCGGCCCTGACGTCAAGCCCTAGGACTGACACCAAAAAGAAATCATTTTGCCATTGAAGGGAGAACCCTGCATTTGCTGAGGGCAGCGGATCTGGGCACTTTTTAGAACGATTTTTGTCACACTTGTCAGAATTTCTAATACCACTACTTTATGGGTTTTTTTGACAAGAGATTTTACCCTATTTCAGGATTTTTGATGTGCAAGTGGGCAGACGATGTGGGAGGCTCTGATGACTAAGAGTTAAAAGAACTTCTTAAGACTTCCTAAGAATCAGAAAAGTTAGGCGGTGCAGCAATGTGAGGAGATAGTGCTCGCTCAGGTTTGGTAACTGTGCTCCAAGGTCTGTGGCCAACCAACTGGAATTCCGGGGAGGTCAGCCCTGGTGAGGCAGATGAGAAGGACCCTTCTCCCTGGTCATGGCGGAGGCTACGCTTTAGAAGAGCGCAGCGGAGCACGAACACTGCGCCGTTCCTGTCCATGGGAGCCCTTCATTGTAAGCGTTCTTATTTACGCTTGTGTTCTTTTAAACATGCCAAGATCTCGGGGACTGGGCAAGACGGCTACCCACTTCACCACCCTGGTGCCACGGCTGCCAACCGTGAGGGACACTGCCCTCGCCCCAGCCGGGCCCCAGCTGCTCACCTCTGAGGGCACTGACCAAGCCATGACTGTTTCCAGCAGCCTGCCCGGGCGGTTCACCTCATCAGCCCAGGGAAACTCTAACCCGCCCTGCCTTCCCACCCAAGCCAAGCCCAGCAGACGGCCTGTGGTTGGTGCAGGTGGCCAAGACAGGGCTGTGTTTGAATGGAGCACGACTGGTGCACACCCAGCTCTTTCTTTGGATGGAGGTTTGATGGTTGGTGCAGGTTCCCTGAGTGGAAGATCGCTTGGCTTGTTGGAGATGTCCTGGTCACACTTACTTTTTGGCCACCTAAGACAACTGGCTCATGGAGCCTCCGATCTGAGCTCCCAGAGCCTCGGGTCTTTGGCTCCTAACACCTGGAGCTCTAGCACTCAAGAGACTGAAGCTGGAAGCGTCTGGGTCTGCCAGCCCAGTCCTAAGACTTGGCTCTCAAAGACCTGGGATGCCAGCAATGGAAGGACTTTGCTTCACCTCCCCATATTTCCATGTGAGCAGTGCCAAACAACACTGCAGAGCGTGGTTACGCTAGGAAAGGCGACACTGGAAAGCTGTGGTCTCTGTGAGGTACCCCGTCAGCAGCAGGCCTCCAAGGGTCCTCAGTGTCCTCTCTCCTGGAGCATTCAGATATCATCCCAGGCACTCAAACCTCCAGGAAAAGCCACCTGAAATGATGTGAATGGTTTCGTTTGCTTTATTAGTCAGAACTCCACTTACACATTGTACAAGCATGGAGGAATATTGAAAACTATTTTCAATTAGCCTAGTTTGTGTTATGAGTCCTTGTGTTTTTAATTAAAGCACACTGGAGAATTTTAATCAGCTCAGAAGTAGCACTGGCTTTCAATTAAAAACTAACAAGAATAAGCTGATAGCATATGAAATCATTTTTACTGTACTAGTTTCATTTTGGTTTCCATTAAACATCCTTGTCAGTAGAAATTAGGAAACACTAAACTTGTAAAACAACATTTCTAACTCCTTGAAGGCTTCAGACTCTCACTGTGAAAACAGAGGATCCAAGCCAGGCTGAGTGGCTCTGGCCTGTCATCCTAGCTACTCAGGAGGCTGAGATCTGAGGATCACAGTTCAAAGCCAGCCCGGGCATAAAGTCTGTGAGACTCTTATCTCCGATTAACCACCAGAAAACCAGAAGTGGTGCTGTGGCTCAGGGAGTAGGGCAGTAGTCTTGAGCTGAAGAGCTCAGGGACAGCACCCAGGCCCAGAGGTCAAGCCCTATGACCGATCACCCCCCCCCCACACACACACACACACGAGGATCCAGACATGGCTACTTCAACATTGAATGTATTTCAGGACTGTCCCATTGCAAATGGGTCTGAGTAAAACCACAGGAAGTCAACACCCTTTATCCAGAGAGCCAAGCTCTGGGAGCCTCATGCAGCCTGAGGGCAGAAACCTGACCTCGAGCCATGGGTTGCAGACAAAATGCAGGTGCAATAGGAACCCCACAAAATCACCTCAGACATGCACGAAAAAAGAAAACCCTGTTTTGAGGTACCAACCCCAAGATATCATATATACCCAGATCCCTAGAAAACAAATCCAAGTCCAAAATACTTCTGACCCAGCCCGTACAGGAATGTGAGGGAGCCACACAAATTTCTCCTTGGTCAAGAAGCGCCTAAGGGCACCTCTGAGGTCCAGACAAGGAAGGGGAAGGACATGGAACACAGAGCTGGCTAGGAAAAGACCACAGGCCTTTCGGGAAGGGAAGAGAAGGAGAGGCAGGACAAAGGGCAGCTCCCCGCGCTCCTGGTGGAGTCCTCACCATTCCGCGTCCCCAGCTCTGGCTTCCCTGCAGATCGACACAACGCTCAGAATCTTATTTTAACAATAAACTGCAAGTCAAGGGTCAAACTGGAATGACTGTTTGCGGTGTGTGCAGGATGGAGAGGCCAGCTCCTGATGTGTTCTGACAGAATGAAGGAAGTCTAATTTCAGCTCCAATATTCCAGCACCTCATGTTGAGGAAATAGACGGTTTTCTTTCAGATACACATTATGATTTTCATCAGTCTAGACTGGAAGATGACTGAATTTCTATGCCTATTACCTTGGAGAAGAGGTGAGAGTGTGAAAATATAAACCCTCACATCCCCCAAATGAGACCTTTGAACAGTAGTAGGCTGAGGGCCTGACACTCCGGTCACTCCTGGCTTAGATCTCAGTGATCCAGTTGCCTTTTGGGCCTCCCAGGAGGAAAGACCAAACTGACGAGAACAAGAGCACAGCTTTGAGTGTGAGGGTCCAAGTGCAAGGTCTCTGTCACCTGAGGCAGGACAGCTAAGCTGCCGCATGGCCTCGCGGGTGGTCAGTTAGGTGCCTGACAGTGTCTGTAGAAACACTCCCGGCTCTCACCTGAGATAGAAGGCCAGGCCCCAAAACGCAGCTTTGGACCCTGATGGGATTTTATTTCTGCAGAAGAAAGCAGGTGCCATTGGCAAGTGCATCCTGAGATGTGGGCTCGAAAGCCCCTGCACAGACGTCACGTTTGTAAGCCCTCAGAGCATCAGCCGTTGAAAACACAGGAATTAAAAATATGGGGCCACCACCCGGCACATGCCATCCATCAAGTGTGCCTGCACTGTCCCTGGAAGTGACCTCCTCACGTGGAGGTGTGTGCTGTGTTCTAGCGCTGGAGCTCTGAGCGGCGTGGGAGCCGGCTCTGCACAAGAGGACCACTCATGACCAGAACACCGCCAATCCACTCAGACGTGAGCAGCCCGGGGAGAACACACACCGAGCACCCAGCGGGGCCAGCACTCTAAATGCCGACGGGCGCAGGTCTGCCTATAAAATCTTACCTGAATGATAACATGCCTAGTGTGGTTACAGAAATTACATGCTGAAAGAAAAGTGAAAAACTCCTCCTGGAGGAGAATGGGTGAAAAGGGGAATCATTAAAAGGAAGGAAACCAAGCAATAAGCGTTTTAAAGCCCAGCGTCTATTAGGTGGCAAAGTCGCTCAGCAGTACCTTGCCTGCCTGCTTAGCGGGCTGGAGGCAAAACAAAAGGCATTTATGTCTTCAAAGGAAACAGGGAAGGTCCTTGGGGAAGCTGTTGGTGTTGTTCCTTAGCATGGGACAGAGCACCTACAAAATAAGTGCAAACTCCTGAGCTTGAACCCTGCTACTGCAAGGAGAGAGACAGACAGGGAGAAAAATAAGAATAATTCATATTACTTTTATTTGGTTTTGACTCCTCTTCTTCCCTAATAGATTTCTTTCCTAAACCAATGTATATAAGTTTGAACATATGCACAGAGTACAGTAATTTTTTTTAAATAAAGGGAACTTACACGACAAGAGAAATGGAAAGGAGGAGAATGAACGAAAGTGAGACGAGTAAAACAAAACACTGTTGTGATGATGAGAGTAAACAAGAATACAAGTGATCCACACGTCACTAACCTGCTAGAATACGAGTGTCAACTTTCTAACAATCCAAACTGTCAGTTCTAAAACCCAGTGCCTATCAAATGAAGGCCGCCCATCTGCTGTGGGAAAACAGAACGACTCTCCGTTGGTGCCAGGAGAAGCCTGTCCCCAGCTAAGGATCTCCCACAGTGGTCTTTCTGTGGACACACTCTCACCAGAACATCCTCAGGCAGGCTCGCTTCCCGTGAGCTGGTTCAGACCCAGGTCCAGGCACAGATGTTGGGAAGTAGCCACCTCTGAGCCCTACCAGGCTGCTGGAGAAATACAGACTCACCCCACCCTGGCGGCCCTCCCTTTACCAAAATCCAGTGGCCAGCCTGCACAGTCGACAACAGCCACTTTCCACCACTGAGATGTACTGGAGCAGGCACACACACCCCAGTGGTCGAGGGCAGAATTCTCCCTACAGAAATATCCAGATTCACTCTAAGTGAGAAATGAATGGCCACGGATAATCCCCAAACAGGGTCACAGCAGAGTGTCTCTTATTTGGGGGTTACCTTCTGGAACAGACACTGAGTGTGCTGTTTGTTTATCACTTTATTGGTTAGGGTGAGAATGAACATGTGTCATTTTATATGACTGGATGTTGGCACCGTGCCATCTTGGCAAAGGTATAACGTCAGCCTGGATTTGTGCACAAGGAACAAGCCAGGCACTGTGAGACAGAGGGGTTCTGCCACACGCAACTTCCCTAACACAGCCTGTTAGGGCGATTAGCCGGTAAGGAAACCAGGGAAAGTCTCATGCCCACCTTGTAAGCAAATAACTCAGGGGCCTCAGGCCAAAGCCAGTGTCCCGGCAGACCTGGCTTTCTGCCACTGGAGAAAACAGGTGGGTGCTGCGGAATGTTCTCCTGGCTGATTCTAAACGCATGAGCGGCAAGTCTAAACATTTTCTTTCATAGACACTTGAGAAAATATATTCAACGATCTGGAGTCGTTCCTAGAGAGGATGGTTTCATTTACATCCAAATGAGTAAGTCCAGACACAGTACAATTTTTGAAGAACACAGCCACTCCATCATCGTTTTGGTTTATGATGAAGCTGCATAATTTAGAGTGTATAAAAAAGAAGGTATCTTTAATAATCACTTAAGGAAAAATTACAAAGAGGTAGAAATATTACAGTCTAATCCTGGAAATTATGGAATCCAGGGCCTCAGGGCATGCCAGGATCTCAGCCCCTTCAGTTGGGTATTTTTTGGTTTTTTGTTTTGTTTTGTTTTGTGGGTCATGGGGCTTGAACTTGGTGTAGGTACTATCTGGACCTGGGCACTGTCCCTGGGCTACCACCGTACCCTTGACCCAAGCCCCACTTCTTGTTTTCTAGAGGTTAATTGGACATAAGAATCTCAGGTCCTTTTATACCTGGGCTGCCTTTGAACCTTGATCCTCAGATCTCAGCCTCCTGAGTAGCTAGGAATACACAGGCATGAGCCACCACGCCTGGCTCCGTTTGGATTTTGTTTTGTTTTGTTTTTGCTTGAACTCAGGGCCTAAGCACTGTCCTTGGGCTTTCTCAAGGCTAGTGGTCTGCCACCTAGGGCATTTTCTGTGCATGTGGTATCAAGGAATCGAACCCAGGTCTTCGTGCATGCTAGGCAAGCACTCTACTACTGGTTTTTTTAAGATACATATTATACAGCTAGATAGGCGGCAAGGGGTCAAGTAACTACAGGTAGCACATGTGACATGCTATCATTCTGTGAGCAGTTTCACATCATGGGAATCACTGTGTGACCGCCAGAACACCCTTCACGCTTGTTCTTTATTTCTGTGGATTTCCAGCACATGGTTCTGTCAGTAGATAGTCAAGTCATGTGTAAGTAGGCCTCTGCTCTTACCTAGAGCATGAGGTACATATTTAAAAAAACAAAGCCGGGCCCAGTGGCTCAGCCTTGTAATCCTACCTACTCAGGAGGCTGAGACCTGAGAATCACACTATCTCCAATTAATCGCCAGGAAACTGGAAGTGGCACTGTGGATCAGGGGTTAGGGCAGCAGCCTTGAGCTAAAGAGCTCAGGGACAGCACTCAGGTCCAGGGTTCAAGTCTCATGAAGGGAAAACAAACAAAAACAACAACAAAACCCATGTCCTGGTAATGGAATGGACCCTGGAGCCCAAACCCCACATGCCTGCCCCTGAACAACCAGGCCGACCAGGATGCTGACATGTGACTCCAGTTCACCACCTCACATGGCTGCCACCAACTCCTCACAGCTCTCCACATCCAGGAGAAAGTGGAAAACTGTCATTTGTCCAGCTCCATTGATGAAACCCGTGGTCTTTCCCCAGATACAGAATTTTGAGAATTAAGTACTAATGCGCTTTAGTGGAGTGCTCTGTGACAATGTATAGCTTTCCAGAAAAGCTAGACACGGGACAGAATGGCAAAGCCGGCCTGAGAAGACCCTGGAATGCTTGGTCTCTCAGCTGCCCAGGGTGGCTGACGCGATCACTGTCAGAAAAGGACTTTTGTCAGAGGGACCTTCCTCTGCCAGTCTCACATACCACAAGTGCAGTGCTGGGGCGGTGGGGGCGGAAGAGGGGCAGAGCAAGCCCCTGGGAGATGAGTGCAGTTTTGTTTTCATAGGTCTAGTACTGGGAGCCGCAGTCTTCAT
The DNA here is from genome assembly GCF_031878675.1 of Megascapheus bottae. NCBI lineage: Eukaryota > Metazoa > Chordata > Mammalia > Rodentia > Geomyidae > Megascapheus > Megascapheus bottae. The sequence goes on along the minus strand of NC_143516.1, from coordinate 2,324,871 downwards.
CACCACGTTTCCCCCAACAACCCACCCAAACCCACAGAAGAATCCGTCACGCCAGGAACAGGAACAGCCACCTCGACGGGCAGGACAGCTAGGACCACACCTGAGAAGACAAATGATATTCTCATATGCCCGCTGCTTAACTAATTTAATCCTGATGACAGCGCCATGGACAGAGAACAGTAACTTCTATCCCACTTACAAGTGCGGTAACTGGAATAGAAAGGAGTTATAATTCACTGGACACGATGTTGAAAATAAGTTTTAAAACTTATAGGTGCGGACAGGGTCGGGGGAGAATGGGAGAGATGAGGGAAGGGAGAGGTGGGGACGGGGTCGGGGGAGAATGGGAGAGATGAAGGAAGGGAGACACTGTCCAAAAAGAAATCATTCCCTGACCTATGTACCTGTGACCCCTCTAACATGTACCCCATAATAACAGCTTTTTAAAAAGAAGTTATAAATTCAGTTTCTCAGTCAGTAAGGGCTGGAGCCAGAATTCTCAGAGGCTATGACTGGTGGAAAGGCCAGGAACTTCCACCCAGGTGGAAGAGAGGGGACCCGCCACACAGGATCCTTCACCCGCCTCTCCCTTCCAGGCTGGGCTTTGCAAGGGCTCTCGCTGGGGTTCCCAGACCCCTTCACCGGGCTGGATAAGTGAGACTGCATTAAACTGCAGAGCTTTTGGATGGCAAAGGACATAGCTAAGTAAACTAATCAGGAAGCCTACAGAGTGGGAGAAGATCTTCACCAACCAAACAACGGACAAAGGCCTCATATCTAAAATATATCAACAACTCCAAAAATTGAATCACTCCAAAACTAACCTCCAAAGTAATAACCATCCCATTAAAAGATGGGCCAAAGACTTAAAGTGAGTCTTCTCTGAAGAAGAAACAAAAATGGCCTATAGACACATGAAGAAATGTTCAACATCTCTGGTCATAAAAGAAATGCAAATCAAAACAACTCTAAGATTCCACCTCACTCCAGTTAGAATGGCCATGATCAAGAAATGTAATAACAACAGATGCTGGTAGGGATGTGGCCAGGAGAGATCACTACTACACTGTTGGTGGGAGTGCAAACTCGTTCAACCACTATGGAAAGCAGTATGACAGTTCCTTAAAAGACTAAACACAGAGCTCCCCTATGACCCAGCAATTCTACTACTTGGCATTTACCCAATTATCCAGAAACAAGGACATACTAGATCCACCAGCACAACAATGTTCACTGAAGCACTATTTACCATAGCAAAGATATGGAACCAACCTAGATGTCCCTCAGTTGACGAGTGGATCAACAAGATGTGCTATTTGTACACAATGGAATTCTATGCTGCTGTCAGAAAGAACGACATCGCCCCATTTGTTAGGAAATGGAAAGACTTAGAAAAAAATCATATTAAGTGAAGTAAGCCAGACTCAAAGGAACATAGGCTCAATGGTTTCCCTCATTTGTCATAATCAGTAGAAACCTTGGGCTCTCCTAGTAGAGATTTGCAATAGAGCAAAACCTTGATACAAAAGGCCATATCGTAGGACGCTAAATGAAAGGATCTCTAGGATATAGAAACATAAGCCATATAATGAATGATTGTTGTTCTTAAGGTACTATGTTATCTCTCATCTCTTTTGCTGCCCCTTGGTTATCTCATATTGTTACAGTAGTTCACTTTGTTACCTGATATATCAGATATATTTGTATTTGGTTATTTGAAATTGGATAGGGAAGGGGGGAAAACAAGATGAGGGGTGGGGATGGGGGGGAGGGAAAGGGGGACCAAGACATGTGAAAGGGTATCCATGTATGGGAATTAATACACCATCTATCTGGAAAATATCATGTAACCCTTCTATTAATTACAATAAAAAATATATGAAAAAAAAACTGACAACACCACCCAGATGCTGTGTGCACTGCCTGCACTTGTAGAGTGTGCCTTCACAGCCAGCCCGGCACACCAGCTGGCAAGGATTGTCCTGACTGCAGGCTGATGAGAAGCTGCTCCAGGCCCATCAGCAGTGGGTGGGGCAACATGGCACGCAGGCCTCAAGAGGAGTGCCACAAAGACTACACTGAGGAAGGGGTAGATGAGCAGGGTCACACTGCACAGCTCTGCTCCCAGGTACCACTCCTCCTGGTCTGTGGAAGGCTCTGGACAACTTCCCCCATTCCACCCAAGCAAGGAAAAGGACAGCCAGGAGGGACAGGCTGGCCCAGCCCTGGGCCACAGGAGGCTGGGAGGCTCCTGGATTGCATGCAAAAGCCGCCACACGGCCACCTTGGCGTTCTCTGTGGGGTGACATTCAGCGAAGACGGGATGCTAGAGCCAAAAAATCATGTCTGAAATCATGCCCCGCCTCCACCCCGTAAAATAAGAAAGTGGGTAGTTTTTTAGCAGTTATTCTTTGTAATCCTATATTACTATGAGTCTTATTGTTTCCTAGCTCCTTCAAGAGCCTCTTCCAGGCTCTCCTCCCCTGCCTGTCAGTAAGACAACTCATAGCGCCTCAAAATGGGTCTGCAAAGAGAATGCCTTTTGTGGAATGCCACTGCCATTGTTGGGGGGTGGGGGCAGGTGCTCAAAAAGGAACCGCACTTAACTTTTTCTGTTAGAAATGATTCCCCACACAACACATCCGCCTCTTACTTCATTTTGTTACTGATTACTTTAAGTACAGTAGAGACCTAAACTAAATGCAAATGGAAGCTGAATGCAAATGGATTTTAACAAAGAAGGAGGAAATGAAAGAAGGAGAGGGGAGAGTCAGTCATTCCACACCAAAGAAAATCCAGCTTCAAAAGAAAATTAATTTGATTTTCTTATGCCAGTTAAGGCCATGTTCTGGAAAGACGCACGCCACCTTTATTTCTGGGCTCAGATCACCTAATTAGCACTATCCTGAAGTCAGAAGATCTAAGCGTTCCATTCTGCACTGCTGGCACACTGCTATACACGTAAACACAAAATAAACAGAAACTTCAAAGCATAGACTGCAAAATCTTAAGCTTCACCATTTAAGTACATACTAGCCAAAACTGGCAAAAAGTTAAGTTTGTCAAAGCAAGGTTAAGTCACCCACACAACACCCACATTGCATAATGAGGTATGTAGTTAGTTGCCTACCTAGCAATCTAAAATAGAATATTCAAACAACAATGGCCAATTAACTACTACACTGAGGGGAACTGGAGGCTCCAAGCCCCTAGAACACACAAGTGCCAGGAAACGTTGCATAACAATAGTAGTCACTTCTGTATTCTCTAGCCCAAGACAAAACACTCTTACCTGGCCATTACATCTTTCCACTGACCAAAAGAGCAAGGGAAAGGGGGATGGAGGGCAGGAGGGAGCAATGTGTGGAAAGGGGGTCAGGACAGTACAGATTAGGAGAACATGGAAGAGTAAGGAACTTGATTCAACCCGGGTTCCTTCATCTGGTCTGCTGGCTCTGTGCCCCCCCCGCACCACCTCGTTTGAGTAACTGCAACCTGAGACACAAAATCAATCATGCTTTTTCAGGAAGTTGTACCTATTCTAATTCTCTGATGCTAACTGAAGTTAAACATGACAGAAAATGAAGGCATATCTACAACAAAAGAGCTCTGGACCAGGCATGGTGGCTCACTCCTGTAAAGCCTAGCTACTCAGGAGGCTGTGATCTCAGGATCACAATTTGAAGCCAGCCCTGGCAAGAAAGTCCATGAGACTCAATCTCCAGCTAACCACCAAAAAAAGCCAGAGGAGAGCTGTGGCTCAAGGAGGTAGAGTACTAGCCTTGAGCACCAAAGCGCAGGGACAGCTCCCAGCCCTGAGTTCAAGTCCTAGGGCCAGCAAAACAAAACAAAGGATTCTAGCCAACATAAATGAACAGAGCTGGAGTTACCCCCACATTGTCCTTTTTCATCAGGATACAAAATGAAAACTTCATTAATTTGAATTTTCCAGATGGTGAAATGGCTTGCTTGGAAGTGGTTTCAAGCCATCAAGGTTCTAACCGCCTTTTGCTAATAAACTTCTCTTTGTGTGTTGTTGTTAAATACATACTATGAAGGTTTCTATACCTCTTTGACCTCACTTACTCTAATACATCTTCATTAACAAACAGTTGTGCTAAATAAGCACATCTTGCTACTGCTGGTCTATAAGCATCTACTAATAAAACTGTTACGTGATTTTTATCAACAGTAGTTCTAAATTTTAAAAGGCTTATTTGGCCATTGCCTACATGGGAAGAAAAGTAGCTAAAATGTCAGCTTAAGGAAAACGTAAAGAACACAAACCCGAGTATGAATTAGGAAGAGTTGTTGAGTAACAACGTGACAATCACAGCAGTGGTCACTGCGCCACGCTCCTCCACTTCCTTTCCTCTAGACATCCTACGCCATGCCCCGATCTAGATGTCACATGAATAGAAGAAAGTGTTTATAAACTGTGCAATATTGTTGTCATAAAATCTGGATTTAAATCAAGCACAGATGGCATAAGTAGCTTTTGAATTTGTTTATGAGAATTACTTATTCAAATGGTTTATATAACTAGCACAGAATAATGCAATTTGTCCAACTAGGATAATAGCCTTGTTCTGACTCTGACTTCGTCCTCAGACTCACCTACTGGGAAATATTCCCAACAGTCCCACACCATGTAAGCGCCACACGCCCAGCTCTCACAGCTGCCGTCCACAGACAGACACGCGACATCCCATACATAACAGGCCCCTGGTGCTCCCTGGATACAGGGCTGGCTCACAACCCACCAGCCACGTCTGCGGGCATCCACTTGCTGACCAGCCACAGACCCACCAGCAGGTATCCTAGAAACAGAAGAACACTGACAGCTGCATAGATGCCTCGAGGGTAGAAGAAAGATACATTAAAGTGCTCGAATCTGAGCAAAGAATAGGAGAAAAGAGAATTATAAGCCTTCAGAGTCCTTTGAAGGCACTTCTATGTTATGAGGGAATAGCTGAACGCATAAAGTGAAAAAGAAAAGCATTCCATTCATAGTAAGACATCCAGGAAAACAAGAAAGGATCGCCCATTCTTAAAGATTAAAATTGTCGAGCTCCAAGTTTTTCCTTTCAGTCATCTGCCAACACTTTCTCCAGAGAAGCTGGGCATCAGAAGTTCATGAGGGCTGAGGGCTGGGAGAAGAGGGCCAGGGCAGGGCGCACCCTGCAGGCACAGGGCAGGCCTGCCAGGTCCACCCCTGCCCCTGCTCTGCCAGCCATCCACCCTCCCTGGACCATTAGAAGAACTAGGGAAGAGCAGGTCCATGCAAGAACTGTAAGAACACAGTGGCGCCTGTGCCGGCAGCGTGAGGCAGCCCTGTCCTGTGTTCTGGAGCAAACTCCATCTCTGCTGCGGTCCAGGGGGATCGACCTGTGGGTGTCACCTGGACACCCCGACCCGGAGAGCAGAGCCCCAGGCTGCTGGGACTTAGCTGTGGCCAGAGGCCCGGCTCCGTCACACGGAGCTCCCTCTGCTCACACTCCACATCCGCCCCTTTCATCTCCGCAGCAAGGCTTGTCAGGTGCACAGACCATTTCTGCACCCCTCCCTGTGCCAGCCTCCTGGATCCACTGGACTGTCTGACTGAGGACGGGGTGAGCCACACAAAACATGTTCACAGATGTGAACCGATTAGACTGGGAGGGGCAGGCACATGAACCCGGGAAATCTGGGGAATTCGGATAGCCTACACCTGCTTACAGGGGCTCTTGGCGCACTGAGCTGTGCCCACACCTAACCCGCGTCTGCTTCCCAGGTCAGCGGCTGGAAGATGGGGTCTGCAGTCTTCCCTGCCATGGTCCAATCTGAAGGAACTTGGCTTCCTTCACGGGCTCCAGGCTGCGGCTTCAGGTAGCGTGGGTGGACAGCTGCCATCCAGCGCGGGTAGCCTGTGCCAGGATCCATGCATACCCCACAATCAGCGGCCCTCCCCATCACACACTCCCCAGTTGTCCCATAAAACATTTCATCACAACTTTAAATCACTAGGCATGATGTAGGTTCCACTGTTTTTACAGAAAATATATCTGAAATACATTCTGGTCAAAACTTGGAGGCAATCAAACAGTTCACTCGGTTTATGGAATCTCACCACAATATAACCTTTGTGGAAATCTAGTCTTCTAGGATAAATGTCATCTAGTTTCTATCTGAAAAGGTTACTTTCTATAATTATAAATTATAGTTATAAATGAATTTGATGTGTATAATTTAAACATATATTCTAATTTAGTTTCAAGTGACAACTTCTAACTTGTGAACTAAATATAGTTCTACAATAAATGAGTAAACAGATGGACAGATGGATGGATGAATGGATGAACAGATGGTCAGGCGGGTAGACAAATGGATGGATGGATGGATGGATGGATGGATGGGTGAGTGGGTAGGCTAATGGATGGACAGAGGGAGGGAGGGAAGGAAGGAGGGGTGGCTGAACAGATGAAAGGATGAGCATGGGCAGAGAGGTGGTGGATGCCTAAGTGGTTAGACAGGCATGTAGTGTAGACTGGTGGAGGAAAGGAGAGTGGGGTGGATGGACTGGACTCAAAGGTGGGTGCACAGGTGGAGGGGAAGGTGAGTGGATACAGACACAGACCCTTGCTATGACATTGGTGACATGGTGGAACTAAAGTCTCCCACATACATGGAAGCTCTGTCTCTGCTTTCTCCCTGGTTGCCCCATCTTCCTTCAGAGAAGTCTTCTCAGATTGTGCCACATTCAGAATCCCAGAGGTTTTTACTCCCAGCAGTGATGGATAGAAAGAGCTATGACTTTCTTCTTTTGGCAATGGAGGAAACTCAATGAAAGGTCATGAAAAAAAGGAAAGGAGGCAAGTGAAATTAGCTAGGCAAAGACACAAACAGCACATGGTCTCACAGGGGAAATCTGGAGTAGAAATCACAGAAGCAGAAAGTAGAAAGTGGTTACCAGAAGCTGGAGGTTGAGAGGATGAACAGGAAAAATGTTGATTACAAGTTACGAGTTCCAATAAGGCAGCAGAAGACTTTTAAAGATCTTCACACCACATAGTTAATTAATAGTAACACACTGTATATTTCAGACTTGCTAACAGTAAAATTTCAATGTTCTTACCCAAAAACTACTTGATAAGTACATGACAGATTTACTTGACTTCATCACCCATAATGCACAAATGTATATCAAAATACCACATGGTACTCCAGAAACAAATATGACTGTCATCTGTCAATTAAAAACGAAATCAGGGGCCAGGAGTTTGGCTTAGTGGTAGAGTGCTTCCACAAAGGCCTGGGTTCGATTCCTCAGTACCACATACATAGAAAAAAAACAGAAGTGGTGCTGTGGCTCAAGTGGTAGAGCTCTAGCCTTGAGAAAAGTCGAAGGACAGTGCTCAGGACCTGAGTTCAAGGCCCAGGACTGGCAAGAAAGAAAAAAATGGAAATCAAAAAGGCAGTACAGGCAGGCCATCAGAGAAACACAGTCTTTAATGTACCCAACACATTTACATGCCCCCCCACCCCGTTGTGGGGCTTGAACTCTGGTCTGGGCGCTGTCCCTGAGCTCTTCAGTTCAAGGCTATCGCTCTACCACTTGCGCCACAGCACCACTTGTGGTTTTCTGATGGTTAATCTGAGAGTCTCACGGACTTTTGTGCCTGGGCTGGCTTTGAATCATGATTCTCAGATCTCAGCGTGACAGGCGTGAGCCACTGTGCCCAGCACATCATTCACTTTTTAACCACACATTTATCACTGTGGAATAATGCATCCGGTCATGACTGCTCATCACTGTATTTTACAGGTATCATACACTCATTAAACAAAGCCTGCTGAAAGTACATCACATGATCAATAATTCTGCACCACCCAAATTTTCACCAGGACCAGTAACCAATACCTAAAGAAAGAAAGAGAGAGAAGGGAAAGAGAGGGGGAGGGAAGAAGGAGGGAGAGTGAGAGGGAGGCAGGGGAAGGAAGGAAGGAGCGATCTAGATAACACAAGGATTTCTTGACAAATTGGCTGCACTGAGGCGTAACCTCTGTGTGCATGAACATAGCTTCCACAAAAGAGAAGGGCGTGACACTGCCCTGTCTCTACGCCAGCTCCAGCTCCATCACCGCACAAAACACTTGCTGAGTTTCACAGAAACACCACAGACCTGAGACAGGGCTCCAGAGATGGGTTTGTGCTGATGGGCGTGTGTTTTTCCTTTTTACATTTGCCTTTGCAAAGCAATTTAAGATTGTTCAATATAACCGCACGCACGCGCGCGCGCACACACACACACACTCTAGGTGACAAACTAAACTGTTTCATGAACCTGTCACTCTCCCAGGCTCTCACAGAAGTCGGCACAGAGACCTCACCCCAGTGGGCACATTGGGTCAGGAAGTCACGCTGGTTCACTGGCTGGACCTGGCGACAGGACCCTCTTTCTCACAGATGAAGTGGTTCTTAAAGTCCCAGAGGAAGAAATCAATGTCTGTCAATTGTACAGACAGGGGTCAGCAAGCTAGGGCCCACTGCTGTTTTGTCAGGAAACTATACAAAGACACAACAGCCCATCTGTTTAGGCAGGGTCCGTGCCCAGGCCATGGTGGGCAGCAGAGGGGCTGCAGCAGAGGCTTGGGGGTGTGTGGGGCGGGATGGGGGGCGAGTCCTGAGTCTAGAGGATTCTCTCATGCTCTCCATAGAAAAAGTCCAGCCTGGCCTGAGAAAAGAATCCCAAAGGGCGCTGTCTTAATTCACGCTGGGTTTAGGATTTAATTTCAAATAGCTTCTCATCACTAATCTCATATGGCTACTACAATAGTAATTCATGCCATTGTCTGATAGGATGTAGGTTTTTCTGATTCAGAAAATGTAGTAACAAAGATACATTTTATTAAATATGATCTGTGCCAACATTTTAAGGTGAGTGACATGCCCTATGCAATTTTCAACATTAATCTAGAAGATTGAAAACTAGAAGCATTGAAATAGTGAAAATTCTTGATAATTTGAATGTTCCCTGCATAAAATGTTTTAATTTGTTGAATATTGCCACTAATCAAGGTTAATCAAAAACCCTTTTCTTCTACCAAATTCTTTTGCTAAAACCCCTTTTAAAATTTGTGTGTTCACATTTCTGCCTTACCACGTAGGATATGAGAAAATAAATTAACCTTCTGCTCATGGTAAAACATCTTGCCTCTGAATTAGTATAATTTTGTCTCAAAACCTACCAAATGTACAATAAATGTAACCATGTAGATTCTGTGGACTGTGAGAAAAATTGTACATTTGGTGAACCCTTCTTATGAATTTCTAGGACTCAGGAAGTGGGACGAAGACACGTCTGGGCCCAGCCCCTGCTGAGGTCAGGCCGTGAGCATGGCCAGCGTGGGGTGCAGGGCTAGGGTGCTGATCTACTGTCGGTCCCTCTGGGCAGACTCCAGCCAGACCCAACCAACCCCATGACATCCATGCCACCCCTGGGCTATCCCCCATACCACCCCTGGTCTATCCCCCCTTACCACCCCTGGTCTATCCCCCCTTGCCATCCCTGGGCCATCCATCACTGTCACAGCTCTGTGTGGCCTTGTCTCATTTTCCTCCTGTTTAACAGAATCACCAGTGAGGTCCAGCCTTATCTCAGACTCTGACTTCAAGGAAACCCAAGTGGAGAAATCATTCTTCAGTGAAAATGAGTAATTCAAAGAACCACAGGAATCACCCACGTCTGAGTTCAGCCAGATGACAGAGGATGCAGCCTCATGTCCACTTTTCAGAACCCACAGGGACCAGTTTCTGACATCACCAGAGCAGGCACCCATAACCAGCCCCTAATCCTCTCCGTCAGAGCTCAGCACCCTACGTAAGTCAGGAGGCAAGGGTAAAGAGGCAGAGCCACCCGCAGAGTACAGCAGGTCAGATCTGAAAATAGGACCACACTAGAATCTTCTCAAGAAAATGGGCCAGCCTGGCACGACGCAGGCAGCAGCTCTACACAGCCTCAGGGACCTGAGGGGCGGGGGCCCCCCAGCTCGTGCTCACCCGGGAACACAGAGACATCCGCCTACTGGCCTCTCCATGAAGCCCCTATGTCTTCAAAAGTAGCGGCAGCATTCTGAAGATTTCTGAAAAATGCGCTGTATTTTGTTTTCCTCTTTTTATATTAATAAGTCAAGCTGAGTTGAGTACAAGTAGCTCCCACCTATAATCCTAGCTACACAGAGGCTGAGATCTAAGAATCCAGATGCGAAGCCTGCCTGGGAAGACAAATCTACAAGACTCTTATCTCCAAATAGCCAGCAAGAATCCAAAAGTGGACGTTGTGGTGAAAGTGGCAGCACACCTATGTGACTGGAAAAAGCTAAGCAAGGATTCCAGACCTTGAGTTCAAACCCCAGTACCAGTAAAAAGGAAAAATGGAGCTGAGGCTCTCCCACTTAATAGGAAATTAAAATTAAATACCACAGATGGAATGTTTCTATACCTCAGGAAAGCTGTCAAGTTCCATAACTTTCCCAAGTTGGGCCTCCTTTCCCAAATGGAGAAACCAAGTCCTGAGCATCTAAGGAGAGCTGAGACCTGAGGCCAACTTTGATTCCAGGAGGCAGCCATCCTCCAACTGCAAGACAGAGCACAAAAGACGCCAACAAGGCCCCCAGGACACCAGGGCACACTCCTGCCTGTGTCCTCAAGACTGCCCAGACACCAGGGCACGCCAGGTCCATGCTGGTTCAGAACTCTGAGTGCTTAGGAAACATTACTCACTAGTAAACTGATACCATCAACAAGCTTCTAAGAACACAGGTGCATCCCACAGAATTAAAGGATTCAAATACATTACAACAGAGAGAGTGCATTTCCTCCCGTTGATTGATAGAGTAAATCAATATTAATTTATTGGTAACCTTGTTTCAGTAAGTACAGAGTAAACACAAGATGTTTTCAGGGAGTTTGAAACATAGCCTTTTCCAAAGTGATCCTCGAGGACAAAACTGTAGTTGCATCTTCACTTGTGTCACACATTAGAGGAAATTAAGTTTGAATGCACATATAGAGGATTAAAACCATCCTTATACTCCATTAGGATTAATGCAGGGTGAATTGCAGATGGACAATTCACAAGACATGACTAGTTACAAAGAGAAAAGGTCTAACCTCTCCTGGCTACCACTGAGGGGCAGGGCACGGCAGAACACACCCTTCCAGATGCAGCCTAAGTGGGCCTTCCACTCCTCCAGCTCGGACGCCACCCTCACACTCACAGCCCAGCAGAGCCCCTGGCACCCTGCTGTCTGCATCTGCCTGGCCCTTGGAAGGAATCAGAACCACAGAGGAAGGTCCACTCCTGCCAGGCCCGGAGCTCCTGGGGGTGGGGACGACACCCATGGCTTTCCAGGTAGCTTCTCCTTCCTGAAAGAATTCTGTGGCAAATGCTTGAGGTCTTTTTGAAGTTCTTTCTCTTTCTAAAAATTCTCTCCGCTTTTGTTTTTAACACATTTTCCTTTCATTTTGTGCCAAGAAAGTAGAGCTGCTGGGCGATTCCAGCCGTTCCTGCTATGGGTGTTTCCAGAAGCTGTACTTCCTGTAACTACAAAGAAACACCTTCCCAAAGGGAACAGCAGAATGGATGCTCGGGCAGCCTCGTTCTTCCTGACCAGGCCCTCTCCTCCGTCCACGAAGGGCCTGTCTCTGGGGTAGTTACGAATCCAAGGAAGCGACACAGGCCAGTGTGCCCCACGCCTCCTCTGTGTCTTCACAGAGAGCTGAGGACCACCAGGCGGCCTGGAGGCCTACAGTCACTGAGCTCTGTGCCACCCTGCCCACTTGGTGCTTGCTTGCTAACAGATGCAGGCACCGTCTCCTCTCCGCTTCTTAGGGAGATGTTGCCATTCACAAAGCCCAAGCTAAGCACTGCAGGGGAGGAGTGCATCACCAGGAAGGGAAAGCAAAGGAGGGAACTGGCTCTTTCTACACACTCACCCCTCTCTGAAGTTGACCGCTCTGCTAAGAATGATTACAACTGAGGTCACTCCCAAACTGGTACTTCCCACCCGACTCTAAGACACAAGAGGTCAAAACAGTTTGATCTCCAACATGTGGCCCTGGATACATGTAAAAATGTACCCAAATGAAACCAAAAGGGAACTCAAAACTCAGGAAAAAAGAGTTGACCAATGTCCTAATAAAGACCCATTTTCACAAAAAGAAAGAAAGCATCCGACATAACCAGACGCTGTGGACAGATGACAGCCACCATAGTGCTAATAACTTTACTGGGGAAGAGCCACCCCTGGCAGACAGACACCCAGGTCCCTGCTGAGCCTCTGACTGGACGCACCCCAAGAAAGAGCAAGCCATTAGAACCAAGGCGTTTCGGAAACCCAGTGGCTGTGAGGAATGTCCTGGAGAAAGGGGCTGGCAAGTCTCCCCTGAGACTGAGGTCTCTGTCCTCCACTGTAGACCTCAGTGACCACCTAGCCTGACAAGCTGGCTGGCAGAACCCAAGGAGGAGGAGGAGGAGAAGGGCTGTGGCGCCCCTGGGTGAAATGAGCACAGGTAGCATCTGCTGACAGGGAAGGCAAATATAGGGCTCTGAAAAAAAAAAAAACCCAAAAAACTAAAACTAAAAAGAAGGAAGGAAGTAGCAGCTAAAATAAAACCGATGGGCGGACCAGGACCAGAAGGAAACAATATTAAGTGATAAGACAAAGAAAAATGTCAACACAACAAGTAGAACACAGGAAAATAAGCAGGGCTGGTTATCCAACCCAAGGAAAGGGAAAAAGCTCACGTAGCGCTTACAGGAACAGCAGGAGCTTTCAGCCCAGAATAAAGTCAGGAGTGATCAAATGGGAGGTGGCACACAGCTCAGCTTCCTCTGGGCTGGGCCTAGCAGCTGGGCGATGGTCTCTGTCCAGGCTGGAGCCAGCGCTTGTGGGCCAGCCCTGTCCAGCTATTGCCCACCAGGGCTCCCCTGGCACTGCAGGGCCAGGCTAGGAAGGCAAGTGCAGGCTGGCATTGTCTCCACTCTGCGGTGGGCCAGTCACCTCCACAGGACAGGTTCCCTACCAACCACGGGGTCTGGCTGTCAGGAATGGCAGGCCCACCTGAGGCTACAGCTGCTTCACCTGAGAGGCGCTGGGAGGTAAAGGTCTCTTCCTCACAAAGAAGGCTTTCAGTTTCTTGCCAGGACATAGGGACCTGTTCAAGATGAAGCTGGCTGGGATGGTCAGCTCAAAGACGACTGCGCAGACAGTCACAAGAGAGAAATTACATGCTTTCCTTTACAGGGGGTTGGGGGTGGGATTTTCTCCCATTCTCAAGACCGTGAGTGATGTAGCATGGTTGGTAAGATACCACACTGAGGGGTACTGAGGTCTGTGGAGCTGTTAATATTCAGGCTTGACATGTGGGGATTCTGTGTCGGAGACAGCATGGGAGGCTAGAGGAAGGCAGAAACCAGCGAGGCAAACTTCAGGGGCTGAGGCATGAGACCATGATCTCACACGAGAAAACACACAACAGGAACGCTCCAGCAACATGAGGAAAGCACCACACAAGTGATTACATGGCATTCTGTGTGACTCTTGCTTGTTTTTCAAGGTGATTCCTGAAGAACTAATAAGCTATAATGTTCAAAACTCAAAAGCCATAAAGTGGTCCACTTTGAAAGGTCCGCCCTCCAGCCTGGTTCCCATCTGCGGAGGCCCTCGGCGAGTCCCGGCTCCTTCCCAGCTTCTCTGAACAACTATCAACACATACAAGCGTTCTTTTTCCCTTTTTCGGTTGGTTGTGGGGCTTGCACTCAGGGCCTGAGTGCTGTCCCCGAGCCTCTTTGTGCTCTTTAGCACTCTCTCTATCACTTGAACCACAGCACTACTTCCAGTTTTTGAGTGGTTCACTGGACACAAAAGTCTCATGGGGACATTTCTGCCCGGCTGGCTTCTAACTGTGATCCTCAGATCTCAGCCTCCCGAGTCTTCTTTCTTTTTGGAAGTATTGGGATTTGAACTCAGCGTCTTGCCCTAGCCAGGCATCTCAGACCTCAATCTACCTACTTTCACCTCCCAAACAGCTGGGGCCACAGGCATGGACCA